>NC_142472.1:57353510-57656540 GCF_049115385.1 Moschus berezovskii | reverse complement strand
CCTGGCTCCTCCATCCCAGGCAATTCACCAAACTGCTCCCAGCCCCAGCTACTGCAGTTGGTAGATGCAGATGAGAACAATGGACGCAGCCCTCCAGTGTTACAAGCATTGCTCTATGGAAAGAACAGAGTCTGGTACTTGGTGGACAGTCTCAATTAATGTTAGCGGCTACTAATGTTCTTCATGAGGCCTTGGCTGGACCTGGCCTCAAAGGCTAAACATTACTTTGAATTGTTGGCACGGAGGTCAGGCTGTGAAGGGGAAGCTGTGACAAAAGCCATGGCAGGAGAGGGTGGTGTGACATGTCCTCGCTACTACGCCCACCCCCCCTTCTCTCCCCTCCATCCGGCACCTCTGCTAAAGCAAATGTGATGCTATGGTTGGAATGAGAAGTGTTGTGTGTCCTTGCATGACCTCGTGGCAGCCTGTTCCTCCCGCATATGTGAGTGAACGTGGGGGTAGGGCAGAGAAAGGATTAACATGGTCCAACCTCTGTGAACACGGGCTGCTGGTCTCCAGTGACATTCCTATAGTGGCCACGCAGGTCAGTCTCCCACCCTCAGGATGTGAAACACAAGACTCCTCTTGAGCACAGTGCCCTATCTCAGGGTTCCAACAGGAAACAAGTAGTGGTTTGCATAGCATCCCCGAGAAACGTGCATATTAGGACTCTACTATGCTGGAGTCCACCTCATGCGACGAGTTGACTCACTGGAAAAGACCCTGATGCTGGGAGTGATTAGGGGCGGGAGGAGACGGGGACAACAGAGAATGAGATGGCTGAATGGCATCACCGACTCGATGGACATGAGTTTGAGTGAACTCCAGGAGTTGGTGATGGACAGGGAGGCCTGGCATGCTGTGATTCATGGGGTCACAAAGAGTCGGACACGACTGAGCGACTGAACTGAACTGAACTGAACTGATGCTGGAGTCCGACCCAGCAGGGCTCGTAATCTCCTCTAAAGAGCTACGGGCTTTAGAACAAGTGAGTATAAAAAAGCAAGAGCCTCTCACATTCTGGAATCCTGTTCTCAGTGTCTTTCAGTCAAGTTACAGTTTTGAACCAGTGGGCAGTTCAACAAGGTCACTGCCGTATTGCTTCCGACTTGAAGGAACCATGTAATGTGAATTCAGTCAATGTAGACATGTTATCTGTTTCGGAAGGACATTCAATGTGGGATTAAAATGGAGGGATCAACAGTTCTTTGCTTTTTCTTCAATTCCGCCCTCCCCCGCTAAAACATAGGTCTGGATAATTATCAAAAACAGTAAGAATATTTCACAGGAGTCTGTGAAGGCTCTTGGTTCAACTCCATTCAATTCCTATTTACTGGTGTCAGTGCACAGAGTCATACTAGGGATGCAAAAGTGCCTAGGAAAGTCTCTGGCTTTCCATGTTTTACAATCTAACTGAAGAGACAACTAAGCACGCAAAAGAAACTGCTGAAGCACACTGGTGAACAGCTCAGGCACTGAAGCCAGAGCGCTGCTGTGTGACTGTTCAAATGACTTTATCTTTCTGTGTCTCAGTTTATCTCTAAAAGGATACAGTTGTTTCTGCCTCCCTCACAGAGTGGTTGTGAGGACGAATTAAGTCGGTATGCTAAGTACTTAGAGCCTGGCACAGAGTATCGGTTATTAACTATTGTTATTCCAGCTACAAAGAGGTTTAAGCTGCAACCCCTCAGTGTGGCAAACGGGCCCTTCTGAGGTTCAGCTCCTGCTCCTCCACCAACACAGACTCAGCACCAGCCATATCTGACTCTATTGCAGAGAAGAAGCCAGTTCTGACTCCATGGTGGAACTGTTCCTCTGACTTGCTTTTCGTTGCTGTTGTTATTATAATCAAACAGAATGGCCTGCCTCAGAGAACCCTGCCCCTCTGGCTGACTGTAAACTAAACTGCCTTTTTCAGAACTCTGTCCACCTGTAAATGGCGGGAAGGAAGAAATTAACACATCCCCTGCTTGAGGCTTGCCATTCGAGGAGATGTTTGCAGGATAAATGGCCTTTTCACTTTGCTTCCTCACCTACTCCCCCATCTCTGATCTGTAAAAGAGAATCTGGCACCCAGACCTCTGTAAGAGGGTTATTTTGAGGCACTAGCCTGCCATCTTCTTGGTCAGCTGACTCCCCTATTAAAGTCTCTTCCTTGCCACAATCCCTCGTCTTTTGGATTCAATGGCCCCTTCTGCGGCAAGCAGAGTGAGCTTGGACTTGGTAGTTGCTCAGTCCTGTCTGACTCTTTGCGACCCCATGGACTGTAGCCCACCAGGCTCCTCTGTCCATGGAATTCTCCATATAAGAATACTGGAGTGGGTAGCCATTTCCTTCTCCAGGGGATCTTCTTGACCCAGGTCTCCCGTGTTGCAGGCAGATTCTTTACTCTGAGCCACCAGGGCAGCCCCGAGGGCAAGTCAACCTGAGTTCAAATCCCGTTCCCTCACTGGAGAGATTATTTAACATAACTAGCACTTATCTTACAAAACATAACTAGTTCCTTATTCTTCCAAGTTGACTCTGAGCTACAGTGAGGCAGAGACTGTGTGTGATTCATTTTTGTGCCCTGGACTGCCTAGCATGGGACATTTACTCAGTAAATGGCTGTTGAACGAATGAATGAACACTTATTGCCGGCAGAAGGAACATCATAGACGTGAATGCACAGGGACAGTGTGGCTGATGGGATAGGGAGCTTGAGCACTAACACGTGAATGTTATACGAGGGGCATGTCACCAAGAGTGGCAGATGTGGGGCTCGGAATCAGGGTTCAAACCCAGGGCGATGGGGAGACAATGGAAGCTTCTGACCAGGTGATAAATAATGAGGGGACTTCCCTGGTAGCTCAGGTGGCAAAGAATCTGCCTGCAATGCAGGAGTCCTGGGTTCAATCCCTGGTTGGGAAGATCCCCTGGAGAAGGGAACCCAACCTACGGGCTTCCCAGGTGGCTCACGTGGTCAAGAAACCGTCTGCCAATGCAGGAGATGTGGGTTGGAGCCTGACAGGTTATAGTTCATGGGGTCGAAAACAGTTGGACACTACTGAGCGTGCGCGCACACACACACACACCCAACCCAAACAATAGGACTGACTGTAGGAGGGGACGTGAAGGGCCAGGTCTAGAAAGCATTGAGGAGGAAGACTTTATAGAACCTGGAAATTTGATGGATCGGGGTGGGAAAAGGTGGAGTCATTAATGATAAAGTGAGTGATGGTGCCAGGAAAAAGTTTACAGGAAAGATGTGGAGTCTTTTTCACAATAAATCTGTTTTGGTTGCAATTCCATTTTTAAAAACTTTCTTTCCTATTGACAAAAATAACATATTTTTACTATAGAAAATCTTTAATAGGCAGAAAATTATAAAGAAAACTGAAAGCATCTGTAATCTGGCCATGCAGAGATAACTGTGTCTAACGTATTTGACGACAGTCATGTAATCTCTTTTCAATGCATATATATACATACATGGGAAAGATTGGAGGCAGGAGAAGGGGATGACAGAGGATGAGATGGTTGGATGGCATCACCGATTCAATGGACATGAGTTTGGGCAGGCTCTGGGAGTTGGTGATAGACAGGGAAGCCTGGAGTGCTGCAGTCTATGGGGTCACAAAGAGTCAGACACAACTGAGCAATGGAACTGTATATATTTTCCAGGTTACATCTTGGTATATGGCTGTACACCTTCACACAATGACACATTATATAAATGTGCACAGTTCACAATGAACAATTTAATAAATGTTCTTTGGACTCCTGATTTTTAACACTGTCATAATGAATCATAATTCATATAATTCCCTATTGTCGTTCACCTGGGTTATCTTCAATTTCTCACTGCTACAAATAATAATGATGGAAACATCCTTACACATAAATCTTTACTAGTATCTCTAATTATTTCTTTAGAAAAGATTCTGAGTCAAAGTGTATGATCACATTTAAAGCTCTAAGTATCTGTTGCTAAATAGCTTTCCAGAAAGGCTATTTTAATTTATACTCCTCCCAGCAATATATGAATGCCAGTATTAAATGTTACCTTTTAAAAGAAGAATTGCCAGTTTAATAGTAGAAATAATCTCCATCTTATTTAAGTTTGCATATCTTTAATTTCTAGAGATAATGACTTTTTTACACTAACCAGTGACTTATATTTCTTCTTTTGTAAAGAAAAATCATGTCCCTAGTTATATCTGATGGGCTTCCTAGGTGGCTCAGTGATAAAGAATCCACCTGCCAATGCAGGAGACACAGGTTCAATCCCTGGTCAGGAAGATGCCCTGAGGAAGGAAAAGGCAACCCACTCAAGTATTCTTGCCTGGGAAATCCCATGGACAGAGGAGCCTGGTGGGTTACAGTCCATGGGGTCACAAAGAGTTGGACACAACTTAGTGACTAAATAACAAATCATGTCCTGTGTCCATTATTTTCTAGGGGTGATAAAGGTTTTTATGATTGATTACAGATTCATTTATATATTAACCCTTTGTTGATCATACTCACTGCAAAATCTTTCCTAAAATGTTGCTTTATATTTTTGATATGTAGAGATTATTTGCAGTTAAATTTATCAGTTTATCAATTTTTCTTCTGCAGCATTTTTCATTGCATTTATGCCTCTCCCCAAACTAATTTTCCATCTTTATTTTCTTCTTGATTTTTATGGTTTTATTTGCTATATTCAACTCACTTAATCCATCCTGAATTTATTTTAGTGCATGACGTAACCGAAAGCTCTCCCAACAACGGGAAGAATCGATCTGTAAGTAGCAACGCACAAGGCATGTGGCTGTGTTCATTTTTAAAACATAAGGGTGGATAAACTGGACCATCTGCAATGCAGAACTAGTATAGAATCTCGTTTACTTTCTCAGCTTCAAGATAATGTCGTCTTCAACAATGAGACTCGATACAGCACATGACAGACAAGTGAGAGTTTGCTTTCCTAGGAAAGCAAATCTCTAGAGAATGAAGATATTCAAACGCTTATGCTTTCTCCTCTAATTGCTGAAATCTGGCTGCTTTGAAGAGTAGACATTCACAGAGTTCCTCAGCCGCTCAAGGTCACCTGGAGATGCTGCTCCTGGGGGTGGGGCACTGCCGTCTTGAGACTAGATATCCTCCTGGGGTGTCAGATTCTCTTCCCACCTCACTTTACTCTGAGACCAAGAGAAGATGAATCTGACTCCAAGGGCATTTCAGCATACACGCAAGACTGCTTTGAAATAAAACCATCAGCATCATAATGACGACAACAAAATGAAACAAACTCGCTCAGGGATGGAGGCAAACTTTTATATTCAGGCAACCGTTCAACTGAACTGAGGAATGATCACACTGGGCAGCAGTTCAGCAAGGACCTCACGTATTTCCTGCATTACCTGGAAGGTTCTATCTCAATAACACGCTCATTCCCCAGAGTATAATGAATTCAGCCCGGATTAACCCAGCATACATACTTTTCTCATATGCTTCATTTCATCCTCTTAACCTTACTGGTCAGTTGTTTCGAGGGACACAGCACGGCACGTGTGGGAAATGAGGCGCCAAGACCTCAGAGGACTTCTTAAGATCTCAGTCTCCTGGTTCCCACCTTTAGGTCCTTCCTTTTACTTTTGTGCTACCTCAAAAAACACTGCAAATAGTCTGGGATAGTTTTAACACATTACTGACCAGGAGATTTTTGCAGAAACTGATGCCTGTGGCGTTAATTCGTCTCTGATCAGCAGTGTGTTAAAAGCTCCAGAGTAGTACGTTGTGACCTTGGATAAGTCATTTAACCTTCCTGGTTTTTTTTTTTTTATGTTTTTAATTGTAGCAAAATATATATAAGGTAAAATTTACCACTTTATCCATTTTTAAGCACACAGTTCAGTGGCAATAAGTACATTCTCATTGTCATGCAGCCATCCCGCCATCCATCCACTTCTCATCTTGCAAAACTGAAACTCTGTATCCAACAAATAATAACTCCCCACTGACGACTCCTCCTCCCAGTCTCTGGTAACCACTATCCTAACCTTCTGTGTTTATGAGTCTGACCACTCTAGATACTTCACATAAGCGGAATCGTATAGTACTTTTCTTTTGTGATTGGCTTACTTCACTCAGCACAATGTCTTATTTCACTTAGCACAATGTCTTCAAGTTTCACACATGTTACATATAACATGTGATAGGATTTTCTTTCTCAAGGCTAAATAGCCATTGAGCCATTTTTTATTTTATTAATACGTATGTATGACATTTTATCTATTTATATCAAGGGAAACCTGGTGCTGCAGTCCATGGGGTCGCCAAGAGTCAGACATGACTTAGCGACTGAATACACAACACACACATTGATGGACAGTTAGGTTGTTTCCACCTATTGCCGAGGGTGAATAATGCCGCTATGAGCATGGGTGTACAAACACCTTTGTGTCCTCACTTTCTATTTTGGAGGGTATATGTGTATATATGTATTCAGAAATGGGCTTGCTGGATGATGTGGTGCATTTTATTTTTACTTTCTGAAGAACTGCCACACTGCTTTCCAAAGTGGATGCACCATTTTACATCCCCACCAGCAGCGCACAAGAGTTCCAATTTTTCCACATTCTCACCAACATTTCCTCCTTGGATTTTTAAGCTATTTACTCATTCATTGAGTAGACACTTGTACAAATCCTGCCATATACAAGATGCTGGGGCTACAGTGAGGAGCAAGACAGATTCTGCCTGCCCTGGAGAAGCCTGCAACCTGATACAGCATAGGGACACTGAACAAACACGGGTAGGATGAGTGTTTTTAAAAAGGAGGAGTGCAGTCAGCAGAAAGAATGAGGAGCTTATCCCAGAGGCTTTCCAGCTCCAGGTTCTGTGAATATATGAAATTTTCTTTCCTAAAGGCACTTGAGTTAGCTGGGCAGCCACTGCCTAGATGTGGGATACATCCATACATTTAAAAATATGTTCACACACATTTGCATTTGTGAAAACTAAGGATCCTTTATTGTCCTTAACCAAACCTAATACTGCATGTTGGATGAGCCAGAAAAACTGATTTAAAACACAAAATGCTGGGAACAGAGGCCACAAACTGGCAACCTGAGGGCCAGACCCATAAGATGTTTTAAAAATTTTGAATTTGTAGACAACACTTAAAAATCAAGACGTTTCTCACAGGACTCTGAATTTCTGGTTTCCCTGAAATAAAAATCAGAAAATCTGCCAGCCCAAGGGCTATGGCAGGAATGAGCTGGGCTGAGAACAGTTTGGCTCATTCTAGAAAAGTCACAGCTTATCACTGGCACCATTTGGCCTCTTGCTCCATTTTTCTAACGTTTTAGCCCCTGTAAGTTCTCGGTCTAGAGCTGTGCCGTCCGGTGCAGTAGCCACAAGCCACAGGTGGCTGCTGAACACAGGAAATGAAGCTAGTCTGGCTCTGAGATGTGCTGCAGGTATAAAATACACACCAGCTTTCAAAAGACAGTAGGAAAAAAATGGAATATATCACATTAATTGTTTTATATTCATCACATGTCGAAATGATAATATTTTGGATGGACTGGGTTTAAAAAGTATTATTTAAATTAATTCACTTGCCTTTTTTTTTACTTGTTTATATGCATCCACTGGAAATTTAAAATGACATATATGGCTCATATGATATGTCTTTTCCATTACAGAATATCTCTGCAACTCTTCTCCCCAGAGGGAATGATCATTTCAATATCAACTCCTAATAATGCATAACTGTGTGTTCCATTTATTAAGCAAGAAAACCATTCCAGGGTGGAAAAAACTGATTATTTAAATCAATTACAGTTCACATAAAAACCTGAAATCATGGCTCCTCTATCACTTTCAAACACATTTATTCCTCTCCATACCTCACCATTGCCTTGAAACTTTATAACCACTCCAGTATTTGGCTCCTATTTTCTCTTACCTAGGGTACTTATGGTAACTTAAAAGGTAAATTATTCATATTTGTTTATGTCATTTAATTATTTTTTAAAAAACCAAATGTTTATTTATTTGGCTGTGCTGGGTCTTAGCTGTGGCATGTAGGATCTTCTATCTTTGTTACAGCACCCAGAATCTTTAGTTGCAGCACGTGAGATCAGTTCCCTGACCAGGGATGGAACCTGGACCCTCTGCACTGGGAATTGGAGTCTTAGACACTGGTCCACTAGGGAAGTCCCTCGTTTTTTTGTTCTCTCTCCTTTATCTCATAAATTATATCTACAGAAGGATCATCCTATATAGGTCTGACTCTCGAGGAAGTATTGATATTGACGATGACAAAATAGATGACTTTAAAATGAAACCTAATTCATTCATCTAAATCCTTTCCACAATTCTTGTTGTAAAGGATAAAGACTGCTGGCCTACTAAACATTTCCAAAGAGCCATTAATTTATGATTTTACTGGATAAATTGCTTTTTAAGAAACTTTTAATTAAATTAAATAAGTGGACTGTTACAATTAATTTTCAGCAGGTATGGGACAAAAAGACTGCAAGCCAAGACCATAAGATTCATTCTAACTGGTTTTTTTCTTCTTTTTTTTTGGCAAAGATACCACTTAAATTACTACTCTTTTTCTTAGCAAAGAAGATGTATTAAAATTAGTGAAGTGAAAGTGTTAGACACTCAGCAGTGTCCAACTGTTTGTGACCCCATAGAGTCCTCTGTCTATGGGAGTCACAAAAACCTGAAATCATGGCTCTTCTATCACTTTCAAACACATTTATTTGTAGCCCACCAGGCTCCTCTGTCCATGGAATTCTCCAGCTCAGAATACTGGAGTGGGTAGCCCTTAGCTTCTCCAGGGGATTTTCCCAGCCCAGGGATCAAACCCAGGTCTCCTGCATTATAGGCAGATTCTTTACCGTTTGAGCCACCAGGGAAGCCCAGAGTGTTAGCTGCTCAGTCGTGTCTGACTCTTTGTGACCCCAAGAACTGTAGCCCACCAGGCTCCTTTGTCCAAGGAATTCTCCAGGCAAGAATACTGGAGAACACCAAGATCAAAATGTGTAATAAAAACAGTGTGTCAGAGCACTCATTGCTAACAAGTCCCTTGATGCCTTTAAAAATACTTTTCTCATCTCTTGGGTTATTTTTTTCCCTAAAATATATATGCTAAAATGTAGTTATGCCAACGTAGCTTCTATCTCTGCTTCATTGCCTGCTTAATTCCATTCACTGACATTTCACAGGAGCACTAAGAATTCAGTGTATCTCGGATGAGAGGAACCTGGTGGGCCACAGTCCCACCAGGTAAGTCACAAAGAGTTGGACACGACTGAAAGCAACTTAGCATAGATGAAAGGAAGGCTTTAAAGAAATCACATTTAACATTAGTAGTGATGAAAATAGCAAGACAAGTGCCTTGCACATGGAAGCAACTATGCTGGCTCTTCCCGTGCATTTCAAGAAGAACAATGTTTATGTCTTGCTAAACAGGAGAGCTGGTTTTAGAAAAGGCAGAGGAACCAGAGATCAAATTGCCAACATCTGCTGGATCATGGAGAAAGCAAGAGAGTTCCAGAAAAACATCTATTTCTGCTTTATTGACTATGCCAAAGCCTTTGACTCTATAGATCACTATAAACTGTGGAAAATTCTGAAAGAGATGGGAATACCAGACCACCTGACCTGCCTCTTGAGAAACCTGTATGCAGGTCAGGAAGCAACAGTTAGAACTGGACATGGAACAACAGACTGGTTCCAAATAGGAAAAGGAGTACGTCAAGGCTATATATTGCCACCCTGCTTATTTAACTTATACGCAGAGTACATCATGAGGAATGCTGGGCTGGAAGAAGCACAAGCTGGAATCAAGATTGCTGGGAGAAATATCAATAACCTCAGATATGCAGATAACACTACCCTTATGGCAGAAAGTGAAGAGGAACTAAAAAGCCTCTTGACAAAAGTGAAAGAGGAGAGTGAAAAAGTTGGCTTAAAGCTCAACATTCAGAAAACAAAGATCATGGCATCTGGTCCCATCACTTCATGGGAAATAGATGGGGAAACAGTGGAAAGAAACAGTGTCAGACTTTATTTTTGGGGGCTCTAAAATCACTGCAGATGGTGACCGCAGCCATGAAATTAAAAGACGCTTACTCCTTGGAAGGAAAGTTATGACCAATCTAGATAGCATATTAAAAAGCAGAGACATTACTTTGCCAACCAAGGTCCATCTAGTCAGTCAGTCAGTCAGTCAGTTCAGTCGCTCAGTCGTGTCCGACTCTCCGCGACCCCATGAATCACAGCACGCCAGGCCTCCCTGTCCATCACCAACTCCCGGAGTTCACTCAAACTCATGTCCACAGAGTCGGTGATGCCATCCAGCCATCTCATTCTCCGTCGTCCCCTTCTCTTCCCGCCCCCAACCTTTCCCAGCATCAGAGTCTTTTCCAGTGAGTCAACTCATCGCATGAGGTGGCCAAAGTATTGCAGTTTCAGTTTTAGCATCAGTCCCTCCAATGAACATCCAGGATTGATCTCCTTTAGAATGGACTGGTTGGATCTCCTTGCAGTATAAGGGACTCTCAAGAGTCTTCTCCAACACCACAGTTCAAAAGCATCGATTCTTCGGCGATCAGCTTTCTTCACAGTCCAACTCTCACATCCATACATGACCACGGGAAAAACCATTGCCTTGACTAGACGGACCTTGGTTGGCAAAGTAATGTCTCTGCTTTTTAATATACTATCAAGGTTGGTCATAACTTTCCTTCCAAGGAGCAAGCGTCTTTTAATTTCATGGCTGCAATCAGCATCTGCAGTAATTTTGGAGTCCAAAAAAATAAAGTCTGACACTGTTTCCACTGTTTTTCCATCTATTTCCCATGAAGTGATGGGACCAGATGCCATGATCTTTGTTTTCTGAATGTTGAGCTTCAAGCCAACCTTTTCACTCTCCTCTTTCACTTTCATCAAGAGGCTTTTGAGTTCCACCTAGTCAAGGCTATGGTTTTTCCAGTGGTCATGTATGGATGTGAGAGTTGGACTGTGAAGAAAGCTGATCGCCAAAGAACTGATGCTTTTGAACTGTGGTGTTGGAGAAGACTCTTGGGAGTCCCTTGGACTACAAGGAGATCCAACCAGTCCATTCTAAAGGAGATCAATCCTGGTTGTTCATTGAAAGGACTGATGCTAAAGCTGAAACTCTAATACTTCGGCCACCTCATGCGAAGAGTTGACTCATTGGAAAAGACTCTGATGTTGGGAGGGATTGGGGGCGGGAGGAGAAGGGGACGACAGAGGATGAGACGGCTGGATGGCATCACCGACTCGATGGACATGAGTTTGAGTGAACTCCAGGAGTTGGTGATGGACAGGAGACCTGGCGTGCTGCGATTCATGGGGTCGCAAAGAGTCAGACACAACTGAGCAACTGAACTGAACTGAACTGGAACAGGAGAGAGGAGTACTGTAGATACCCCTAAGAACCCAAAAGCGCACTGAATTTGAAGCTGAGAAGGAAACATTCCATTTCTTTATGAACGCAACCATCAGAAGAATCAACTATTTTCTGAAACATGAAGATGGCAGCACAAACACACGTGATCCTTTGCTCTTGGTTTTAAAAATAAGACCTATTGACAGCTGCCTCCTCCCACAGGACACTCAGATTATAAGGTTTTCTACCTTAAAGTTTTCATTCATGCCCTTGTCGTCTTGCCTCATGAGAACATTTTCAGAGCGGAGGTTCAGTAAGAGTCTTCACCCACAATGCTATCAGGCAGAGGCTACTTGCTGAAGAGTCCTGGCTTTGAGTAGTAAAAAGTTCTGTGAACACACAAAATTAAGTGGAGAGAAACGGTACTCATGAGACTGGTTGGGGATACGCACGAGGTCTGGAAGAACATAAATTATTAGGATACAAGTGTTTGGAATGTATGCAAAGGAGTCTCTGTCAATCTAGGAGAGTGCCACCACACTGAAGCCCTACACCACCAGGATGAGAAGGATTACTGACTCTGATAATCAGAAGATTGCTTGCAAGAATAATGCTTAGCATACTGTTAAGTTCATGGTGCTGCTCAGAAAACAAGTCCACCGGGGTCTTCTGCCCATGGAATTTTCCAGGTGAGAATACTGGCGCAGGTTGCCATTTCTTACTCCAGGGGATCGAATCCGCATCTCTTGCATCTCCTCCACTGGCAGGTGGGTTCTTTACCTATGCACCACCTGGGAAAGCCATATTATGATGATATAGAATAAATATTATATCATATATATCTTTAAGTTGGAAGCAAATCTCTCGGCTTTCCTGGTAAGCAGGTACATTTTCAGAAATAGCCATCACAATCTCAAAGATAAAACTCACAAGCACCTGAATATTGGCATCTCAGAGCTTATGTTCCCACTAGGCATAAAGGTTTTTTTCTAAAGAAATAAATTTTGATTCCATGGTAATCTGAAAATTCTTGATTTAGTTAGGGACACTTCACATTTGAACCATGGGCTCCTATGGAAATTACATTTCAAAGTTAGTCCTAATGTCATGACAGCAGCTGGCACCTGGGTTCTATAATGATGTCTACCCACTGAGGCCTGGGATTGAGGCCAACAATTAATTTCACATACCAAAAAAAAAAAAAAAATCATTGGAAAAGCTTCCCATTGCCTTTATTTTTTAAGAAAGAAAAACTGTTACAGAGAAAACAAAAATGTATTATAATCAAGAAGCTTAGAGATTATCTACTCAAAATTGAATTAAATTAACTGTGGTGTTGGAGAAGACTCTTCAGAGTCCCTTGGACTGCAAGGAGATCCAACCAGTCCATTCTAAAGGAGATCAGTCCTGGGTGTTCACTGGAAGGACTGATGCTGAAGCTGAAACTCCAATACCCTGGCCACCTGATGCAAAGAGCGGACTCATTGGAAAGGACTCTGATGCTGGGAAAGATTGAGGGCAGGAGGAGAAGGGGACGACAGAGGACGAGATGGTTGGATAGCATCCTTGACTCGATGGACATGGGTTTGGGTGGACTCCGGGAGTTGGTGACGGACAGGGATGCCTGGCGTGCTGCAGTTCGTGGGGTCTCAAAGAGTCAGACACAACTGAGCAACTGAACTGAACTGAATTATCTATCATACTTACAAATGATAGATGATGCTTTATGAACCCAGAGGCATTTACAACTGTCCTGTTGTTCAGGAAGGTACTTATAAAGCAGGGAAACAATCTGAGAAAGATTTCTAGCCATCTGTGATATATACTTAAATATAAGTGTACATACATACATGTGCATGCATACACCTGTCCACAGAACACACACACGCACTCGTACACACGCTTGGGTGAACTATCTCCATCTCTGTCTTTTTTTAAAAATTGAAATTTTATTTATTCATTTATTTTACTTTTATTTTTTTGGCCACAGAGAATGGCATTTGTGATCTTAGTTCTCGCATCCCCTGCACTGAAAGCACAGAGTCTTAACCACTGGACCAGCAAGGAAGTCCCTCCCTGCCCCCAGCCCCTATATATATACACACACATACACATATGCATATATATTTGAAGGATTATCTAACACTTATATATTTATGATCTATGATATATATGTGTACACATGTATTTATATACACATATATCATAGATGGTCCTCTCTAAACAGACTTATACTAAAATGTTATACATACACATGAACAGGTCTCTCCAAAGGCTGACAGCATCACATTTCAGGCGCCCCTATCACAACATCGGGTTCCCAGATTCCTCTTCCACTCTGGTGCACATCCGAGGGTAATGCTACTGCTCTTTATCTGACTTAGCTTCACGTTTCCACTGCATCTCAATTCCATTTGTTACTTAATCTGCAGTCAGTCAGACTGCACTGAAGCTCAAGGTATGGGGCTACTGGAAGGTATGTGCCGGCACATGGTCATGAATTGACACAGTTTACAACATATCGCTTAGCAAACATAGACACCTCAATGCAAACAACGTATCAAACTGATTTTGGGTCCCCCTTACAAGATCATAATAAACAATTGCTAAAAAGTACTTTAAAAAAAATTTGACAAGAAACTTGAAACAAAGGACTAGTTCCATGCAAATGAATCTCAGGGATGCGTGAGCAGTAATAAACCACGTGACTCAGCCTTTTCCGCGCAGGCTATGGAAAGGTAGCATCTGCTGACCTTTCACTTGAAACCCAGAATTTCACTTAATCCTCTGAGCAGTGGATCAAAAGCCAGGCCTCAGATTAAGTAATGGCAAATACTATTTAAAAATAGTAGGGGTGGATTCCCAAAATAGGAATTTTCCATCTGTCTGGAAACAAAAAATCCCTGTAGATTTCCTCTATTGGCAAGGGAGAAATGAGCCTATCTTAGGGTTAAAATTGTGAGTGAGCTTTCATTCTGCCTCCATTCTAATTTTTTCTAGTATGCCACTGAAGTAGAAATTTTGAAAACTTACATAACGACTTAGTTGTGTAGTAAGAAGAAAAAAGAAAACATCTTCATTCAGACAGAATCAGTTGGCTGTCATTTAATTAAATTCTATTAATGAATTTAAGCAAAGCTCAAACCCAGGTTAAGACTCTCAAATCTGAACTAGAAGTTACAGACTCACATTCTTGCCCTACTATGTAAGGCACACACATTTACATCTATAATATTCAACACGAACAGATAACTAATGTTGCAAAATCACCACTGCCCTGGCGTACCTCAGAGGATGTGGAGTAATTAAATTAAAAAGACGAGTGTGCAGGAAATATTTTCCTGCCTTTAGGTCATTAATTATGAATGTCACTTTCTCAAGCTAATTTTCATAAAAGCCTCTTTTGAACCAAATGGCTATTCCTGCCTAACATGCTCTTTTCTTTCCCTCCTCTTTAACAGAAACCTTTGTTATATACTCTGTGATAATCATTATTTTCTTCCCTGGTGCTTTTCTGAATTTTTAATTTTTTTCTTTGTCTTTTTTTGGTCTCAGTTAAAATCAGTATTTGGCTTCTTGTGAACAATGCTAACCACTTCCAGAATCCCTTTATCCTCATCCAGCGAGGGGTAGATTTTTTTCTAGCTGAGACTTTCCTTGCCCTTAAGTCCATCTTCTGGAATTTTCTTAATGACACTGCCCTTCTCAGGATTTCCTGATAATCTTCCCAAGTGCACTTTCAAGGCAGGTCATGTCCAAGCTTCAACTCTTTAAAAAGTTCATATTTCTGAACCCAAAGATCAAACGGAGTACCAGAATCGACAACAGCATATATTCCATAAAAGAATCAAAACAGAGTAAAAAGAGTCCCCCCACCCCATGCAATATCCTACCTGGAATGCAGGTGGAGCATCCGTTTCAAAAACTTCTTGGAGAGCTCCAGGTTGCAGGGTGGTGATAAACAGTAAGAGATGCTCTGGACCCTTCAACCTCACTTGCAAGTTTAGTGTAGACATAGCCTTGAAGACTCTGCTTTTTCTTGCTTGTGTTATTTTTTAAAAAAATAGATTCTACTGTTGGTTGACTGCCCACCCTTTTTATTGATCACCCGTCCTCAAATTCTATTATCTGCCCTATGTTTGCAGGTCCCTGATCTGACTGCCCAGCCCAGATCTCTTCATCCTGTGGAATCTTAACTGTCGGTTATCTCTGCAGCATTTTCTATGTGGCAGCTCATCGGTAATTCAAGTGTAACTTGACCAAGATTGTTGTCTAAAACTTAGCAGGACTTTCCCCTGGGTGGCTTAGTCTTGTCATCTGAACCTTGCCTTCCAGTATCTTTCTCTAACTCCACTCTCATTGATTTGCCCCTTCTGGCCACAAGACTCTCTTTTTCTTTTTTAAAAAATATTTATTTGGCTGTACCAGGTCTTAGTTGTGGCACATGTGATCTTTAGCTGCAGCGTGCAAACTCTGAATTCCGGCATGTGGGATCTAGCTCCCTGACCAGGGATCAAAACCAGAGCCCCCTCCACTGGGAGCATGGAGTCTTAACTAACCACTGGACCACCAGGGAAGTCCCTCCAGAGCCTCTGGCTTAATTCTATTGAAGGTGCATTTTCATGGAAGACATGGAAACATTTTTAAGTAACTTGTCTTTCTTTTTGAACCTACAGAAAAGAGAGGGGTCCCACTTTCCTGAGTGTTTAGGATCACATTAGCGCCCAAGGGATAAAAGTCAGAGCTGCTGCTGCTAAGTCGCTTCAGTCGTGTCCGACTCTGTGCGACCCCATAGACGGCAGCCCACCAGGCTCCCCCGTCCCTGGGATTCTCCAGGCAAGAACACTGGAGTGGGTTGCCATTTCCTTCTCCAATGCGTGAAAGTGAAAAGTGAAAGTGAGGTCTCTCAGTCGTCTCCGACTGAGTGACCCCATGGACTCAGCCTACCAGGTTCCTCCATCCATGGGATTTTCTAGGCAAGAGTACTGGAGTGGCTTGCCATTGCCTTCTCCGAAAAGTCAGAGCAATGCCCCGTTAAACTGGCAGGCTGAAATGACCATTCTATCCTTTGGCTTTATTAGGTGTGTTACTGCCCATTTACACTGAAGAGAAAGGCACCGGACTCTGCAGAAGGCATGAGAGCGCATGTGCCTCACACCCTTCATCTGACGTTTACACTGCCACTGACGGGGCTCCTCAAGTGGCACTCGTGGTAAACAGCCCGCCCGCCAGTGCAGGAGATGGAGGAGTCACAAAAGATGCGGGCTTCACCTCTGGGTGGGGAAGATTCCCTGAAGGAGGGCAAGGCAACCCACTCCAGTACTCTTGCCTGGAGAATCCCATAGACAGAGAAGCCTGGCAGGCTATGATCATTACAGTTGCAAATAGTCGGACGTGACTGAAGTGACTTAGCATCCACGCAGGCACTATAACTGAAGCTACCAAGCAATATCCTACTGCACAATGCAACTTGACTTCCCCTCAGCTATACTGAGACATAACTGACATATAACACTAGGCAAGGTTAGCATGTATAGCGGAATGATTTGCTGTAAGTATATATTACAAAATGATCACCACAATTGGTTAACATCTGTCACTTCACATAGTTACACATTCTTTTCCTTTGTGATGAGAATTTAAGATCTACTCTCTTAGTAGGGATATAATATACTATTGTTAACTCTAGTCACCATGCTGTATATTCCACTCCCAGCACTTGTTTATCTTATAATTGGAGCTTTGTACCTTTGGGCCACCTTCCCCCATTCCCTCTAACCCACACGATGGAACTTTTTCCTGTTAATTATTGTTTATTTATCTGGCTGCACTGAGTCTTCATTGCAGCACACAGGATCTTCGATCTCCACTGCAGCATGCAAACTCTTAGTTGCGGCATGTGGGATCTAGTTCCCTGACCAGGGATGGAGCCCAGGCCTCCTGCTCTGGGAGCAAGAAGTTTTAGCCACTGGACCACCAGGGAGGTCCCTACAATGCAACTTTAAACAGACATGGTTTAAATCCCTTGGCTACTATATTCCCCAAAAGGCAGCACCCACCCACAAAACCAAATAAGCCAAGGGCCCTGACATCTCTAGAAGGAGCTCGGCAGGACCAAAATTGGCAGAATATGGACAAACTTTGGACATTATGGCCTATCAGTTCAGTTCAGTCGCTCAGTCGTGTCCAACTCTTTGCGACCCCATGAATCACAGCATGCCAGGCCTCCCTGTCCATCACCAACTCCTGGAGTTCACTCAAACTCATGTCCATCGAGTTGGTGATGCCATCCAGCCATAATGGTGCAAAATATGCCCATTTTTACTGAAATTTGGAGAGAAGTCCTTTGAAGACACTGTGATATTCTAGGATGGTTCTGAGGAAGTGGATGGAACAGGTTTTCTGAGTGTGAACCTAGACAGATCAAGAGTGAGTTGACAAACTAAAAAAAAGAAGGAAAATAAGTAAATGACCAACTGATAGAAACCTCATTCTTACATCCTGAGTAGTGGATTCACTTTGAACTTGTCATGAGAACTGAATTCACTTTATATTCTCTATATACTTATGGAAATCTATAAGTGCAGTCAGGATCTTAGAATTCATTTATTCCAAGACTCTTGTTTTACAGGCAAGGAAAAAAAAAAACACACTGGGAAACCCCCTCACCATAACCACAAAGCCAGGTGGGAACAGCAATGGGATCAGAATTCAGGGAGTCTATCCCCTTCTTAAGATCTGTCCATGTCCTGCTAACCACCTCCTTTTCCTCTCTCACTTATGACATTGCTGCTCTTTCCAATTCAAGTTTGAAATCATCAAGCTTGTGTAGCTGAATCTTTTGTTGTTGTTCAGTCGCTCAGTCATGTCCAACTCTTTGCGACCCCATGCACTGCAGCACACCAGGCTTCCCCGACTTTCACTGTCTCCCGGAGTTTGCTCAAACTCATGTCCATTGAGGCAATGATGCCATCCAACCATCTCATCCTCTGTCGCCCCCTTCTCCTCCTGCCCTCAGTCTTTCCCAGCATCAGGGTCTCAGTGTTTTGCTTTGTTCTTTCTTTCATCTTGTGTGTTTTTATATCTGGCAATGTTCCCGACTCAGGAGACAGGTGTCTGGGCAAACACAGATAACTGGTGTGGCTTGGAAAGAGCACTGTGATGCCTTTTAGTTTATTCTGAGGTCTTACATTGAGGATCTACAAGTTACAGGGGTGCTGTTATTGTTTTATTTCTTGGTTCCTGAACTCCTGACACCATTTTCTGTTCTCCGCATGTACCCCTGCCACTGCTATCCTAGGATTTCTTTGTTCATATACAGTTTAAAAAGATGGGTCTTTTCGTTACTTTGATCATGTTGCACACAATAATTCTGCATTGACTTAATCATCTTGGTTTCCTGATCCCAACCTGGAAACATCTCTTCGGTGCATGACTAACTCTCCTGATTTTTCTCACCAAGGCTTCCCTCACTTCTTCTTCAACAGTATTACTGAGCTCTGGCTGGTCACATAGAAGGTTAATGTCCCCTTTTTTCCCCCAGATGGGAGGTTGAGCTTCCCGCTGAATCTCCATCACCTAATAAATCATTTTTCATTTCATTCAGTCACTCGAATTCTTTATCATGTTTCTCCTTTTGCATTCAATTGACCTTCTCATTTTTAGGGTCGAGGTGAACGAAGCATTTATTCTCTGCTTGTGAATCATCTATTCAAAGTCATACTCCTTCCCAAAGCTTCTCTTCCTATTCTTTACCATTGTTAACTTTCTGTGGTTACGTCTGCATCAAGTTTTTGCCTTGCTGGTGATGTTGACCATTCGGATAGGGGTTTATATTTCATTCGCTTGTTTTACCACCTCCTGCATATTTTATATAAGATAAACATATTTTCAACCTCCACAGACAGGCACAGAACTTCTAAGCCATCCCTATAGGAGCAGGAATGGTGTGTAGATGCAGGACATGGGACATGACCTCTGTTCAGGGCTGGGCTGGATGTGGCGAGTTGGGCAGCTTCCTGATCTACCTGCTCACTGTCCTATCCTGGTGGACAGCCCAGCTCCCGGGTGTGCTGTTCCACCCGCAGAAGGTTCTTGGTTAACACGTGCTGGTGCTCCAGGCAGCAACATGCTAACACGAGGTCCCTCACAGCACCAAAGCGTTAACTGACCATGCCCCGCTTTGAGCCACCACTGAAACATGTCTGCATTTCTACTAGAGTGTTCCTAACACTTGTAATCGCGTCTGTTTCCCCATCCATGTTCAAGCCCTGTGAGTGTCTGATTCATATCTGGATCCTCACAGCTGGGGCTTACCAAGCGCTTAACGAATAAGACTTCAACATTCCTGAAATGGCTCCCTCTCTCTCAACCCTGGACCCAAATGCCTAATTTTCCTTCTGTAATATTGACTTTATGAGTAAATACACAGCGTGACAAACTATTAGGGAAATCAGAACCATGCAGGGATTACATTTTTCACAGGTGAAACGTACTTTAGAAGATTTATACTATATACCAAGTATGATTAGAGGATATTTGAAGCATTTTGCAAGTTGAGCAGTTGGCTTGGGAAGGGGAGGTAAGAAGGCCTGTAAACCAAAGCAGTAATCCCTCTCTCTACTTCTGGTAAATGGGCCAACCAACCACAGGCATATGGATCAGCACTGAGAGATCCACACCTATGCCTGGAGTCCTGTGTGATCCATCACTCCTGAATCCCAACTGTAACCCTTCAACTGCTCCATTGAGACCGAACGCTTAGAGAAAAGCCAGACTAGAGAAATGGCAACAAAAAGCTTAGGCGAGGTGGTAAGGAAGGGAAAAGCCAGGAATTAGGCTGCTTGGTCAAGGGCAAAATCCAAAACAAATGCCAACATCTGGACTTTGTTTAGACTGTGGGCAACTAGTATTTGTTTAAGAAAAGTGAGTTTTCACACTCACTGTCTGCCCCAGTTCGCCCTCCCCCATCACCAAAGTGGCATTTTGTGTCCTGTCTCCCGTCTACCCTTCCAGGAACTTGATCTACCCAGCTGCACTCTTTAGATGCTGGAGGCTGCTCTTTCATCCCCAGGTCAGCATTTGATCTTCTAGGTGTGATGTGAATGTTTGCTGAATAAACAAATGTTGACTAGGTGCCATGAGAGACAGCAAACACTTCAAGAGCACTGCCTAACTTGCAGATTTATAAATATTAACTCATTTAATCCTCCTTAGTACAGACACTGCTCTTTTCCTCCATTTATGGATGAAGAAGTGAAGCGCAGACAGGTTAAAGCTTTTGGTCACATAACCCAAGCGATCTGGTTCTGGAGTCTATGTCCCTGTGTTGCTTCTTGTTTTACAGATTTTACATAAAAATGATTCTTTAAAACAAAATGATTCCCTTACTCCCCCTGCACCAAATAAATGTGTCACTGTGGATGATGAAGAAAACTACTCAAATACTAAATAAATGTAATAGGGCTTTATAGAATTTCTATGATAATATCTGAAAAATATATTGATGACAGCCTTGAAATAGCTCAATTATCTTCTCTGCTCCTTGGAAGAACCTGTAGACTTGCTGTTTGTACTGTTTTTAAATTTGATTTTACTTTTTTCTTTTTAGTGTCAAGACTCTACATTTTGAAATGCTATTCAGAATGTTTAAATATTTGCATTATATGCCTTATCATTAATTTGCATACAAAATATATCATAAATATAGCTTTAAAATATTTAGGATACTTAAATTAATAGCATGAGCTATCAAACAGTTTACATTTAATGTCATATTTTGGGGAGAATCATACAAATATATTCATTTCTTTTGTGTAATTACAGAAACTTTAAGTACATTCATTATTTTCCTAGAAAATTTATTTTTCCTAAGCATAAAGAAATAAACTACTTCTTGATCACTATCTAAAATGTAATTGAAAAAAGTATTTCCATATTTCAAAAAAGTTTTAAATAGTGTGATGATGCTTAAGCTTTTCTGACCAAGATCTACAGTAAGAAATATATATAATATTATAATCCAGTACCGACATAAGTGTACATATCTATATGTGTATAAAAAATTTGTTTTGTGAAATACTTAACCTTATAGCATATGACACACTGATGTTTCTAGTTTATTCCACTTAATTTTTTTTGATAGTTGATTTTGGGCTTCTCTGGTGGCTCAGACAGTAAGGAATCTGCCTATAATGCAGGAGACCTGGGTTTGATTCCTGGGTCAGGAAGATCCCCTGGAGAAGGAAATGGCAACCCACTCCAGTACTCTTGTCTGGGAAATCCCAGGGACAGAGGAGCCTGGCAGGCTGCAGTCCATGGGGTCACAAAGAGTGAACACGACTGAGGGACTACGACTTTGAATTAATAAGTCGATTTTCTGATCCACTGATCGGTCATTAACAGCTCATGATCTGCAGTTTTTTGAGACTAAAGAAGTGGATTCTGGAGTTTACTAACTTTCTCCCTTCGATTCTGGTAACAGCAGATGACTTAAGAGAAGCCTCCTGCTCATAAAGAGGGCAGGAGTCCATAAGATACTGTCACCTCAGGCAGCCAGGAAAGGCACCAAGTCAGCATAGTGTGCACTTACCCCATTTTCTAAGGACAGTGGCCTCCTGATTAATTACTTTGCAAATTACTCATTAAAACTTGGCTTTGCAAAGTTAGCCCTTGGTCCAGTTATTGCTGCCAGATTTCCTGTTTACACTGAGCTCCATGTATTAGGTTATTGTCCCCACTGGGAAGTGCTTTAGACAAGGAAAAAGCGTGAATCAAAGCAAGAAACCAGACTCCCAGCATCATTTCATGGCACACCCTGACAAAGAATGAGTGAACAATAAAGAACTGTAGGGAAGTCTTGAAGACTGATGCAGACATGAGCTGACTGAGATATTTCTATAGAAATAGTCCAAAAAGTTTTATAGAGAGTGATGAATCTGTACTCCTCTCTCCTGGCAATCTCTGACAGCAGAGCCCACCAGTAACTTCAACTATCACCTAAAGAGGTTTCATGATTTTCTGTATTTTCTAATTTCCTATATCCCTAAACTAAGAGGCATGGTAAAACCTTCTTGTGAGTAAGCTGATACACATTTTGTCCCGGTATATTCACTGGTCATAGCAAACACCCTCTTCCAACAATACAAGATTCTACACATGGACATCACAAGATGGTCAATACCAAAATCAGACTGATTATATTCTTTGCAGCCAAAGATGGACAAGCTCTTATACAGTTAGCAAAAACAAGACTGGGAGCTGACTGCGGTTCTGATCATGAACTCCTTATTACCAAATTCAGACTTAAATTGAAGAAAGTAGGGAAAACCACTAAACCATTCAGGTATGATCTAAATCAAAACGCTTACGATTACACAATGGAAGTGACAAATAGATTCAAGGGATTAGATCTGATAGACAGAGTGCCTGAAGAAGTATGGATGGAGGTTCATGACATTGTACAGGAGTCAGTGATCAAGACCATCCCCAAGAAAAAGAAAGGCAAAATGGTTGTCTGAGGAAGCCTTACAAATAGCTATGAAAAGAAGAGAAGCAAAAGGCATAGGAGAAAAGGAAAGATATCCCCATTTGAATGCAGAGTTCCAAAGAATAGCAAGGAGAGATAAGAAAGCCTTCCTCAGTGACCAAAACAAAGAAACAGAGGAAAACAATAGAATGAGAAAGATTATAGATCTCTTCAAGAAAATCAGAAATACTAAGAGAACATTTCATGCAAACATGGGCACAATAAAAGACAGAAATGGTATAGACCTTACAGGAGCAGAAGATATTAAGAAGAGGTACAAGAATACACAGAAGAACTACACAAAAAAGATCTTCCTAACCCAGATAATCACAATGGTGTGATCACTAACCTAGAGTCAGACATACTGGAGTGCGAAGTCAAGTGGGCCTTAGGAAGCATCACTATGAACAAAGCTAGTGGAGGTGATGGAATTCCACTTGAGCTATTTAAAATCCTACAAGATGATGCTGTGAAAGTGCTACACTCAATATGGCAGCAAATTTGGAAAACTCAGCAGTGGCCACAGGACTGGAAGATAGGCAATCTCAAAGAAAGACAATGCCAAAGAAAGCTCAAACTTACCACACAACTGCACTCATCTCACACACTAGTAAAGTAATGCTCAAAATTCTCCAAGCCAGACTTCAACAGTACGTGAACCGTGAACTTCCAGATGTTCAAGCTGGATTTAGAAAAGGCAGGGGAACCAGAGATCAAATTGCCAACATCTGTTGGATCATAGAAAAAGCAAGAGATTTCCAGAAAAACATCTGCTTTATTGACTATGCCAAAGCCTTTAACTGTGTGGATCACAACAAACTGTGGAAAATTCTGAAAGAGTTGGGAATTCTGACCTGCCTCCTGAGAAATCTGTACACAGGTCAAAAAGCAACAGTTATAAATGGACATGGAACAACAGACTGGTTCCAAATCAGGAAGGGAGTACGTCAAGGTTATATATTGTCAAAATGCTTATTTAACTTATATGCAGAGTACATCATGAGAAATGCTGGACTGGATGAAGCACAAGCTGGAATCAAGACTGCCGGGAGAAATATCAATAACCTCAGAGACACAGATGACACCACCCTTATGGCAGAAAGCGAAGATGAACTAAAGCGCCTCTTGATGAAAGTGAAAGAGCAGAGTGAAAAAGTTGGCTTAAAGCTCAACATTCAGAAAACTAAGATCACGGCACCTGGTCCCATCACTTCATGGCAAATAGATGGGGAAACAGTGGAAACAGTGACAGACTTTATTTCTTTGACTCCAAAATCACTGGAGATGGTGACTGCAGCCATAAAAATAAAAGACAGTTGTTCCTTGGAAGAAAAGTTATGACCAACCTAGACAGTTTATTAAAAGCAGAGACATTATTCTGCCAACAATGGTCCGTCTAGACAAAGTTATGGTTTTTCCAGTAGTCATGTATGGATGTGAGAGTTGGACTATAAAGAAAGCTGAGCACTGAAGAATTAATGCTTTTGAACTGTGGTGCTGGAGAAGACTCTTGAGAGTCCCTTGGACTGCAAGGAGATCCAACCAGTCCATTCTAAAGGAGATCAATCCTGGGTGTTCATTGGAAGGACTGATGCTAAAGCTGAAACTGCAATACTTTGGCCACCTCATGCGACGAGTTGACTCACTGGAAAAGACTCTGATGCTGGGAAGGATTGGGGGCAGGAGGAGAAGGGGATGACAGAGAATGAGATGGCTGGATGGCATCACCGACTCAATGGACATGAGTCTGAGTGAACTCCGGGAGTTGGTGATGGACAGGGAGGCCTGGCGTGCTGTGATTCATGGGGTCGCAAAGAGTCGGACACGACTGAGCGACTGAACTGAATAGACTACTATGAACAATATTACACCAACAAACTGGATAACCTAGAACAAATGGATAAATTCCTAGAAACATATAGCCTACAAAGACTAAATCATGAAAAAATAGAAAGTATGAGCAGATCTATAAGTGTAGAAATGAATCAATAATCAAAAC
Organism: Moschus berezovskii; assembly: GCF_049115385.1. Taxonomy (NCBI): domain Eukaryota; kingdom Metazoa; phylum Chordata; class Mammalia; order Artiodactyla; family Moschidae; genus Moschus; species Moschus berezovskii. The sequence continues at coordinate 57,631,610 of NC_142472.1, read as the reverse complement.
CTCTCAAAAAAGGAAAGCACAAAAATACTTGGCTTCATGATGAATCCTACCAAATAAAGAAAAATTAGTGCCAATCCTTCTCAGACTCTTTCAAAACATGGAAGAAGAGTGAACACTTGCAAACATTTCATGAGGCCAGCATTAGCCTGATACCAAAACCAGAAAAAGACACCACAAGAAAAGAAAACTATCAGGGGACCTCCGTGGTGGTCCAGTAGTGAAGACTAATCAATACAGGGCCTAGGGGTTCAAACCCTGCTTGGGGAGCTGAGATCCCATTGGCCCCACAGCCAAAACACCAACACATAAAGCAGAAGCAGTATTATAACAAATTCAATAAAGATTTTTTAAAAAAATGATCCACATCAAAAAAAGAAAACTATAGCCAATATATCTAATGAATATAGATGCAAAATTCCCCATCAAAATACTAGCAAACTGAAGCCAACAGCACATGAGAAGGATTATATACCACAACCAAGTGAGATTTATCCTTAGGATGGAAGCATGTTTCATATATGAAAATCAATTAATGTGATATTCCATATTATCAGAATAAAGGATAAAAATCACACGATCATCTCAATACATACAGAAAAAGCATATGACAAAATCTAGCAGCTTTTCATAATAAAAATTCAAAACAAACTAGAAACAGAGGCAAATTACTTCAACATAATAAAGACTAATTATGAAAAACCCACAGGAAACATTATAATTAATGGTGAAAAACTGAAATCTTTTCCTCTAAGATCAAACCAAACATTTTCAAGCAAAGAAAACAATCTATAGAATAAAAGGGAAACTTATGGAATGGGAAAAAATACTTGCAAACCATATATCTGACAAGGAGCTCATCTCCAAAATATATAAGGAACTCCTACAACTCTGAAAAAAAATGGGCTAACGACTTAAATAGACATTTTTCCAAAGAAGACATACTGATGGTGGAGCCATATATAAAAAATGCTCAATGTTACTAATCATCAGGGAAATGCAAATCAAAATCACAATGAGACATCACGTTACACCTGTCAGGATGGTTATTATATATGGAAAAAGAAACAAACAAGAAACAAGAAGTGTTGGCAAGGATGTGGAGAAACTGGAACCCTTGCATTCTGTTGGTGGGAATGCAAACAACTGCTACAGAAAACAGTATGGAGCTTTCTCAAAAAGTTAAACATAAAACTACCAGAAGATTCAGCAATCCCATTTCTGAGTATTTATCCAAAATAACTGAAATCAGAATCTTAAAGATATACTAGCACTCCCTTGTTCATTGTATCACTACTTACAGTAGCCAAATGTGGAAACAACCTAAGCATCCCCCGACAGATAAACGAATGAAGAGCATGTGGTAGATACGGACAATGGAATACTATCTACCTCTGAAAAAGAAGGGAATTTTGCAACATGTGACAACATAGATGAACCTTAAGGACATTATGCTAAATGAAATAAGCCAATCACAGAAGAATAAATACTGCATGATTCCACAGACATGCTGCTGCTGCTGTTGCTAAGTCGCGTCAGTCGTTTCCAACTCTGTGCGACCCCATAGATGGCAGCCCACCAGGCTCCCCCGTCCCTGGGAGACATAAGACATCTAGTAAAACAATCAAATTCCTAGAATCAAAGATTGGAAAAACGGGAAGTTACTAGTCAACTGACATTAACAGTTAAGAAAGATAAATAAGTACTAAAGATCTTCTGTAGAACACTGTACCTAAAGTCAACAACACTGGAACGTACAGGTAGAGTTTTGTTAATAGCTTTCCTGGCTTCCCTGGTTGTCTGCTGTTACGCATCCACTTGCCAATGCAGGGGACACAGTTTCTATCTCTGGTCTGGGAAGATTCCACGTGCCAAGTGGAAACTAAGCCCGTACATCACGACCACTGAAGCCACTGCAAAGAGAAGCCTGTGCATGGCAACTAGAGAGCAGCTAAAAATAATAACATTAAAACATTGTTGTTTTAAAAAAGACTGGCTCTACCCACAGTTTATAAACACAAGTAGAACTACTATTAGCAAACATTTTCCTGGGCAGGAGGAGATGCAAATGAGCTAGTTTTCTCTCTTCCTTCCCACCACCCCCTAGGAGATTATGGACAAACTCTTTGCCTGTTGTGGAGTTTGCTGTCAAGAGGTCTCTCGTTATGTACAGGAGACTCATCTTCACCTCAGATGAAGCACAGCTTCTCCACTGATGCCAAACAGCCTTTTCTAAACTACGACAGGGGCAAGTACACAACGAGGGCGGTTCAGGATTAGGATGTCTGCCCTAGCATCAGCCATTAAAACCAAGAGTCAGTACTAAGAGGTACCAGGTTCTGTGCATGTGTGTTTAGTCATTTTAGTTGTGTCTGACTCTGTGATCCTATGGAGCCCACAGGCTCCTCTGTCCATGGGATTCTCCAGGCAAGAATACTGCAGTGTGCTGCCATGCCCTTCTCCAGGGGATCTTCCCAACCCAGGGGTCATTCGTCTCCTGCATCTCCTGAATTGGCAGGTGTATTCTTTTAATCCCTAAGCCACAAGCTCCGGTCCTATATCATATCAAAACCACCAGGAAAGCTCTGACCTTTTGTATGTCTAACAAAATCAGCCCTGCTTCAGGGCTTTCTTTCCCTCCTGATTGGTTTTCTAAGAAAAGAACTTTGAACCTCACACAATTGAGTACCAAATTTTCCATAGTTTAGTGGCCTTTGAGTTATAGACTGGAACTCTGTCCTGCATTTTTCTTGCACCATTTTCGCCCCCCTCAGGCAAGGACACCCACCTGACGTCTCTGATCTGAGCAGATGATTTCTGGGCCTACAAAGGTGAGTGGACTCTGATGGGAGTAGCTTCTGAGAGTGTCCAGGGAAACTGGACACTCCTCTAGTATCATCTATCAGCATAAAGACTGTCTTTGATCCAGTGTAAAATCTGAGAAAGCAGTGGTCCCCGACACTATAACAGCAAGTTCATGCACCAGGCCACAGTATGCTCGTGTGAATGTCCCCAGTAAAGATTATTTGAAAGAGATGACAGGCTACAGTCCTTTAAAATTGTTTCTAGTAAACAGTACATTATTTTGCACCAGTTAATTTCTAAATCCCTTAGATATGAGGTAGGTCTAAACAGAAAACCGACTTTATAGCTCTTGAAAGTCTTGTAATCCACATCTTTGTGCATAGGAAATCACACTGGGTATCTTTCTTTCAGACATTTAGGATACAAGTATTTGCTTGTCATGTGGGTTTAAAATGCAACACATTTCTGTGGAGAGAAAAGTTATCATACAAATACTATAGGGAAGTCTCCCTCTACTTTATGTCCCAAAATATGGTTAATTACTATAAAAATAGAATATACTCCAAATGGAAAATTTGCTGAATCATTTACTTTTATACTCTCTGCCACTCACATATAAAAAAAATTTCTTCACTGACCAAGAGAACAATAAACCTAACAAATATAGGACAAGTGGGGGGAGAGAAAATAAATCTGACATTTTCCCTAGTGCCTGGGTTTCACTATTTATTATATTTCTAATTATAGAGCATGGACAGGGCTGTTTTAGGCTGGAATGCAAAATTTGTGAGAAAAGATCATTTCCAGCACAGAGCATTTCCTAAAGTATCATTAATCTTTCTTTGGTCCCCCACCCCCACCCCATCAAGACATACAACACAGATGTCTTTTAGTTTAATGATACTAGTTTCCAGGTTAATCAAATTAGAAATGCAGAACATGGTCCAATGTTGATAAGCCAGTATGGTCTTGCTGATTACATCTTCCTCAGGTAATTTCTCAGAGTCATTAGGAAGCTACTTAAACATACCTACACACAATCCAAAATTGTTCTCCGAAATTCATCTCCCTGTCACTGCCAATCTCATTAAGACATTCTAATTAAAAGCCATATTCGATGAAATCACCATCCCCTACCACTTCAGCAGATAAAGTGAACTTAGTGCCTTTCCCTGACCAATAATAATGATGCCGCTGGAGTAGTCACATAACTCACATTCTCGCTCTGACCTATTGGCTTGTCACTTCATCTAAGTGGCTCACCTAGATAGCAGGCTCCCACCCAGACCAGTTAAATGGCTTTGTGTTGCTGTTGTTTAGTCGTTAAGTCGTGTCTGACTCTTTGCAACCCCATGGACTGTAGTCCCCCAGGCCCCTCTGTCCCTGGGATTTCCCAGGCAAGAAGACTGGAGTAGGTTGCCATTTCCTTCTTCAGGGGATCTTCCTGACCCAGGGATCAAACCCTGTGTCTCCTACATTGGCAGGTGGGTTCTTTCCTGCTGAGCCACCAGGGAAGCCAACAGCATTGTGATGAGGGTCTGATTTTCAAACCTAAGATGTAAAGGGATGATTTATTGATAGAACCATCCTGTGAATTTCACTAATGAAGAAAAGCAACTAAGTACTTCTGATCCTGGATGGCTTGGGGGCCTAAATTATCTGGTTTACACCTGCAGAGTAATCAGTTGTGTTGATCAGCTGCCATATCTCCAGGCGACTGGCATTTGTGAAGGAAAAAAAAAAGACTGTAAACAACTATAGTCTGGAACTGAAAGGGGAAAAAAAAACAACAAAAATAAAATGCTGCTCCAGGACAAAAGGAGAAGCTACTGTGGTAACCAGACTTTTCTACATAACAAGTATGTTTCTGCTTAATTCCATAGCATCTAGTTATGCTATTAACAGCCACTGCCACCACGACTATATAGACGTTTAAAGCAAGCAAACTGTACATGTTTACATCTACTGTCTCAACGTATCTACTCGCAATGCTGAAAAGAGCATTGTGAAATAAATACATATTGGAAGAGGCATATGAAATATGGAGATACTGTCTCCATTCCACAAAATAATTAATTCACTGAAAATAAATAAAAATTACTTTTTGATTGTTAAGCATGTACTGGACAAGATTCTTTTGTAGGGCTATATACATAGAAACCAAGTCATCAAGCCATTAGTGTATAGCCAGTAACTTAAATCTGAGAGAAACACAACTCTAAATATATTTAAATCTCTCTAAGATCCCCTGGAGAAGGAAATGGCAACCCACTCCAGTACTCTTGCCTGGAAAATCCCATGGACAGAGAAGTCTGGTAGACTACAGTCCATAGGATCACAAAGAGTTGGACATGACTGAGTGACTTCACTTCATACTTACTAAAGGCTTCCCTAATAGCTCAGTTGGTAAAGAATCTGCCTGCAATGCAGGAGACCCCAGTTCAATTCCTGGGTCAGGAAGATACCCTGAAGAAGGGATAGGCTATGCACTCCAGTATTCTTGGGCTTCCCTTGTGGCTCAGCTGGTAGAGATTCTGTCTGCAATTCGTGAGACCCGGGTCCGATCCCTGGGTTGGGAAGATCCCCTGGAGAAGGGAAAGTCTACCCACTCCAGTATTCTGGCCTGGAGAATTCCATGGACTGTATATTCCATGGGGTTGTGAAGAGTTGGACACGACTGAGCGACTCTCACTCACTTCACTTCTCACTTCATACTTACTAAAAAGTTACACAGTCATGCATAGTGATGATGTGAGGTCTTCAAAACTCCCATTTACGTTCCCCTTAGGTCCTTATCAAGCCCATCTTTGCATGAAATGTTCCCTTGGTATCTCTAATTTTCTTGAAGAGATCTCTTGTTTTTCCTATTCTGTTGTTTCCCTCTATTCCTTTGCATTGATCACTGAGGAAGGCTTTCGTATCTCTCCTTGCTATTCTTTGGAACTCTGCATTCAGATGTTTATATCTTTCCTTTTCTCCTTTGCTTTTCGCTTCTCTTCTTTTCACAGCTATTTGTAAGGCCTCCTCAGACAGCCATTTTGCTTTTTTGCATTTCTTTTCCATGGGGATGGTCTTGGTCCCTGTCTCCTGTACAATGTCACGAACCTCCATCCAGAGTTCATCAGGCACTCTATCTATCAGATCTAGTCCCTTAAATCTATTTCTCACTTCCACTGTATAATCATAAGGGATTTGATTTAGGTCATATCTGAATGGTCTAATGGTTTTCCCTACTTTCTTCAATTTAAGTCTGAATTTGGCAATAAGGAGTTCATGATCTGAGCCACAGTCCGTTCCTGGTCTTGTTTTTGCTAACTGTATAGAGCTTCTCCATCTTTGGCTGCAAAGAATATAATCAATCTGATTTCGGTGTTGACCATCTGGTGATGTCCATGTGTAGAGTCTTCTCTTGTGTTGTTGGAAGAGCGTGTTTGCTATGACCAGTGCATTCTCTTGGGAAAATTCTATTAGCCTTTGCCCTGCTTCATTCCGTGCTCCAAGGCCAAATTTGCCTGTTACTCCAGTGTTTCTTCACTTCCTACTTTTGCATTCCAGTCCCCTATAATGAAAAGGACATCTTTTTTGGGTGTTAGTTCTAAAAGGTCTTGTAAGTCTTCATAGAATCGTTCAACTTCAGCTTCTTCAGCGTTACTGGTTGGGGCACAGGCTTGGATTACTGTAATATTGAATGGTTTGCCTTGGAAACGAACAGAAATCATTCTGTCATTTTTAAGATTGCATCCAAGTACTGCATTTTAGACTCTTTTGTTGACCATGATGGCTACTCCATTTCTTCTAAGGGATTCCTGCCCACAGTAGTAGATATAATGGTCATCTGAGTTAAATTCACCCATTCCAGTCCGTTTTAGTTCACTGATTCCTAGAATGTCTACGTTCACTCTTGCCATCTCCTGTTTGACCACTTCCACTTTATTTTTTTGGGCTCCAAAATCACTGTGGATGCTGATTGCAGCCACGAAATTAAAAGATGCTTGCTCCTTGGAAGGAAAGTTATGACCAACCTAGATAGCATATTAAAAAGCAGAGACTTACTTTGCCAACAAAGGTCCGTCTAGTCAAGGCTAAGGTTTTTCCAGTGGTCATGTATGGATGTGAGAGTTGGACTGTGAAGAAAGCTGATCGCCAAAGAATTGATGCTTTTGAACTGTGGTGCTGGAGAAGACTCTTGGGAGTCCCTTGGACTGCAAGGAGATCTAAAGGAGATCAATCCTGGGTGTTCACTGGAAGGACTGATGCTAAAGCTGAAACTCCAATACTTTGGCCACCTCATGCGAAGAGTTGACTCATTGGAAAAGACTCTGATGTTGGGAGGGATTGGGGGCAGGAGGAGAAGGGTACGACAGAGAATGAGATGGCTGGATGGCATCACCAACTCGACAGACATGAGTTTGAGTGAACTCCAGGAGTTGGTGATGGACAGGGAGGCTTGGTGTGCTGTGATTGATGGGGTCGCAAAGAGTCGGACACCACTGAGCGACTGAACTGAACTTAGGTCCTTATCATTTGCATCATTTTATCATTTGTGTTATTTACCCTACAACATGTAAACACATGCATGCGAGGTCACGTCAGAGTCTGACTCTTCGTGACCCTGTGAAATGTAGCCTGCCAGGGCTCCTCTGTCCATGGGATTCTCCAGGCAAGAATACTGGGGTGGGTTGCCATTTCCTTCTCCAGGTGATCTTCCCTACCCAGGGATCAAACTCACATCTCTTAAGTCTCCTGCATTGGCAGACGTGTTCTTTATCACTAGCGCCACCTGGGAAGCCCTTACAACACATACAACATAAATTAAGCCAAAATTTCCAGCCAAGGTAGAATTAGGAGACTGACTTCAGATGAAGCTAGATACAGGGCTTTGCACTGGTCTGATTCCCATGCTGTCCAAGGGACTCTCAACGAGTCTTCTCCAGCATCACCACTGGAAAGCATCAGTTGGCGCTCAGCCTTAAGATCCAACTCTCACATCTCTACACGACTACTGGAAAAACTATAGCTTTAACTATATGGACCTTTGTTGGCAAAGCCCTGTAATGACAGATAAGTGAGGCTTTGTTGTGTTTGTGAAATCTTGAGTGACCGACTTTGCATAAGCCCTCCAAACAGCACACTAAGCTCCTGCGGATGCCACAGGCAGTTTCCTCCTTGTAAACAGAGGGATCCACCAAGGCTTAGGCAGTAATGGTTTAGGATCAACTCTAGGACAATCAGATTAACTTCACTCAGTCATTGCTTTCTTCTGCTTTGGCTGGTTAATCCTCAAGCTCTCCTTTCAGTCAAGCATATCCTCTTATTTAATGGGCTTTCAAGTAAAATAGAGACCACCTTGCAAAGTATTGCAAATAAGTAAATCCACCCAGGAAAATCCAGAAACTTCACTTAAGTTCACAGATAAAACTCCTAAGTAGATCCAGTATTTAAAAAGATTACCAGAAGGGAATTTAGCTCATCACATTGGCCAAATAAAAGTTACTTAAACTCTCCTCTCGAATGAGCTTTAGCCTTTTCTACCATACTGATAATAATGTTGATCTGAAGATATTATTAGCAAGCTTTTAAAAATAATTTTATTATTTACGCAGTTTTGGCTGTGCTAGGTCTCCACTGCTGCTTGGGGAGAGCTGAGCTTCTCATTGTGGTGGCTTCTCTTGTTGCGGTGGACAGGCTCTAGGCTCACGGGTTTCCACATTTGCAGCACGTGGGCTCCACAGTTGTGGCTCCCAGGCTCCAGAACGCAGGCTCAGTAGCTGTGGCACACGGGCTTAGCTGCTCTGCGGCACGTGGGATCTTACGGGTTCAAGGATTGAACCCATGCTCTCCTGCACTGGCAGTTGGATTCTCTACCACTGAGCCACCAGTGAAGCCCAGATATAAATAGCAAACTTTTAAAAATAAAAATGTAATATCTTTACTTCTTTTTCCTGTATGTATATCTGGTCAGTTTATTACCATGTGTGACAATAAAGGACAGCCCTTAAACTCTCAAAACCTAATCCCATATGAAAAGGACTTGGTTATGACTTGGTGGTATTCTTGTTTGTGTTATTTCAGATCAGTCATGTTTTAAAAAGGAGGCTGTTTAATTTACATATGTCATTCAGGCACCCATTCTTTCCATATTGATCAATAGTATCAATACTCCTAAGGAAATTCTATCCTAGGTGAAAAACCAAATGAATATAATCATTTCTCACTATACTTCTGATCCAAAAGGTCATGTAAATTACTGTCAGTAGGATGTATTTTAGAATTCAGAATTGTGAAAAGTGTATTTGGACCTTAGCTGTATGGGGCTACACAGAAAGTTGTAGGACTTTATGCCCATTTTAGCAAAGATAATAAAGGTTCTTTCGCAGAGCCGGACTGGCAACCACTTTGCCCAGTTCCGCTATACGGTCCAGCATCTTCCCACAGTCCTCAGCTCATGTTGGGAATGGACAGTGTCACCCCTCTCACACACACTGTTAAACCTCATCAGAGCGGCTTTCCTCTGATTCTGTGATTTCTTGGGCTCAGGAAGGTAAGGGTTTGGGTTTAAAATGCCCCCTAAATCCCTGTGGCCGAACTCAGAGGTTTAAAACACCTCAAACCTCTTTCCTTTCAGGACTTGAATAAAACTTAGGAGTCAGCAAAGGGAAGGCTATTTTAAACTGGAGAGAAAAGCTGGAACCATGGATCTTAAGCACTTTGTAGCCATGGATTCCTCTAAGATCGAAGAACTTGATCGAAGCAGTGGACTCTTTCCAAAAAAAGAAAAAAGAAGGTATTTGTGTGAAAAACACATTTTCGAGAGAGAAGTCATCGTCGTCTTGAAACTCATCCAGGACGCAAATAAAATCAGTCATGCCATGGCCACCTCCCCAGGCTCCTTGCTAGCTTTGATTGTGTTGCTCAGATTCTAGTCTGGGGTCCAGCAGACTTGGTACCTGGCTGGGTGAGTGGGCCTGGGGCGCTCTGTTGAGTGGGAGAGGGGAGGAGGGGGCACAGATCTGGGCCCCGCTTCCTGCCTCCTAATTGGCAGTCCTCACACTCAGCCCTGGCTGAAAGCTTAGGCCGCTATGCCAGCTCTGACTGGTCTTCTTCTAAATAGGGGTAATTCACATAGAATTCTTTTCAGCACTTCCAGGAATCCTCTCCGGGGCTAAGGACATGATCCAACAAGAAATCGAGTCTGACAGTTTCAGCAAAAATACAATTAAAAGCACATACCAGAAGGTGTTCATGTCCCATGGCCATTTCTGATAAATACCTTGACTGTTTAACAAACACTGGGTGGAAACTGAAAATGTCCAAAAGCCACTTGTCCCATTTGCATTGGCCTGTAAGTGCTGGCAAATGTCGATGTCTGGGAAGGCTTTTAACGTTATTGATAGCTTATTCAAATAGGCCAGAGTGGTCCCATGGGGCCTGAATCACTACTGTTGCTGAGGAATAAGCCACTTATACAGCAAGATGGTTAGAATGCTCAAAACTAAGTGCTGGCTGCGCCTTAGTCGAAATGGTCCTTCTCGGCGACTATGACGTAACCAGAGGGCAGTAGCCCTTTCCAGCCAAAAGAGTGCCATGAAAGCCAGTGCACAGAAAGGCTTCCTTTAAGAAAAAACAGAAACCAAAACCCCAAAATCTTTTAAACAGGGAGTGCTGTTTCAGGAAACATTAATGACTGTGATGGTTGCAGAGAACAGTAGTAGTAGTAAAGTCGCTCAGTCGTGTCCGACTCTTTGCGACCCCGTGGACTGCAGCCTACCAGGCTTCTCCGTTCATGGGATTCTCCAGGCAAGAGTACTGGAGTGGGTTACCATTTCCTTCTCCAGGGGATCTTCAAGACCCAGGGATCGAACCTGGGTCTCCCGCATTGGAGGCAGACGCTTTAACCTCTGAGCCACCAGTTGCAGATAATACTGAGGTCCTAAAGTTTGTTCTTTCGGATGTATCACATCTTCCCTGAGAGGATGAGAATGTCAGAGCATTGACCAGCAGGAAAGAAGGGGGAGAAGAGGTATGTCAGGACTAACGGCAGGCTTGAAGCTGGGGGAGAGAGGAGCAGACAGGATGAGCAGCTGCCCCATGCTGGCCGGGGAGGAAACGATGGATGTGCACACACACAGGCGTGTTGAATGCCCGGCGATGTCAAGGCTCAGTGTTCCTCGGCAGAGAAGGTATAAGAACAAAAACATGCATGGCTAGAGAATGGTGACTCTGATTCTTTTTTTTTTAATTGGGGTATAGTTTCTTTGCAATGCTGAGTTAGTTTCTTCAGTACAACAAAGTGAATCAGCTGTGTGTATACCTGTATCCCCTCCCTCCTGGGTCTCCCCAATCCCTTCCCCATCCCACCCCACTAGGTCACCACAGAGCACCGAGCTGAGCTTCCTGTGCTGCACGGGCAGGTCCCCACTGCTATCTGTTTGACATGTGGTAACGCACACACGTCAATCCTAATCTCCCTGCTCATCCTACCCTCTCTGCCCCCCACCCCCTGTCCACACTTCTGTTCCCTAACTCTGCATCTCTATTCCTTCTGGCCATATACCCTGAGAAAACCACAATTCAAAATGATACATGCATCCCAGTGTTTACTGCAGCACAATTTACAACAGCCCAGAACATGGAAGCAACCATTGAAAGATGAACAGATAAAGATTTGGTAGATATATACAACATGCAATGGAATATTAGCCATAAAAAAGGAATGAAACTGGGTCATTTGCAGAGACGTGGAGTCTGTCATATACAGTGAAGTCAAAAAGAGAAAAACAAACATTGTATATGAGCGCATGTATGTGGAATCTAGAAAGATGGTACAGATGATTCGTTTTTTTAAAAGTGTATTTGTATGAATATACATACACAGAAATACACATAGACTTGAGTGTGTATATAGTTGTTTTTGAAGGAGGGTGGAAATTAGATGGCAGACTGAAACAGAGGAAACAGTATTTAAAAAAGAAAAGAATATCAATTACATAGAACTTAATGTGAAGAGCTCTGATGGGTTTTTGGAAAACCTAGGTAGCAAAAAGCAACTTATAAAACACCTTGCTTAGTACCCTTCACAGTGAAGGCAGGAGAGGTTTCAGAGACATACACTCAAACTGTAGAATCATAAAGACAGGCTGCTTGCTCGTCTGTCTGATAACCACATTTTGGCTACCTCATTGCTCATTAGGCTTTGAATCGGGGATAAAAGGAGAAGAAACTAAAATCAGTGCATTTGTGAGCAGCTCTAGTTGAAAGATGGACAAGGAGGAGATTTTAAACTCTCGTGAAGTTTGGTTTTCCACTGTGGGTTTTAATGATCTTGGGGATCTTGGCTCCCAGGGGAAGCAGTAATTGAGAGCCAGCTGTAGAAATGGGGAGGGAGTCAGCATTCTGAATGGCAGGTTTTTATCGGCAGATGGTTCTGGTTTTAAGAAGCCAGTTGGCAGGGCTGTGTATCTCCTGACCTTCACCCGTCAGAGGATGGGAGGCAGAAAAAGCTTATTTGCAATTCCATGTCAGAAATGCCAGGGTGACACCGATAACCTTCAGGAGATAAACAGCAGGAGCCTCAGGATGACAAGGGTACTGGGCAGAGGTAGGAGTGCAGATGTAGACCTCACACTTTGCAAGTGAGACCCGGCTTGGGGACTTAAAAGCTCCACCAGGCAGAGAGCATGTTTTGTATAGAGTTGGACAATGTCCTCAGCCTTGGGGCTAAGTGGAGGTCTTTCTAGTGTCCTGAAATACAAAGGCCAAGGTCTGTTGACATTTGTCTAATAAATCTACGTAATGGTTTACTGTCATGGTGAGAGATTTGGGATAAACTGTGCTATGTGAAAAGTGGCTTATAAAACAGTATACTAAATGATTCAATCTTGTATACATCTATACATGAAAAAAGAAATCTGGGATAAAATACGCAAAAATGCAAACAGTGATGATATCTAGGAGGTGGAATTATGGATAGTTTTTATATTCTTGTTTACTTAACTAAATCTTTAAAATTTTCAACATTATCCAGGGAATACTCCAGGGAAGAATACTGGAGTGGATAGCCATTCCCTTCTCCAGGGGATCATCCTGACCCAGGGATCGAACCAGAGTCTCCAGCATTGCAGGTAGATTCTTTACCATCCAAGCCACCAGGGAAGCCCATTGAACATATTACTTGCATAATAAAACACACTAACATTAAAAATATATCTAATGTATTTTGTGCTCAGTCTCTCAGTCGTGTCTGACTCTTTGAGGCCCTATGGACTGTAGCCCGCCAGGCTCCTCTGCCCATGGAATTTTCCAGGCAAGAATACCAGAGTGAGGTGCCATTTCCTACCCCAGGGGATCTTCCTGACCCAGGGATCAAACCCAAGTCTCCTGTATCTCCTGGACTGGCAGGCAGATTCTTTACCACTAGTGCCACTTGGGAAGCTGCAACGTATTTTAAATAAGTTAAAATGTATTACAAATGTATAAATGAGGTGTTCTATAAACATGACATTGGACTTGTGAGAAAAAAAAAAGTTATTTCTTAATTGATTTCTAAATACTTCAAAGTGGATGTACCAGAATCTCTTTAAGGTCTAGAGGAATACATTGTAGGTTTCACTGGCTACAATATATTTACAAGAATGTTGACGGTCACTAACTACTTAAGACCTTGGAACTAAATGTACTCTTTATATATAGTTACTGCTTCAAGAGTACACTAGAGGTTGCCTACAGATTTCTTCCTACTTGGAAGACAACAGATACAGGACTCAAAGGGTAACAGGTGAAGATGAAGATTCCCCAGTTCTTGGCACCGGAGTCTTGAGTGAAAACGTGCCTTCTGTGTTACTTTCAGTGGATTCAAGTCTACCGTTTTGCTGAGGGGGTGGAGGTTCCCACAAGGATTAAGGCCACTCTGCCTCCCTCCCTTTTAAAGTGCTTCCTCTTCCACTTCTGCTTCCCTCAAATCCAGTCACTCTACAGAAGGAAGAAAATACCCATCCAGGTGGAGAAGAGCAGGTTCTAGACTGGACTTAACGGACATCAGTAACGAAGCTCCTGTGGGCCTGTAACAGTGAACAGCTGGGACAGAGTGGCTGCTATGGCAATGGGTTACATTTAACTTTATTAAGATTGTTTACCATTTTTATTTGGCTGCACCACGTCTTAGTTGCAGCACATGGAATCCTCAGCCTTCACTGCGGCACCGGAATCTCTGAGCTGCCCCACGTGAACTAGTTGCAGCACGTGGGATCTAGTTCCCTGATCACACATTGAACCTGGGACCCTGCATTGGGAGCGTGAAGTTCTGGCCACTGGACCACCAGGGAAAAAGACAGCAATAACAACAGGCAACCACTGTGCCCTGGGCCATAGGGCGCTTGATACTTTATTCGTATTCTCTTGCAAACTCACCACCAACTGGCTTATAGAAATGAATGGCCCCAATTTACAGACAAGGAAGCTAAGTCTGAAGCGTGTTAAACACACCCCATGGGAGCATAAAGTCGGTGCTGCATCCCGGTCAGATGCTCCCGGTTCTTCTCTCAGCCCCTTCACTTGCTATCAAGGTCACCCAAAGCAAAATAGTTAACCTCTTTGTTGTTCCGTTTCCTCATCTGCAAAACAGAGACAGTAACAACCGCCCTATAATGAAAAGGACATCTTTTGTTTTTTTTAGGGTGTTAGTTCTAAAAGGTCTTGTAGGTCTTCAAGGAACCGTTCAACTTCGGCTTCTTCAGCGTTACTGGTTGGGGCATAGGCCTGGATTACTGTAATATTGAATGGTTTGCCTTGGAAATGAACAGAAATCCTTTTGTCGTTTTTCAGATTGCATCCAAGTACTGCATTTCGGACTCTTTTGTTGACCATGATGGCTACTGCATTCCATCTAAGGGATTCCTGCCCACAGTAGTAGATCTAATGGTCATCTGAGTTAAATTCACCCATTCCAGTCCATTTTAATTCACTGATTCCTAGAATGTCTATGTTCACTCTTGCCATCTCCTGTTTGACCACTTCCAATTTGCCTTGATTCATGGAATCAAGATTGCTGGGAGAAATATCAATAATCTCAGATATGCAGATGACACTACCCTTATGGCAGAAAGTGAAGAGGAACTCAAAAGCTTCTTGTTGAAAGTGAAAGAGGAGAGTGAAAAGGTTGGCTTGAAGCTCAACATTCAGAAAACAAAGATCATGGCATCTGGTCCCATCACTTCATGGCAAATAGATGGAAATACAGTTGAAACAGTGTCAGACTTTATTTTTTTGGGCTCCAAAATCACTGCAGATGCTGATTGCAGCCATGAAATTAAAAGACGCTTACTCCTTGGAAGGAAAGTTATGATCAACCTTGATAATATATTAAAAAGCAGAGACATTACTTTGCCAACAAAGGTCCGTCTAGTCAAGGCTATGGTTTATCCCGTGGTCATGTATGGATGTGAGAGTTGGACTGTGAAGAAAGCTGATCGCCGAAGAATTGATGCTTTTGAGCTGTGGTGCTGGAGAAGACTCTTGAGAGTCCCTTGTACTGCAAGGAGATCCAACCAGTCCATTCTAAGGGAGAGCGATCCTGGGTGTTCATTGGAAGGACTGATGCTGAAGCTGAAACTGCAATACTTTGGCCACCTCATGCGACGAGTTGACTCACTGGAAAAGACTCTGATGCTGGGAAAGGTTGGGGGGGGAGGAGAAGGGGACGACAGAGAATGAGATGGCTGGATGGCATCACCGACTCTGTGGACATGAGTTTGAGTGAACTCCGGGAGTTGGTGACGGACAGACAGGGAGGCCTGGCGTGCTGTGATTCATGGGGTTGCGGAGAGTCGGACACGACTGAGCGACTGAACTGAACTGAACTGAACTGAACAACCGCCCAGGGGCTGGATGAGGATTAAATGGCACAGGGAGGCGACAGAGAGCCTTTAGCTGGGTATCAGCCACACAGCCCCCTCACTGGGCAATGATGCACTTCTTACTCCATGACAAGGGGATGGCAAGCCCACATCAGTCTGAGTCCAAGCTCTTTCCATCCCCCAGATACATCTGATATAACATAGCCACTGCTCAAGGGACCTCCCAACCTCTGTTCCGATCCTTTCGATGGGCTGGAAGGTCACTGTCCAGCCACATGCAATACTCACAGAGACAGAGCTTCTACCTCCACATCCCACAGAGATAAGGAAAACAATGCTGGAGTGGACATGTGATGAGAATTGAGAGCAGATTTCAAACCCTGAACTACTGTTTCAGGTAAGTGCACTTTTAAGGCATACAACTAAGGCAGAGACACTGTCTAATGTGCTACTAATACCTCCAAGTGTCCAAACTGTAGTCTTTTGTGAAATTTGCTTCTATTGTCTGGAAAAACAAGAAAAGAAAATTCTGATATGTAATTCTGTCTCAAGCGGTTTCTGAATAAAGCCCTTACTATCGAGTGGGGTTTCAAGGATGGTTTCTGTTGGTTTTTGGTTTTTAGGTGTTTTTTTTTTTTTAATTGGAGTGCAATTATTTTACAATGTTGTGTGATTCAACCAAATGAATCAGCTATATGTATACATATATTCCCTCCCTCTTGGACCTCCCTCCCACCCATTGAGGTCATCACAGAGCACTAACTGAGCTTCCTGTGCTTTATGGCAGGGTTGTTTGTTTTTTTCCCAGTAGAGCAACAAATGAACAAGCAGTCAGTGGATACAGAATTCCTATTTCCCAATCAGAAGTTCTGATCTTCGATCTTTGTCAAAACACAAACTACACCTTTAAGTGGTAGTGATTAATGTGTATGTTTTACACTCTGGGACTATCATGGAATGATCTAACATTTGTACATCAAGGACCAAAACATCTGCTTCCCTCTCTCGGAACCCCTGGGATGTGTGACCAGGCCACACATCCCATATTCGGATCAACCCCCCACATATTTTAGATATGCTTCCATTAGCCATGTTCTGTCATGCTGCCTTTTAGGATGTTTTTATTACAGTTCATTATTTAAATGATTATTGGGTTTCTATATTCCAATGTATTTGTCTTATAAGATGACATGAATATTCAGAAAAGTCATCACTGCCTTCAGACTTGGGATAGAAAAATGACGTTTTCTGTCTGTCCATTCCTCCTTCTCTTCCTCTCTTTTCCTTTTTTATTAATAAGACTTTATTCTTTCAGAGCAGTTTTAGGTTCACAGCAAAATTGAGGGGAAGGTACAGAGATTTCCCATATATTCTCTGTCCCCACACATACATGGCTTCCTTCGTTGTCACCATCACCACCAGAGTGGGGACATTTGTTACAGCTGATAAACCCACACTGACACATCATAATCACCCAAAGTAAATTATGGTTAATGGTTAACGTTATGGTTCACTCTCTGTGCTGTCCATTCTGTGGGTTTAGACACACGCATAATGACATGTATCCATCATTATGGTATTTCTTTTTTTCTCTCCAACATTTAACACTTATCAGAAATTCATTCAGTATTTGCTTAAGACCCAAAATGTAAATTATTCTCCTTCTTACGGTTTTCTCTTCAAGCTATTATTCTATTGTTCTAGCAAGCTTCACTAGGTAACTGAGTCTTTTTTCAAAAGCTATATTTCTTATTTGTACGTATTAAGCTCACTAAATAATCTGAGTCAAAATCTGTAATTTCTATACCATTATTTTTAGTCTTCCTATTCTACAATCCAATATTATCGTATTTTAATAATGATCACTCGCAATAGATTTTTTAATTTGTTAAGGAGAGTTTATCTTCATGACTTCCATTCTTTAAAATTTCAGGTTTGATATCCTTGATTCTTTATACTAAATGATTTAGATATGAAATCATAAGGTATTTTGTGAGGATTTCTATTCATAAGCAATAAGAATCTTTGGACCAAAGAAGGATGGGAATTCCTGTGTCAACCAGTCAAAGGATATTTCTTAATTCAGCAAATAATCATTAAGCCCCTGCCATGTGCAGGCACTTTTCTAGGCTCCAGGGCTGAAGAGATCAGCAGGGACATGCCTCTTTCCAGGCACTCCCAGAAGAGAGCAACTCAAATTCACAAAGGTTAAAGTTAGAACATAATTATCAAGAATAGCTCCAGGAAGGCTTCTCCCCTCGGCCTTCCATAGGGGGTCTCACTTAAGAATCAACACAAAGAAAGAGCTCCAGAAAGCCAAGGACCCCCGAGGATCGCTGACGTTGAGTAACACCTGAAAGCAATATTCAGCTTGATGTAATTGTCCGTTACATTTCTTGGCTGATTCATGTTTCTGCATATTATCTCATTTGACTGAATATTCCATTTTCACGTGGACCTAATTCATTTAGGGAATCAGGTTAAAAGGCCATAAAAGCCTGGATTATGAAATGTATGTGAGGTTGAGAGGTAATGCATCACTGGAGTGGATAAACCCAAAGACCATCCTGACCAATGTCAAATCCAGGTCAGCAACGTAAGCCAGGCAGAAATGCTTTCGCTGGCTAGTTTCGGCTACCATCACTACTTTAACTAAGGAGTTATGACATCAGTGTGGAAACACAAAGGCAGAGCAGCTGTGTGTTCCAGTGAACACATTTCTGCAACTTCCATAAACACAGATAAACTCCTACACAAACACAAGAATGATGTGTGCAAAGTCGCAGACTAGGAGGAACTGCGCGTGGAGGGCTACTGCACAACTTTCACTGCAAAGGAATTACCTCCTTACATGAAGAGACTGACCTCCTGCTTACGTTTTCATGATTATTTCTTAACATGCATGGTCAAGATTCTAAGAAAAAGTCAGAGGATTCTGAAGACATTATAACCATTAACCGGCCACATAAAGAAAAGTCAAGAGGCTGCCCAGAGGAAGGACTCATTTACTTCACCGTGAGTCCAGACACGCCCATCCTCAAATCGTTCATTATTAAGAGCAACACCTTGAATCTAAATCCAGGTCCATCCCACTCATTGCCTCCTCCATCGGTGTCCTCAAAGCAGACACTTGTTAGTCAGGTATGTGAGAAACATTCTACGCCTAGACTCGTCGCCACCACACATCCTATTAACTGCCTTCAAATAACTCTCTCCAGTGACATTCTTTTCTGTGTATGTAAATCATCTGCTCATCTGATCAATATTGCCTGCAGCTGAGAAGAAAAGGATGCTTCACGCTATTTTGAGTAACTCACCTTTAGCAACTGACTCCTGAGCATACCACTCACCAGCACTAAATCCACTTCCCAACTCCAATTTCACTCTGAGAAAGAACCTGGTGGCTCAGCTGGTAAAGAATCCGCCTGAATTGCCAGAGACCCGGGGTTCAGTCCCTGGGTTGGGAAGATCCTCTGGAAAAGGGAAAGGCTACCCACTCCAGTATTCTTGTCTGGAGAATCCCATGGACACAGGAACCTGAGCCCCACTCCATGGAGTCGCAGAGTCAGACATGACTGAGCGACTAACTTTTTCATGCTTCCTGACTCTTATTGATCTTCCACATCCACAGTGAATAAGCCCCCAATATATAATTACCTTACAGATTTTCAGATCTTAAAGCTGAAGATGTATCTGCTTAAGGGTTCATTTATATTTTTAGAGACTTGCGTTTTGTCTTTGTCCTGGGTGGTTCATCTTTCATCCGGGGGTCCTCTGAACAGTAGAGTCTCTCATTTTCTGCTCTCTCTCAAGATGAACAGTGCACACCTGATACAGTATCCAGCACAGGCTGACTGTGAGCACGGTTGGACCATCTGGCACCACAACTCAGATTTAATGAATGTTGACTGGATGAGACCATGTGTCACATCCTGAGCTAGGCACCTCTGCACGCTTGGCTGCACCTGAGCCGAACCCATTAGCTGACTATTTAAAAAAATCTCTGGGTAATTAACCAAGCCTTTTATTTTCTGTATCCTGATGTTTTGACATCTCAGGGGGCGGGGGGGGGGGGAGTTTGGGGGGTGGGGGCTTGAGGACCCTGGAGAGAGTGCCCTTCCCAGGCTGAGCCAATTCCTAAGGATAAAAAGACTGGCCTTCCCACAAGCCTTTCATATGCAAACCAACCGATCCTGAGGCCACACTCCTAACCACCTCCTTATTGGCTCTCTCACTCGGGCCACTCTCTGCCAGCCCTCATCATCAGCCTTTGAAACTTGGAGTTTAACAAAATGAATGATTCTGTGAATGAATGAATGAATGAAAACACGCAAGATGGTAGGCAGGTCAAGCTCCCTAAACTAAGTAGGCACAGATGAACATATTTCATTGATAAAGTTCATTTTTTCCCCCACACTTTAATGTCTCTGAAATCAGGATGGGTCTTAATAAGGACAGTATCTTAAAATGACCGACAACTTGGCAGTAGTCACAGCACAATCATCATTTCCCTGTATTTGCATCAACTTGGTCACCACTAATCATTTTGTCATTGCTTCCACTAAGGGGCATTGTTGGCACTGCACGTATTCTGTTAAATTGCCATTTAAAAGGCTTTCAAAAAGATTACACTATGATCTGACACTTAAAGATGTTACTGTGTGTGCACCAAGGCAAACAGAGTAGTGGGGTCTAAATGTTCTGTTACTAAAGGAAACATTTGTCTTTGTTTAGAGTTTCCACATTACCTTGCAAAGCAAAATCCAAATGCTTAACCAGACTGAAGGAAAACACAGAACAGGAATCTGTGTTACAGTTCGTTACTGAGACATAGACAAACTGATTGCCCATCAACCATAAGCAATGCTACTGAGGTACCAGCAGTAAAAAGTACACCTGATGGAAGAGATGACCCTTGAAAGCTGTGAGATGCTAGCATGACAGTTTCATGCAGTGTCCTGGAAGACCACTGTTACAGCGGCAAGTCATAATATAACTGGCAATATTTTCTTTTCCTCCCCATATAAGAAAAATCATGCTATGTCTTACATTCTGATGACATTCCCGATTTGATGAAATACAGAAATAAAGATGGATTGCCGGTTAATAAGAGGTTTTAAAACCTGAATAGAATGCAGAGTGGAAGTTTGTTGAATGTGGACACTTTTAGGTTAGTGAGGTATCTGCATGCTCCCAACTTCAGGTTGACTGTACCATGTCAATCATCTGGTACAGTTTTGCAGATCTCCCCCCCCCCACCCCAGTCATTTAAAGAAGTTGGCTTCACTCTTTCTCCCCTCAAATGGTTTTGGTACATTTCCCATTCTGGTGCAAGAGTGACAATGAGCACACCTCATGTTCCACTTTCCCAACTTTAATTAGCGCTGCTCCAGTTTTCCACAGTTTAGAGCTATCAGAGGGGAGGTGCCAGGGCTCTCTTCTAGACTGAAACCTCACCACACTGCGGGGGATGAAGTGAAATGATTAGACAGGAGAGCCCATGTGAAATCCCAAAGCATGGGACTCTGAGATGCTGAACACTAGAGTAACATGAGTAAAATGCCAACTAGGAGGACAGGCTTCCAGGCAGCATATGGTCACAGCTCAAAAATGCATTTATCTCTTTTTAGCCTCAGTACTGCAAAACATTTTGGAACCAGAGAAAAGCTGAAGACTATAGCAAGGGAGAGAATAGACATACATACAACCCGCCTAGGGAAGAGAAGTGATAAAAGAGTAGCTGTAGGTTATAATAAAAGACACTTTTTTTTTTCAGACACAGCTTCAAACTCACTACCACAACTGTGATACCAGGTTTCCAGACCCTTCACCCAGGTGACAACTGCCTCGGTGTACAAGTAAGTAATCAAATCAGAAATAGGTGATCACCTCCATCCATCACGAAGACAACTGGTAAAAGCGTTTCTATACTGCGAATGCATTAACAGTGTTGACAACAGGCCACCACACACACGGCATTTGGTACTGTTGAGAAGGCCTGCTTCCTGCCCCTAGGATCCTTGGGTGAGTCTCCTTTCTGGTCAGCAGAGGAGAATCCAGGGGTTCCCTGGACGAATACCATCTTCCCCAGAGACCTTGTTTCAGTCTTCCGCTGTAAGTAGGCAGGGCTGTGTCAGGAATTCTCTGACAGTTGGTACAGGAGGGTGAGTGAGTCCCTGTGAACACTGCAGGGGACGCGTGGCTGCCAGCTGGTGGGGTGTACTTATCTGTGCAGACTTAAAATAGACCTGAATGGCTGAGAGGGGAGAAACTTCTCCTTAAGTGGCAGAAAGGGAAAACACTCAGTCACCTGTCTTCTGGAACCAAGGTATTAGGAAGGGGAAGGTGTTTATATGTTTGGAGATTGCCATCTGACTTACATCCTGGGTGTAGGGGAGTTGGGGTAGTGTGCGGAGCCCATGATGTCCGTCCCTGATGTCAACCCTGATATCACAGCGGCTGGGCACACAGTGATGGGCTCCCAGGAGAAGACACTCCATAAATGGCTCTGACCCAGGGGGTCGGGAGATGCAGCGTACATTGCCATGCTGGGATTTCCTACTGTATCATCACATGGGCAACTCTCTCTCCAGAAAGGCCAAGAGATAGCATAGATTAGTGGAAACGAGCACCAGGAAGGAAATCAAAGACATCCAGGTTCAAATTCTAATCTTGGGAAGACTGCAAAACTCTTTAAATCCTAAAATAGGGGAAGTGATAAGAACACATCAGGGTGACTGCGAGAATCAAAGTTACATACAAAATATCTAGGACACCTGTATGCACTATGTATACGCTGTATATATCGTGTCACCATGGACGAAGGTTTCCTGGTCTTTCATATGCAAACATTCTTATGGAAGTGATGTAACCTGGTGAAGGAGAAACAGTGTGGACCAGAACAAGACGTCCAAGTCCTTGGCTAAGGCGGTCTGCAGGGTACCGAAGGTATTATGAAGTTGTCTTATGGTATGAATATTCTTGGTAAGAAATAAAGTACCTGTAAGAACCCACACGTGTGATCAGAAAGGTATCAGGCTGATAAGAATGAAACAGAATTCAACACACACTTGTCGACATCTGCTCATTTCGAGTCCCTGTGATAAACACATGACCACAACTACTCCCAGCTACAGTGATGGCAGACTGTGTTCCTACAACCTTGGGTAAAGCTCAATACTAACTCTCTCTGCATTTGAGCAAGTTTCGTCAAAGCAAATAATCCACATGGAAACGCATCTTTTTCTGAAGGCTGAAACTTTCTCCCATCAAGTGGATCAGTGCGTTCTGTGTTCTTTTTTTTTCCCCACCCTGCAACCTGAGAGATAGGCCACAGCTTTTACTCCCCTTCCTGCGCTCCACACCCCAGCACGCTGGAGAAGCCAACTGCAAGCCTAATGGCATGAAAAAAAAATATTCAAGATGTGAGACAGAAGGAATCACCTGCAGCTCCGACGCACTGTTCAGGGACCTTTAATTAGAAGGTGCGGGAGACTGAACTACTACCTTCGGCAGAAGCGACAGCGGGCGTAGGGGGGCTCTGTGTGCCTCTCCCCTGCTCCGATTGTGGGGGGGGAAATGCCCGTCGAGGAATTCCCTCGGGGAAGAGCCTGCGTCGGGAATGCTGCTGGGGGGAGAGTGGGTGTGGGGAGAGGGTAGAAAGTGGCCTGGGTTCCCGCTTGCCCATATTCAGGTCACGGGCGTCCCCGGCAAGGACGACCTGCCTCCCCTCTACCGGGGCGCGCCTCAGGGACCCCCGAGTCCGGCTCCGCGCGTCTCAGCACCAAACTTTCTCCTGGAACGAAACCTCTTTCGAACCACGTGGGGTGGGGAGGGTGGGGGATGGCAGGAGGATGGAGGGCGGCAGGGCCGCCGGCCGCGCCCGGGAGACAGCCCTCCTCCCTCAGCCCGCTTCCCTCCGCCGCCACCCTCTTCCTCGCGGGGAAAGCGGTCCAGACAGCGCCGCCCCGCCCGGCCCCCCCAACCCCGCGCCCCAGACGGGGCTTCACAAAGCCGCGGGGCCGGCGCTGCGCCGCCCGGGGGCGAGGGGGCGAGCCCCGCGCGGTACCTTCAGCAAGAGGTCGGGACACAGGCGCCTGAGGAGACCCGCCGCATCGCCCGGATGCCGCCGCCGCCCGTGCTCCCCGCGCCGCGCCGCGCTCGCTGCGCCCGGGCTCCGCTGCCCGGCGACCGCCACTGTCAAGCGGAGCCCCGCCCCCTGCGCGCCCGGCGAGCCGCGGCCCTCGGGACGCGCGGCCGCCCGGATTGGCTGCCGGGCCGCTGGCTCCGCCCTCCCCTCGGCCGCGCCCCTCCCCGCGCCCGTGGCGCGCGCGGCGGCCGGCTCTCTCCCAGGGGCGCCGCGGAGGGTGCGGTCCCGAGCTGGGCGAGGCTTCCTGCGGGCGCCGCGCGCGGGAGAGGCTCCGCTCCTGGGCTCTGCAGTTTCTCCTTGGCCCGCCCAGGAATAGACACCCACAAAGGGCAGAAAAAGAGAAAACGTTTTCTCTAGGGCCCTTCGCGGGGACGGCAGCGGCTGCAGCAGTTCTGGTGTGAAATCTTAATTACAGGAAGACACGTATTAGGAAGCCTATTGGAATTATAGCCAGAGGGGTTTTCTTTTCTTTTTTTAACCTCTTACACAGTCCAAACTTATTCATTTTTAGGAGGAAACTAAATCCAGTTCAACAACTCACCCAAGGTCACAAAGCAAGGAAACTGATTTTGTACTTCTTCGCTGAATCAAAACTGCTTCAGCTCTTATGTCTCAGTCAGGCGCAGAGATGCGTTCTAATAATTGATGCTGTGTACACAGTGTAGAAATTAAGAATCCATGGAGACAGAAGGTAGATTAATGGTTGCTAGGGGCGCGAAGCGGGTTGGGGAGTGACTGCTAATGGGTTGGGGTTTCTTGAAGGTGATGAGACTGTTCCCTCAGTTTGTTAGTGGTGATGGATGCACAGTTCTGAATCCACTAAAAACCACTGCATTGTATTAATACACTTTGAGCGAACTTGTACAAGCTTTCCCCGTACCTGAAGTAGAGTGTTTCTATGAAACCTTTCATAAGCCAAAAGGGCAGAAAGCACAAAAGAATTACCTTGGGGCACATCTTGCTAATGAACACACAAAATCAATCAAGAGCACAGATGCTCACAAACTTAGTTCAAATCTATGGCAGACTGATACTGAGATGCCCAGTATAGTTGGGGGCAGGGGGTGGGGGGGGTGGAGCTTGACACTGCCTCTGTATAGGCTTGCTGCAAATCAAGTGCTGAGTGCCATTTTTGCCTTTTACATAAAAGCAAAAACCCTCTTTGGATTTCTTTTGGTGATCGAAAATGGTAACTCATGTAGTTTTTCGTAACAAGTGATACTCAGTAAACTTTTGAAAAGCTGAGGTTACCTGGGAGTTACATCTCAGTAAAGCTGTTATAAAACTATATAGACAGTAACAGAGACATGTATGGAGTATGTCACAATCCTGTTCTTTATGGGCAGAAATTATGATTTGTATACATGCACCCATTCATTCACTGAGCCCTGTATCTTTGCCAGGTACACTGACAAGGGTACAAGGATTAATAATACACGATCTCTGTCTTCAATGGCTGCCCACACTGTTAGGGGGCAATTGTTATAATACAATAAGTTGTCACTCCAAGGAGGTAAAACAGGGCCAGGTTTAGGACTGTTGTTGTTCAGTCCCTAAGTTGTGTCCCACTCTTTTTGACCCCATGGACTGCAACACGCTAGGCTTCCCTGTCCTTCACCATCTCCCAGAGTTTGCTCAAACTCATGTCCATTGAGTCGGAAATGCCATCCAACCATCTCATCCTCTGTCATCCCCTTCTCCTCCTGCCCTCAATCTTTCCTAGCATTAGGGTCTTTTCCAAGGAGTCAGCTCTTCCCGACTCAGGTGGCCAAGTATTGGAGCTTCAGCATCAGTCCCTCTAATGAAAATTCAGGGTTGATTTCCTTTAGGATTGACTGGTTTGATCTCCTTGCTGTCCAAGGGACTCTCAAGCATCTTCTCCAGCATCACAGTTCGAAAGGATCAATTCTTCAATGGTCCACTTCTCACAGGTTTGGGTACTAAGACCTAAGAAAGGACCTTGGCACAGTCATAGAGAGACTGAAGTTGGATGTCTTAGTGACAGCTGATGTGGCCCAGGGTGGGAGGTGAGGCAGAAAGTGAAGCTGGACAGTTACTCCCAGGACAAAACATCATGGTGGATCAGAGCTCAGTTCAAGAGGGACAGCTTAATCAGAAAAGTGAAAATTTGAATTCCTCTGGGTCTTTCTTATCCCTGGTATAGTGTGCAGTTTTGGTGAATGGTCTTACTCTAAACCCAGTTTCATCATCTTGTTGGAGCATCATGGTACCATTAGCTGGCCTTCGCTTCTATCTTTTTAGCACACAAAGGGCTTTCCTGCAGTTTCTCCTGAAGGTGGAGTGGTGAGGGGATGCACTCAAGGTCTTGTGGATTCTGAATAATGGAGCAGGGACAGAACTCCATCACTGAACTCTTGAGCTAAGAAAACTTTTTAAGCTGCAGTGAATGAAACTGTTTTTACACTTGGAGTTGATCTACTTTTTGATCAGGAAATAGGACTATTACAGGCCCTAAGGGGGACAAAGAGAAAGAAAAAAAGAAAAGAGCTACTGATCTCCTTAGCTCCTTAGTTGGGCCTGTGCTGGAAAATCCTGGATTCCAGGCTTTATTTAAAAAGTGGCTCAACAATTTGAAAACTGGAGGCTACCTACGTGTTTTGTCATAATACAACTGTCAGCATACCAACAGCATTTTCTTTTCCTCCACCTTTTCTTTCCCCCTCATGGGACTGTGGACACGTTTTGAAAACAGATACTGTTCTTTGTGAATTTCCTGATTTCCCCTCCCCCACTTGCATCTCCATTCATCCTTACCCTGTCCCCTTCCCCACCCCTATCCCTACCATTGGAGCCCAAAAGGCCCTCAATGAATGTTTGTTAAGTGCTCCATGTCATTCTACCATCAAAAAGGGTATCATTTTTTTCTCACTACTAATTGTTTATGGCACTGACATACTTTATGAAATTTGAAAATTAATTGGCCCATATAGTATGTACGCTCTGGAGTTCTGGGGCATAGTTGTAAGAATATTAGAGAATCACATTGCACACTTTAATAAGCTGTGAGTTGAACTCTAAATCTAAATGCCTGAAATTTAAAAGTTAGTCTCAGTCTAGGAAGGCACAATATTAATATTTTAACAGTAAATAAGCTAAGTATTTGACAATAATTTTCATATTTGTTGTAGAAGTTTTTTTTCATTCTGAAGAGAGAATTTCCTAGTGGTTTTAAAGAATCTTTGAAATTTTTTCTAAATCTCCTTTGCTTTTCTTTTTCTTTTTTCAGATCATCCTTTTAGTCTCATTTTTATCGTTCCCAAGACTATGATATCTGGTTAACACTGAAGCATTACAAGTCTCTTTTTCATAAATCTCCGTGCAAAAATCTAGGGAATCCACAAGAATGAGGGAGAGCTGGTTTCCCTGGAGTCTAAAGCTGGGGGGAGAACCAACGAGAAGGCTGGAGACATTCCTCCTGCAGGAACAGATGTTGTCCCTCCCCGAGGAGTTAGGATGCACTGCAAGAAATGAGATAATGAAAATAAGCAAACTGTTTCGTGAATATTATCAAATATCATCAGCCCCAGACAGATCGCTCCCTAAATAAGTATCATTTACTGATAAAAGTAAAAAACTGATGAACATGACAGTTTCCCTAATAGATTTAGGGGAAAAAAGTGCTTTGCACAAAAGGCTTGACTTAATCAG
This sequence comes from Moschus berezovskii, assembly GCF_049115385.1. NCBI lineage: Eukaryota > Metazoa > Chordata > Mammalia > Artiodactyla > Moschidae > Moschus > Moschus berezovskii. The sequence goes on along the minus strand of NC_142472.1, from coordinate 57,604,139 downwards.
AGGGCTTCCCAGGTGGCTCAGTAGTAAAGAACTCACCTGCAAATACAGGCGATGTGGGTTCGATCCCTGGGTAGGGAAGATACCCTGGAGAAGGAAATGGCAACCCACTCCAGTATTCTTGCCTGAGAAATCCTGTAAACAGAGGAGCCTGGCGGGTTACAGTCCATAGCGTCTCAAGGAATCAGACACGACATAGTGGCTAACATAACACTAATACAACCAACTTAACTGGACCACATGTAACAAACAGAGTGTGGGAGCAGTCCTTGAAAGGAGGGAAGGAGTGCCATTGGAGGGGTTCAGGGGGTTGTCAACCATCATCTGACCCCCAGCCGTGGCTCAGCAGCCTTCTAAGCAGCCTTCCTTCGTTCCAGGTCACTTGGCAGAGAGCCATTGGTCCAGTGACTGCCTCTGCCCTTGGGATATTGGTGCGACCTGCTTCTATGGGAGAAAAGCCAATCAAAGAGGGAGGGAACATATATATGACTGATTCATGTTGCTGTACGACAGAAACCAACACAACATTGTAAACCAATTTTCCTCCAATTAAAAAATAAATACAAAATACAACAACAACAAAAAAAAGAAAGACAGAGGAAGCCAGCATGTTCCCCTGCTGAGTGTTCTGCTCAATGCTGGTGTGTCCAGTCAGCTAGCCAGGGGTCCCCCTTTCTGTTCTAGGAAAATCAATATATCTTATGACAATATTTCAGGAAAGGATACATGCAGATGGTGACTGCAAACATTGGTAACCCCATGAAAAAGAAAAATTTTGTAGGTATTGTGACAGTTGTGAAATTTTTTCTTTTTAAATCAAAATTAATGCTACCATTTACTGCATACTTTAAAAAGTTCACAGTGGGTGCCCATTCCTTGGGCTTCCCAGGTGGCACAATGGTAAAAGAATCCACCTGCCAATGCCAGAGACGCAGGTTCGATCCCTGGGTCGGCAAGATCCCCTGCAGAACGGAATGGCAACCCACTCCGGTATTCTTGCCTGGGATATCTCATGGACTGAGGAGCCTGGTGGGCTGCAGTCCATGGGGGTCACAGAGTCGGACACGACTGGATGACTAATCACACCCTTTCCCTAGCTGAGAAAAGAGCACAGGATCCTGTCTGGATGATCAGGGGAAAGTCATCATGATAGGGATGGATCTGAGCTGACAGTGAAAGATGAGTGACGAACAGTAGTCTGAGGATGGGAAGGAGGGAAGAGCATTCTCTGCTGAGTGAACAGCACCTTGGAAGTCCCAGGGTGAGGACATGGTTCAGAAGAAAGCAAGCTGACTTGACGCGAATGAAGCATGGACAGGGTACGTGTTTCTGTTCGTCTGAACTGCTTCGACATTCTCTGCCTGCGCATTTGACAGATCCCCCACCTCCACTTCCAGGAAAATAGCTTTGTACTTGAGAGAAAAGAAACAGGCTTGAAGCAACTTGACTGTTACCATAGAGAATAAGGAAATAAAAAATTTTCATATTATGTAAAAGGAAAGTCAAGCATGATATGTAATTATTCAGAACAAGCCACTAAAAGGGCTCTTCAGTACAATAAAAAGGAATAGCTATCCCAAAGGAAACTACTGTTTTGACATTTAACTGGGAAGCCATCCAAAAATTTAGACTAGGATTATAGCCCTTGACTTTCTTTTGGAAGACATCTTAGTGATTATTCAGAGAAGCTGATGTTTGCAATTCTAGTTACCTTCAAATGATAATAAAACAAAACCCAAAGGAGGCATATGGAGAAGATTGACAGTGAAATCGTTCCTTTTTAAATTGACTTGAAGCATTTTTTGATGTAGCTAAACTTGTCTCAAAAAATGAACTCATCCTTTTTACTTCTTAATTCTCTCTTTTTGATTTCTTTTAAAAACTACTATAGCCAGGTTGTCTTTGACCACTTAACATGGAAACAATCATGTTGCTTCTTTCAAAAGATGTTGGCCTAGTTATGAAATGAACTAGAGGAGCTCTGACATTGGTGGAGACCGCAATAGATGGAGGACTGTCTCAGGACTGGTTCAGGGTAAGTGTTTTCTGGAAGATTTAAATCATCTAAGCTAGTTCTGCAGATTTGGTTCTCATTTCCAGGAAGCACTTCACTGCTTTTATCAGGTTAAAAGACACCTGACTACAGGAAGAACCATGTATGTGTTGTACTATTAACAACTAACAACTGCAATGTTTTCAGTTTTAGGTTGGTTCCTGAGGCCTTGTGTTCTGCAACCCTCAGTGTGATTTAAAAATCAGATGGATGCTGGGACCTCCCTGGTGGTCCAGTGGTTGAGAATCCACCTGCCAGTTCATAGGACACAGGTTCGATTCCTGGGCCAGGAAGATCCCAATGGAGCAACTAAGCTCCACTTAGTTGCTTAGACATAATAAAGCTATTATGTCACAACTACTGAGCTCGAGCACTGCAGCCACTGAAGCCCGAGAACGTAGAGCCCGTGCTCTGCAACAATAGAAGCCACTGAAATGAGAAGCCCTACGCACCACAACTAGAGAGTAACTCTTGCTCACTGCAACTAGAGAAAGCCTGCACAACAAAAAGAACACTGCTACTGCTGCTGTGCTGCTCAGTCACATCTGACTCTTTGCAACCCTATCGACTGTAGCCCGCCAGACTCCTCTGTCCATGGGATTCTCCAGATAAGAATATTGGAGTGGGTTGCCATGCCCTCCTCCAGGGGATCTTCCCAGCCCAGAGATCGAACCTGCTTCACTTATGTCTACTTGCATGGGCAGATGGGTTCTTTACCACTAGCGCAGACACAAATAAATAATAAATTAAAAAAAAAAATACAGATGGATGCTTGTTAACTAGGCAGCCTGGAGGGCTCACATGGGGACTGGCCACCTGCAAGGGCCTGGAGAGGTGAAGATCAGGTCAGATCCACCTCTACCCCTGCGCAGAGTCTGGAAATCCCCAACAGCAAGTGTTTCCCTTACTTGAGAGAGCGTCTCCCTTATTGAAATGAAATCAGGTGAAACTAAACTCAGCAGCCACCTTGAAGACAGAAATGTAAATAACAGCTTGAGAGATGGGCATGGACAAAGGGAGGGAGATTCCCACCTGAGTTGGAATGTGGAGATTGAGAGACTGTACTAAGAGGATCTGGATTGTTTTCAGCAACATTTGCAGAATTATTCTCAGCTTCCATCTTGCACATAGCTTGTCCTCTGCCACTCTGTGGGCCAGGTGTGGTTCAGCGGACGTGTCCTGGAGTCTGCCTGCAGACATCAGAATTTCTTGTGAAATCTTTATGTATTTCATTTCCACCCTAGACTATATGTTTCTAAGTAATGTATTTCTCTCAAAGTGTTTTCAAACCAACACCTGCCAAGGTCTGAAGTAAGAAGCTTTGAGTACTTAACAGTTAAAGCTTCCAATCTGAGGTCACTATTCAATGGCAACCAAAACTACAATATATTGTAAATTTACAGTTTTCAGGTATGTGCTGAAAAGTTATCCAAATTATAGATTCTCAAGTGCCAAAGAATTAGCAAAATATATAATTTTGGTGTATTTGCACACTTAATTATTACAAATAAAAATTATATTCTTAATACATTTTTGTTTGGAAACAAATAAACTTTAAATTCAATTAATTATAAACTAAAGATGAACAGTAATGAGTATTGAATCAACTGTAGCCTGATTTGTATGAACCAGGTTAATGTAGTATTATTAATTAGTTTGATTACAGTCTATTTATAGAGCATGGATTTTAAAATCTTGAAGTAACATGTAATTATAGAGTAAATTTTTTCCATAAAAATATGTCTTAATCCCCCTAAAAGTAACCATGGAAAGAAAAATTGCAAACCTAAAGCAAAATATATTTATATCTGTTTGCTCTTTCAATATTCAGAAATTCCTAAGGACTTAAAAACCCTTACAATTACTTTATATTTGTTATAAATGTTGTTGATTTGTTATTTAGTAATTGCTCTTCATTAATGTACTCCCTACAACATTGTTATCTTGTTTTGCCAAACATATATTAGAAAAATGAAATAAGCATTATATAATCAATGGATAATAATACTAAGCTCATAAATAATATAAATGCTCTTTTTCCTGTACTTTACAAGAAATGTTAAGATAAAAGAAATTTACAGTTAATTTTTACTTTAATCATTAGTCAGTGGTTGTGGTAGCTACATATTACTAAAACACAGAATTTTACCTGCCGAAAATCTATGTCTGTGCTGTTCAAGTTTAATATTCTTTCATCCTTTAGTTCATCCCCTGTGTGTGTGTGTGTGTGTGTGTGTGCGTGCGCGCGCGCACACACACACTCAGTCTTGTCCAACTCTCTGCAACACTATAAACTGTAACCCACCAGGCTCCTCTGTTCATGGAATTTTCCAGGCAAGAATACTGAAGTGGGTTGCCATTTCCTTCTCCAGGGGATCTTCCTGACCCAGGGATCAAACTCATGTCTCTTGTGTCTCCTGCATCAACAGGTGGGTTCTTTACCAGCTGAGCCATCAGGGAAATAATATTCAAGTTTAATATTCTTTCATCTTTTAGGTTCATCCCCTAAATTGGTTAAATCTAAATATTGTCCCTGCACGATCAAATCACATAGACAATATTGAAAATGCAGTTTTCGGTTTGACAAAGTATGTCTTTGATTTTTCTAGAAAATAAAATGTGCATGCCTTTAGGATGAATAATGCCCAAGTATGCATTTAAAATACTTTTAGGTATTGATTTTTAAATCATATTTCATAAACCATTATAGCTGTGCATAAAAACACAATTACAGACATTTCTGTAGTATTCAGTAATAGCTGTTGGGTCAGAGAAATAACATACTTAATTTTTAAAACAATTTAATGCCAGATGTATTACATATACCCATTATAAGTTTGGATTTAAGATATTTGACTAACAGACAAATACAAGGAAATAGTCCTACTTTACATTCCAAGAAATTAACTTCTTTTCTGGGTCAGTTATTAGGAGAGGAAGCCCAATCCAATAATCTGGTTTATTTTAAAATATCCATTAGGTACATTGACACAATTGAACTTTTCTTTTAAATGTTGTTTCTTTTTTTTTAAATTTTGTTCCTTAATTAGAAAAAGATTATTCAGATACTAAGGGGAAAATTGCTAAAAATCATACAATTTGATGGTATAAATTAATAGCACTAACTGCACAACAAAATATTATGCTAACCAAAATAAACAGTTATGTAATGGCCTTGAAGCAAATTGAATAAACTCTTCATCTCAAAAAAAAATTATACAATTTGTTCTCCACCTTGTAAAAATTGAATCTTTAGTCAAGGCTATGAAAAAATAATTATGTCTTTCTTGCAGTGATGATTATTAATTTTGACAATCTGATATTAAGCAAAAGTAAGGAAAGTTATGACCAACCTAGATAGCATATTAAAAAGCAGAGACATTACTTTGCCAACCAAGGTCCGTCTAGTCAAGGCTATGGTTTTTCCCATGGTCACGTATGGATGTGAGAGTTGGACTGTGAAGAAAGCTGATCACCAAAGAATTGATGCTTTTGAATTGTGGTGCTGGAGAAGACTCTTGAGAGTCCCTTGGACTGCAAGGAGATCCAACCAGTCCATTCTAAAGGAGATCAATCCTGGGTGTTCATTGAAGGGACTGATGAAACTCCAATACTTTGGCCACCTCATGCGATGAGTTGACTCACTGGAAAAGAGTCTGATGCTGGGAGGGATTGAGGGTGGGAGGAGACGGGGACGACAGACAATGAGATGGCTGGATGGCATCACCGACTCGATGGGTGAACTCCAGGAGTTGGTGATGGACAGGGAGGCCTGGCGTGCTGTGATTCATGGGGTCGCAGGGAGTTGGACACAACTGAGCGACTGAACTGAACTGAACTGAACTGAAGTAGCACTCTAACCTGGCAAAAACTTGTTATAGTTTTCATGTTTCTAAGTCTGTATTTTAATGTTGTTTTCTTTTCACAGTGACAAGTGAACAAGTCATTCAGGAATAAAGTTTCTTTATAAATGACCAAAGTTGACACAACTGATCTACATGAAAACGTAGAGGGTAAGCTCCTTGACTTTGTCTTGGCAGTGACTTTTTCTTTGTCTTTGACACCAAAAGCAAAAATTAAAAAGTGGGAATATATCAAACTGAAAAGCATCTGCACATCAATAAAATGAAAGAACATGCGACCTACAGAATGGGAGAAAATATTTGCAACTCATACATCTGCTAAGGGGGTAATATTTAAAATATATAAAAAACATATTCGACTCAAAGCAAAAAAAACAATTCAATTTAAAAATGGACAGAGGAACTGAATAAGCATTCTTCTAGAGAAGACATATAAATGATCAGAAGGTACGTGGAAAGGTTTTCACTTGCTTAATCATCAGGGAAATGCCATCAAAACTACATTGATACATCACCTCACACATGTTAGGATGCTGCTGCTGCTGCTAAGTCGCTTCAGTCATGTCTGACTCTGTGCGACCCCATAGATGGCAGCCCACTAGGCTCACCCATCCATGGGATTCTCCAGGCAAGAACACTGGAGTGGTTTGCCATTTCCTTCTCCAATGTGTGAAAGTGAAAAGTGAAGTCACTCAGTCGTGCCTGACTCTTAGTGACCACATGGACTGCAGCCTACCAGGCTCCTCCGTCCATGGGATTTTCTAGGCAAGAGTACTGACATGTTAGGATAGCCATAATCAAAAAGACAAGACCGATGAACCTATTTGCAATGCAGAAATAGAGGCATAGAGGTAGAGAATAAATGTATGGACACCAAGAGGGGAAGAGGGGGTGAGATGAATTGGGAGACTGGGACTCACATACATTCACTACTATATAAAACAGATAACTAATGAGAACCTACTGAATAGCACAGGGAACTCTACGCAATACTCTGTGGTGACCTAAATGGAAAGGAAATCCAAAAAAGAGGAGATATATATACACATGTAGCTGATTAACTGCTGTACAGTAGCAACTAACACAGCATTGTAAAGCAACTGTATTCCAATAAACATGAAAAATAAAAAAGACAAGAGATAACAAGTGTTGTCAAGGATGCAGAGAGGAAAGGGAACCCTTGTGCAGCATTGGTGGGAATGTAAATTGTTTTAGCCTCTAAGGAAAAGAGTTTGGAGGTTCCTCAAAAATTTAAAAATAGAATTACTGTTTGATCCAGCAGTCCCAAATCTGGGTATTCAGTTCAGTTCAGTTCAGTCGCTCAGTCGTATCCGACTCTCTGAGACCCCATGAATCACAGCACGCCAGGCCTCCCTGTCCATCACTAACTCCCGGAGTACACTCAAACTCATGTCCACAGAGTCGGTGATGCCATCCAGCCATCTCATTCTCCGTCGTCCCCTTCTCCTCCCGCCCCCAACCTTTCCCAGCATCAGAGTCTTTTCTAGTGAGTCAACTCGTCGCATGAGGTGGCCAAAGTATTGCAGTTTCAGCTTTAGCATCAGTCCCTCCAATGAACACCCAGGATTGATCTCCTTTAGAATGGACTGGTTGGATCTCCTTGCAGTATAAGGGACTCTCAAGAGTCTTCTCCAACACCACAGTTCAAAAGCATCGATTCTTCGGCGATCAGCTCATCCAAAGTAAATGAAAACAGAGTTTCAGAGAGATGGTTGCTCTTTCACGTTCACAGGAGCACTATTCACAATAGCCAAGACAAGGAATCAACCCAAGTGTCCATCATGAAGAAGGTGTGATGTATATATGGACGATCTCCAACTTATTATAGTCTGACTCACGATTTCTGACTTTATGTTGGTGCAAGAGTGATATGCATTCTGTAGAAACTGTACTTTGAATTTTGATCTTTTCCTGGGCTAGTGACAACATGCTACAGTATTCTTTTTTGTGGTTCTGGGAACCTGGCTCCCAGGCAGCCAGAAGAACACGTGAGTGCACAGCTGACACACTTGTTGCCATTCCATACCCATAACAACCATTCTGTTTTTCACTTTCAGTACAGAATTCAATATATGACATGAAATATTCAACACTTTTTTGGTGTGAAATAGGCTTTGTGTTAGATGGTTTTGCCCAACTGTAGGCTAATGTTAAGTGTCCTGAGCACATTGAAGGTAGGCTGGGCTAAGCTACATCATTCAGTAGGTTAAGGGTATCAAATGCATTTTCAACTTATGAAGTTTTCAGCATACAATGGGTTTATGGGGCATAACCCTATCATAAATCAAGAAAGATCTATATATACAATCGAGTGTGATTCAGACAGAATAATATAACAGAGAAGGATATGCTCTTATTTGTGACAAATGAGTGGACCTTGAGGACATGATGCTAAGTGAAATATGCCAGAAAGAGAAAGAAAAATGCCACATGACATCGTTTATATGTGGAATCTGAAATAAATAAATGACTAAACAAAATAAAATTTTGGAAATGTCTAACAAAGTGTAGAAAAGTGGCTGCCCTGGGATAGGGAGGGGAAAAAATAGAGAGAGGTTGATAAAAAGGCACAAACAAAAATAAGCAAAATTGACCAAATTTAAATCATATACCTGTATATTAATCATGTGAAGCACAGCTACCCAAATATGCTAACAGGAGGAATAAAAGTCTCTTTTAACCACATACATGTGTTAACATCCAAGTGAAAGGCAGACATAAAATGTGTTTAGTTCAGTCATGTCTGACTCATTGCGACTCCCATGGACTATAACCCTCCTGGCTCCTCTATCCATGGGATTTTTCAAGCCAGAATACTGAAGTGGGTTGCAATTTCCTACTCCAGGGTATCCTCCCGACCCAGGGATCAAACTCACGTCTCTTGCATCTCCTGCATTGGCAGGTGGATTCTTTTCCACTGGGCCACCTGGGAAGCCTGGCAAACATAAAGGTCATTCTGGAATGTGTGGAAGTTGATGAAATCTGTCTTCCTTGTCCCTATCCGCCACTGTCCACTCCGTTCATGTCACTGAATGAGTGAATGATTTGTCTCTAGTTATTTTGTATAGTCAGGACTTTGGGGCAACATCAGTGATGTGGGCCTGTTGCCAATTTATAAGAACAAAGGAAGGGTTGCTGTGTGGGGGTTTATGCTTCAGGTACCCTGAGATCAGGAGATGGTGGCGGGTGTATGTTGTGACCAGTGGCATTTGCTGAGGTCTTCATCGGTACTTTACTGCTTACTGTCATGGCTTGGCTTCTCCATTCATCCTGCTTCACTCCCCACCATCTCTCGAGTCCCCTTTGCTCGGTTTCTGCTCTTCCCACCCTGTCTAAATGCCAGCTGTGCTTCTCACAGGAAACTGCTGTTTAATGTCACTGCTGATCAGCCTCCCCAGATACCCTTGGCAATCTCACTCTGTTTTCACAGCCTCTACCTCAGGAAATGCAAGATGATTCTTCTGGGGGAATTTTTTTTTTTCTTTTAAACATTTTATTAGAGTACAGCTCATTTACAATGCTGTGTTAGTTTCAAGAGTGCAGTTCAGTGAATCAGTTATTTATTCGTGCACGTTCAATCTTGTCCAACTCTTTGTGACCCCATGGACTATAGCCCACCAGGCTCCTCTGTCCATGGGATTCTCCAGGCAAGAATACTGGAGTGGGTTGCCATTTCCTCAGCCAGAGGATCTTCCTGACCTAGGGATCAAGCCCGTGTCTCCTGCATTGGCAGGCAGATTCTTTACTATTGAGCCACCTTTGAAGTCCCTATATATATCCAGTCTGATTTTGGGGTTTTTTTAAGATTATTTTCAATGGAGAAGTTTTAAAGCTTCATGATTTTTTTTCTTTTTAAATATAAAAGTGAAAATACTGAGAGCATTATCATTTGGGTGGCACTCAGTACTTTAATACATCATAGTTCTTATGCACAGGACACTGCTCCTTTAATTATCTCATTTTAGCACGTTTATCCTTCAGGATTGCCAGATCAGAGGAGATCATCGTTGACAGACATTTCAGTCCTCTCTGTTCTGAAGCCAAGTGTACTACCAGACTGAGGGAATTAAGGGAATCAGAAAGGCTTTTGGTGAGATAGTATCAATGTTCCCAGAACTCTGAAGGAAGGAAACTGGAGGTAGAGGGCCTCGACATCAAGAGATCAGGGCTGGGAGGAACCTCCTCTGATTGGGGTGAGAGTGGTCATTCTGGCTGCAATTATCTGTGCACCCCCAGGCAGATGGAGCCTGGCCCTCCTTAGCTGTCAAGTGTGAGTGTCCACCATTAGAATCTCTCATGGGAAAAATGGTTCCCAGGCCGCTTGTTTTTAGGAGGTTATTAGTAACATGCATTTGTTACATGTTATCTGGGAGTAGCCCATCCCTACAAGACTCTTTCTGTAATACTATGTTAGCCTCTAGGTTAGCTGTGTGCTCAGTAGCTTAGTTGTGTCCAACTCTTTGAGACCCCACCAACTGTGTAGCCTGCCAACCTCCTCTGTCCATGGGATTCTCCAGGCAAGAATACTGGAGTGGGTTGCCATCTCCTCCTGCAGGGGGTCTTCCTGACCCAAGGATCGAACCTGCCTCTCCTGCACTGGCAGGCAGATTCTTTACCAGCGTGCCACCTGGGTAGCCTCTGGATTGGCTAGTTAGCCTTTAAAACCCAAGGGCATGAGAACCCACTGACTATTGGGGTTATAAGTGGAGAAATAGTACATGCCTTGGATTGGTGGTTGGAGGTAAAATAAAGATTCTGAGTCATGGAGAGCCAAATTAGGGTGAGGAGCTTGGGAGGCCAAGGGACTGCAAGAGAATAAATCTGTGCAAAGTTTGGTAGATCTAAAGAGTCAGAGAAAAGAGAGAAACAGAGAAGGGTAGAGAAGAGATACTTAAACCACTTTTTTGGCATTTTCTTTGTTTAGCCTAGATCTTACTCTGTTTACTATCAAATGGACTCCACTTTCTCTGTTAATTGTTTGTTAATATTTTGGGGGGAAACTAAGGATAATTTGTTCACTTTTGTTTGCTGATGTTGACAGAGCCGTTCTATTTCCAAGAGTAGGCTTTTGTTTTGCTTTGTTTTGTTTTTTAATTATTTTTATTGGAGTATAGTTGCTTTACAATGTTATGTTAATTTCTATCATACAGCAAAATGAATCAGCTATATGTAAACATATATTGCCTCTTTTTTGGATTTCCTTCCCATTTAGGTCACCTCAGAGCATCAAGCAGAGTTCCCTGTGCTGTACAGTAGGTTCTCACTAGCTATCTATTTTATGCATAGTGTCAATACTATATATGTATCAGTCCCAATCTCCCAATTCCTCCCACCCCTCCTTTCCCCCTTGGTATCCATATATTTGTCCTCCACAACTGTGTCTCCACTTCTGCTTTGCAAATAAGATCATCTATACCATTTTTCTAGATTCATCTTATATGGATTAATATATGATATTTGTTTTTCTCTTTCTGATTTACTTCACTCTGTATGACAGTCTCTGGGTCCATCCACATCTTTGCAAATGGCACAATTTCATGCCTTTTAATGGCTGAGTAATATTCCACCTCTTCTTTAGCCATTCCTTTGTTGATGGACATTTAGGTTGCTTCCATGTCCTGGCTATTGTAAACTGTGACAGTGGGCTTTCTGAATAGGATCTGCTTTGTCCTTATCAGCACTGGAAAAGGGCTAAGAGAAAGATCACTGTCCTTACCAAAGGGAAAACACTTTAACTTTTGATTAATAATCTGTTTTTTAGTGAATCAAAATGAGGAACTCAAAGACCTCTGAAAGTTGCTGGAAGCGTAGACAGGCTAAGACCCTCATCATGGCCCTTAACTTTTCTTTTATAGCAAGTTCAGTTCAGTTCAGTCGCTCAGTCCTGTCCAACTTTTTGCGACCCCATGAATTACAGCACGCGAGGCCTCCCTGTCCATCACCAACTCCTGGAGTTCACTCAAACTCATGTCCATAGAGTCGGTGATGCCATCCAGCCATCTCATTTCTGTCGTCCCCTTCTCCTCCCGCCCCCTTATAGCAAGTTGCTGCTACTGCTAAGTCATTTCAGTCGTGTCCAACTCTGTGTGACCCCATAGACAGAAGCCCACCAGGCTCCCCTGCCCCTGGGATTCTCCAGGCAAGAACACTGGAGTGGGTTGCCATTTCCTTCTCCAATGTGTGAAAATGAAAAGTGAAAGTGAAGTCGCTCAGTCGTGTCTGACCCTTAGCGACCCCACGGACCGCAGCCTACCAGGCTCCTCCATCCATGGGATTTTCTAGGCAAGAGTACTGGAGTGGCTTACCATTGTCTTCTCCGTATAGCAAGTTACTGGTAAGCAAGTTGTTACACTAATCTGAGACTTTCTCAAAAAGATAGAGATGATAGATAGATCGACAGATAGATAGATGAAATGTTTGCAGTGGCTACAGTTAACTGGATACTGTGACTTACCGACCTGCCATAGGGCCGGTGGTAATGAAACGGAGCAGGACCATGTTATCCTTGCCCCCCAATCATGTCCTCTGCCTGCCTTTTGCCTGTGGAAAATTTTAATCAAAGAGTAAGTTTAATCAAAGAAGTGGGAAATACTGAAACAAAGGAAAACAGTCTAAGGAGACTAAATAATAATAATTTAGTCATTAAGCATAGTCAAGGACTTTTAGTTCTTTCTCAAGGGCTGTATAGTATTCTGAGCCGTATCCTGTAAGCTGCCTTATAGATACCAAAACCCCAGGTGGAGAAGTTAACTACATGATGGCCGGACTGTCCCTAGGACTTCAGCTGCCATAATTCTGAGAAATGACCACAAAGAAATGGGAACAAATGGACCCTGGAACTGATGATTGACTGCACCTAAAACATTCAAGATGATATTGGTAAAACCACAGATGATCAATTTGAAATGACTGTTAGAGATGACTGTGCTGTTTCTGCATGTAGTCTCCCCACCAGACTCCTGTCTATGAATGCTTTCACCTTCTGCTTGTCAGGGGGTGGGGGGAGTTGGCCTTTGGACAGATGTCTGCCACTCCCGGCCCCCTCCCCCTCAGTTGCCAGCATCTAAAATAAAGCAAACTTTCCTTTCCACCATCCTGGCCTGCTTATTGGCTTTTGAGCGGTGAGCAGTTGGACACCCTATGCATACGTTTTGATAACAATGAGAGGTGACAGGCATACCTTTTCAGTGCAAGAGGCTCCAACTGACACTTTCCACTGGAGAGCTGCCGACCCCACTACATCCAGTCTCTGCATTGTCAGTCTCTCCTTCCACTGTAAATCCAAAAGTCCATCATTGTTCTGATTTCCAATTGAGTTACTATCTCTCTGATGAGATTCATAGTTATGAAGAAGCTTCAGTGACAGGAAGAAAAGTGAACCGAGTTGTTCTTACAAAGTTCTCTAGTCAGGATGAGCTGTGTGTGTGTGTGTGCTCACTCAGTCGTGTCTGACTCTTTGTGACCCCATGGCCTGTAGCCTGCCAGGCTCCTCTGTCCATGGTATTTCCCAGGCAAGAATACTGGAGTGGGGTGCTAAGCTCTCCTCCAGGAGATCTTCCTGACCCAGGTATCAAACCTGTGTCTTCTGCATTGGCAGGCAGATTTTTACCACTGCATCACCTAGGAAGCCCAGGGTGGGCTGACCCATTAGCAATATAACCCCCTCCCCATAAAATCATTGTACTATAACTTCCTATATGGGGAGACAATGCAAACAGTGACAGACTTTATTTTCTTAGGTTCCCAAATCACTGCAGATGGTGACTGCAGCCATGAAATTAAAATTATGACCAACCTACACAGTCTATTAAAAAGCACAGACTACTTTGCCGACAAAGGTCTGTAGTCAAAGTTATGACTTTTCCAGTAGTAATGTATGGATGTGAGAGTTGGACTATCAAGAAAGCTGTGCACCAGAGAATTAATGCTTTTAACTGTGGTGTTGGAGAAGATTCTTGAGAGTCCCTTGGACTGCAAGGAGATCAAACCAGTCAATCCTAAAGGAAATCACTTCTGAATATTCATTAGAAGGACTGATGCTGAAGCTCCAACACTCTGGCCACCTGATGCGAAGAACTGACTCATTTGAATAGACCCTGATGCTAGGCAAGATTGAAGGCAGGAGGAGAAGGGGATGACAAAGGATGAGCTGATTGGATGGCATCACTGACTCAACGGACGTGAGTTTGAGCAAGCTCTAGGAGTTGGTGATGGATAGGGAAGCCTGGTGTGCTGCAGTCCATGGTGTCGCAAAGTGTTGGAGACCACTGAGTGACTGAACTGAGCTGATAACTTCCTGTACGTTAACAGGACTTGGGACCATGTATCTCCTTTATATCTGTTCCTGTCTACTGCGAGCTCTCTTATGTCTCATGTAGTTCATTTATATCCAAGACTCGTGTATCCTAGGATCTGAGTGTGTAGTCATAAAATATATTGTGTAGAAAAAATTTCTTGGCTGCATCATGCAGGATCTTAGTTCCCTGACTAGAGATTGAACCCAGGCCCAGAGCAATGAAAGTGCTGAGTCTTAATCACTGGAAGGCCAGGGAATTCCCTTACATAGAAATGTTTGTGTGAAATTTGCAGAGTCCTTTGACAGTCACTCAGAGTTCTTGATTTTTTACATCTCTTTATGAGCCTTAAAGGAGCTTCCCACTTGGCACAGTGGTAAAGAATCCACCTGCCAATGCAGAAGACACAGGAGATGCAGATTCAATCCCTGGGTCAGGGAGATCCCCAGAGAAGGAAATGGCAACTCACTCTAGTACTCTTGCCTGGAGAATCCCACGGGCAGAGGAGCCTGGCTGGCTACAGTCCTTGGGGTCAGAAAGAGTCAGACACAACTGAGCAACTGAGCATGTACATTCACATGAGCCTTGAAGAGTTAGTTCTAGCCACCCATGAGAATAGTCCAGGAGAATATTTTTTCTAGAGCAATCTGAATGGTTTAATGCTGAGAAGGACGAACTTAAATAATAAGCAAAGAAAAGAACAAACCCAGAATCTGTTGAATAACATTATCGAACCTCTTACATTCCGTAGAGTGTTTTCCCAAGACAAATATTATCTTACTGTTAAGTCCTCAGGACCAAAACTGTGTAAGATAGATGGGGAGGAATTACTCTTGTCTTAACCAACACTTGGGTTCAAGAGAGTAAGAGGCTTGTTCAAGATCCCACAGCCTTAATTTCTCTTTCTGTTTTCTCATTGTTAGTGTATAGGAATGCAAGGGATTTCTGTGTGTTAATTTTATATCCTGCACTTAACAATGAGAAAACAGAAAGAGAAATTGAGGAAACAATTCCATTCACCATTGCAACAAAAAGAATAACATACTTCGGAATAAATCTACCTAAAGAAACAAAAGACCTATATATAGAAAACTATAAAACACTGATGAAAGAAATCAAAGATGACACAAATAGATGGAGAAATATACCATGTTCATGGATTGGAAGAATCAATATAGTGAAAATGAGTGTATTATCCAAAGCAATCTATAGAGTCAATGCAATCCCTATCAATATCAACCGTATTTTTCAGAGAACCAGAATTAATAATTTCACAATTTGTATGGGAACACAAAAAAGCCTCAAATAGCCAAAGCAATCTTGAGAAAGAAGAATGGAACTGGAGGAATCAACCTGCCTGACTTCAGGCTATACTACAAAGCTACAGTCATCAAGACAATATGGTACTGGCACAAAGACAGAAATATAGATCGATGGAACAAAATAGAAAGCCCAAAGATAAATCCACACACCTATGGACACCATATCTTTGACAAAGGAGGCAAGAATATACATTGGAGAAAAGACAATCTCTTTAACAAGAGGCAATGCCAAAGAATGCTCAAACTACCGCACAATTGCACTCATCTCACACGCTAGCAAAGTCATGCTCAAAATTCTCCAAGCCAGGCTTCAGCAATATGTAAACCGTGAACTCCCAGATGTTCAAGCAGGTTTTAGAAAAGGCAGAGGCACCAGAGATCAAATTGCCAACATCCGCTGGATCATGGAGAAAGCAAGAGAGTTTCAGAAAAACATCTATTTCTGCTTCATTGACTATGCCAAAGCCTTTGACTGTGTGGATCACAATAAACTGTGGAACATTCTGAAAGAGATGGGAATCCCAGACCACCTGACCTGCCTCTTGAGAAACCTGTATGCAGGTCAGGAAGCAACAGTTAGAACTGGACATGGAACAACAGACTGGTTCCAAATAGGAAAAGGTGTACGTCAAGGTTGTATATTGTCACCTTGCTTATTTAACTTATATGCAGAGTACATCATGAGGAACGCTGGGCTGGAAGAAGCACAAGCTGGAATCAAGATTGCTGGGAGAAATATCAATAACCTCAGATATGCAGATGACACTACCCTTATGGCAGAAAGTGAAGAGGAACTCAAAAGCCTCTTGATGAAAGTGAAAGAGGAGAGTGAAAAGGTTGGTTTGAAGCTCAACATTCAGAAAACAAAGATCATGGCATCTGGTCCCATCACTTCATGGGAGATAAATGGAAAAACAGTGGAAACAGTGTCAGACTTTGTTTTTTTGGGCTCCAAAATCACTGCAGATGCTGATTGCAGCCATGAAATTAAAAGACGCTTGCTCCTTGGAAGGAAAGTTATGACCAGCCTTGATAGTATATTAAAAAGCAGAGACATTACTTTGCCAACCAAGGTCCGTCTAGTCAAGGCAATGGTTTTTCCCGTGGTCATGTATGGATGTGAGAGTTGGACTGTGAAGAAGGCTGATCGCCGAAGAATCGATGCTTTTGAACTGTGGTGTTGGAGAAGACTCTTGAGAGTCCCTTATACTGCAAGGAGATCCAACCAGTCCATTCTAAAGGAGATCAATCCTGGATGTTCATTGGAGGGACTGATGCTAAAGCTGAAACTGCAATACTTTGGCCACCTCATGCGACGAGTTAACTCACTGGAAAAGACTCTGATGCTGGGAAAGGTTGGGGGCGGGAGGAGAAGGGGACGACGGAGAATGAGATGGCTGGATGGCATCACCGACTCTGTGGACATGAGTTTGAGTGAACTCCGGGAGTTGGTGATGGACAGGGAGGCCTGGCGTGCTGTGATTCATGGGGTCGCGGAGAGTCGGACACGACTGAGCGACTGAACTGAACTGAACTGAACTGGGAAAACTGGTCAACCACTTGTAAAAGAATGAAAGTAGAACACTTTCTAACACCATACACAAAAATAAACTCAAAATGGATTAAAGATCTAAATGTTATAACAGAAACTATAAAACTCCTCAGAGGAAAACATAGGCAAAACACTCTCTGACATAAATCACAGCAGGATCCTCTATGACCCACCTCCCAGAGTGATGGAAATAAAAGCAAAAATAAACAAATAGGACCTAATTAAACTTAAAAGCTTTTGCACAACAAAGGAAACTATAAACAAGGTGAAAAGACAGCCTTCAGAATGGGAGAAAATAGTAGCAAACAAAGCAACTGACAAAGAATTAATCTCAACAATATATAATCCGCTCATGTAGCTCAATTCCAGGAAAATAAACAACCCAATTTAAAAATGGGCCAAAAAAGACATAGAGATGGCTAACAAACACATGAAAAGATGCTCAACATCACTCATTATCAGAGAAATGCAAGTCAAAACCACAATGAGGTACCAACTCACGCTAGTCAGAATGGCTGTTATCCGAAAGTCTACAAACAATAAATGCTGGAGAGGGTGTGAAGAAAAGGGAACCCTCTTACACTGTTGGTGGGAATGCAAACTAGTACAGCCACTATGGAGAACAGTGTGGAGATGCCTTAAAAACCTAGAAATAGAACTGCCATACGACCCAGCAATCCCACTGCTGGGCATACACACCAAGGAAATCAGAACTGAAAGAGACACATGTACCCCAATGTTCATGGCAGCACTGTTTACAATAGCCAGGACATGGAAGCAACCTAGATGTCCATCAGCAGATGAAAGGATAAGAAAGTTGAGGTACATATACACAATGGAGTATTACTCAGTTATTAAAAAGAATGCATTTGAATCAGTTCTAATGAGGAGGATGAAACTGGAGGCTATTATACAGAGTGAAGTAAGTCAGAAAGAAAAACACCAATACAATATATTAACACATATATATGGAATTTAGAAAGATGGTAACGATGACCCTATATGTGAGACAGCAAAAGAGACACAGATGTAAAGAACAGACTTTTGGGAGAAGGCAAGGGTGGGATGATTTGAGAGAATAGCATTGAAACATGTATATTATCATATGCGAAACATATCGCTAGTCCAGGTTTGATGCATGAGACAAGGTGCTCAGGGCTGGAGCACTGGGACGACCCAGTGGGATGGGATGGGGAGAGAGGTGGGGGGGGGTACAGGATGGGGAACACGTGTATACCTGTGGCTGATTCATGTCAATTAATGTCAAATACCACTACAATACTGTAAAGTAATTAGCCTCCAATTAAAATAAATAATTTAAAAAATAAAAAAATTAAATTAAAAAAAAAGATCACACTGCCTCTCTGTGGCTGATCTGGGACTTGAACCAGGTCTTTTGATGCCTGATGTGAGATTCGCGTTCTGTTTCTACCTAAGGGTCTGGCAACCTCATCTTTCTCGTATGGTGTTTCACCAGTTGGTGTATTCAGAAAGCAGACTCTGAGACAGAGTTTAGTGTTGAGGGGATTCGTCAGGGTGGACTCGGGGCTGACACCTGTGGAAGGGAGGGGGAGGAGGCAGATTAGGTAGAGGGAGAAGTGAGCTGGGACGCAGGACCAACGCCGCGGGAGCTCTGGACCCAGGCGGTGTGGTTTCAGGTCTCCTTCAGTGACCATATTTTTTCCTCCTGAATTTGTCAAGAGCAGGGACTATTTATGTCTCTAACGTTTAGTGCAGTGTTTACCACATAAAAGGCACTTCATGCTTTCCGAATGGATAAACAGAGTTAGAAAGAACCAAAATGTTTCACAGTAGGGAAGTGGTTAAATCAATTAGGATTAATACCTCAGTGGAAAATCATGCATGTCAATATAGAATAAACAGCAATTATGAAAACTAGGGAACATGAAAAAAATTTTACACTCTTGAAAAACAGCACAATGTAATCATACATTTGAAACGATGGAAATGTATATATTAACATAATAAGGACCAGAAAATAAATAAATGAAAGTCATATTATATTAAAGTTGTGGGATTGTGGGTGGTTTGCATTTTTTTTGTTTGTTCTTTCAATGTTTAGTTTGTGCGATATTACTTACATTGCTGAGAAGACGAACCACCAGTTGTGGCTTTGCCAGCATTACTGTCACCCTGGGAGTGAGCCTGTTGGGTCTCAGCAGTGAGATGGGGTTTAGAGAGATGGGGAATAGATCTGGCAGAGGAAGCTATTGAGCAGCTGTGGACATCAGGGAAGGCTGAATCCACCCCCAGGAAAAGCCCTTATCTTCTTGCTAGAGGCTATTACAAAATCTTTAATTCTTAAATTGAATCTTAATATCTGCTGATTCAAAATTGCATTGGGTTAATGGAATTTTGTTTCTTTGGATTCGTGTTCACTTGTCATAAGATGTTTGAATCCTTTAACAAGTTTTTAATTCAACACAATCATGCAAGTTCAATATTTGGTGTATTTTCTAAGCTTCGCGTGGTCATAGACCAGGAACCCATTCAGGGATTACTGTCTTTTCTTGCAAAGACCTCTCTCCTCTCTTGAATGAGCTTTGTAGATGACTTAAGAACATTCTGGCATTTTCATTAGATAGACATTGCTTCTATTTTGGTTTAGTGTTCTAAACTCGCCACTGTGCTTCAAGCCTGACACAGTATTTGTATAAAAGTTTAAAACCTGATTTCATTCTTTCTCTTTGAATCCCTTCTCTCTTCTTTTACTCTGTGAAGCAAATTCTGCAAAATAAAACTCTGCTGTTTGCTCAGTCACTGGGCAGTCTCTTCCGAGCCTGGGACTCTGAGTTCTGTTCTCTGATGTGTTCCATTCTCTGAGCAAATTTTCTCCATCTCGTGAATCAAAGTCAAGGGCTTTACTCACCTTCTACCGTTTCTGTGTTCTGCACAGCCACATTCATTTTCAGTGCCAGGAAGAAGGTTGTCACTAAGCTCTCTCCTTTAAGAAAGTCTGATGTCAGCGAAGATTACAAAAAAGGTACTCTATTCAGTAGGTAACAAACTTGTGAAAAACTCTTACCGGAATCTCAGTGTCTTCCTTTAGGTAGACATATCCCTGTGTATGTTTTCTTGTATACTGACAATCTTTACCTTCTAATGTGGCTTTGAAGACCAAGGATGTAGGCAAGGAAGAGAGTAATAGAGATAGAAATTTATATATATATATATATATATATATATATATATATATGCATGCTGCTGCTGCTGCTAAGTCACTTCAGTCGTGTCCGACTCTGTGTGACCCCATAGACAGAAGCCCTCCAGGCTCCCCCATCCCTGGGATTCTCCAGGCAAGAACACTGGAGTGGGTTGCCATTTCCTTCTCCAATATATGCATATATATATTAGAAATTTAGAAATATATATAAATTTAGAAATTATATATAAATTTAGAAATTTATTATAAATTTATATAAATATATATTAAAAAATTTATATATATGTATAGTGCTTCCTTGGTGGCTCAGCTGGTGTATATATATGTATATATAAATAAAATAAGGGCCAGAAAATTTCATTTATCCAGGATGCTGGGAGATGTGTTCATACATCCCAGCATCCTGGATAACACTGTTGTAGCCATCTAAAACCCGTGGGTCATTCTGGATAACTAAATAGTGGTTTTAGGCAGCCAAGGATATACACATTTCATTCATTCATTCAACAAATTCTTGAGCACCTACTATGCATTAGGCACTATTCTAGGTAACCATTTATCCATCAAAGCTTAAACTTTGGAATGAATTCCTTCTGAAATCGTTTCTATTTCTTTTCACTTGATCCTTTCTATAGTCAGTTCAGTTCAGTCACTCAGTCATGTCTGACTCTGTGACCCCAGGGACTGCAGCATGCCAGGCTACCCTGTCCATCACCAACTCCCAGGGCTTGCTCAAACTCATATCCATTGAGTCAATGATGCCATCCAACCATCTCATCCTCTGTTGTCCTCTTCACCCCTGCCTTCAGTCTTGCTCAGCAACAGGGTCTTTTCCAATGAGTCAGTTCTTCACATCAGATGGCCAAATGGAGCTTCAGCTTCAGCATCAGTCCTTCCATTGAATATTCAGGACTGATTTCCTTTAGATTGACTGGTTTGATCTCCTTGCAGCCCAAGGAACTTGCAAGAGTCTTCTCCAACACCACCGTTCAAAAGCATCATTTTTATAGAATGCTTACACTAATCTAATCTTTTCTTGGTGACAGAAGATTAGATACAGTTTGGTAGGGTGTAAAGGCAAAATGATAGGATACTGAATGAGGAATTCCCCAGGTCGGTAGGTGCCCAGTATGCTACTGGAGATCAGTGGAGAAATAACTCCAGAAAGAATGAAGGGATGGAGCCAAAGCAAAACAAATACCCAGTTGTGGATGTGACTGGTGATAGAAGCAAGATCTGATGCTGTAATGAGCAATATTGCATAGGAACCTGGAATGTTAGGTCCATGAATCAAGGCAAATTGGAAGTGGTCAAACAGGAGATGGCAAGAGTGAACGTAGACATTCTAGGAATCGGTGAACTAAAATGGACTGGAATGGGTGAATTTAACACAGATGACCATTATATCTACTACTGTGGGCAGGAATCCCTTAAAAGAAATGGAGTAGCCATCATGATCAACAAAAGAGTCCGAAATGCAGTACTTGGATGCAATCTTAAAAATGACAGAATGATTTCTGTTCGTTTCCAAGGCAAACCATTCAATATTACAGTAATCCAGGCCTATGCTCCAATCAGTAATGCTGAAGAAGTCGAAGTTGAATGATTCTATGAAGACCTACAAGACCTTTTAGAACTAACATCCAAAAAAGATGTCCTTTTCATTAAGGGGACTGGAATGCAAAAGTAGGAAGTCAAGAAACACCTGGAGTAACAGGCAAATTTGGCCTTGGAGCGTGGAATGAAGCAGGGCAAAGCTAATAGAGTTTTGCCAAGAGAGCGCACTGGTCATAGCAAACACGCTCTTCCAACAACACAAGAGAAGACTCTACACATGAACATCACCAGATGGTCAACACCGAAGTCAGACTGATTATATTCTTTGCAGCCAAAGATGGAGAAGCTCTATCCAGTTCTCAAAAACAAGACCAGGAGCTGACTGTGGCTCAGATCATGAACTCCTTATTGCCAAATTCAGACTTAAATTGAAGAAAGTAGGGAAAACCACTGACCACTCAGATATGACCTAAATCAAATCCCTTATGATTATACAGTGGAAGTAAGAAACAGATTTAAGGGACTAGATCTGATAGAGTGCCTGATGAACTCTGGATGGAGGTTCGTGACATTGTACAGGAGACAGGGACCAAGACCATCCCCATGGAAAAGAAATGCAAAAAAGCAAAATGGCTGTCTGACGAGGCCTTACATATAGCTGTGAAAAGAAGAGAGGCAAAAAGCAAAGGAGAAAAGGAAAGATATAAGCATCTGAATGCAGAGTTCCAAAGAATAGCAAGGAGAGATCAGAAAGCCTTCCTCAGCGATCAATGCAAAGGAATAGAGGAAAACAACAGAATATGAAAAACAAGAGATCTCTTCAAGAAAATTAGAGCTACCAAGTGAACATTTCATGCAAAGATGGGTTCGATAAAGGACAGAAATGTTATGGACCTAACAGAAGCAGAAGATATTAAGAAGAGGTGGCAAGAATACACAGAAGAATTGTACAAAAAAGATCTTCACGACCAAGATAATCACGATGGTGTGATCACTCACCTGGAGCCAGACATCTTGGAATGTGAAGTCAAGTGGGCCTTAGAGAGCATCACGACGAACAAAGCTAGTGGAAGTGATGGAATTCCAATTGAGCTATTTCAAATCCTGAAAGATGATGCTGTGAAAGTGCTGCACTCAATATGCCAGCAAATTTGGAAAACTCAGCAGTGGCCACAGGACTGGAAAAGGTCAGTCTTCATTCCAATCCCAAAGAAAGGCAATGCCAAAGAATGCTCAAACTACCGCACAATTGCACTCATCTCACATGCTAGTAAAGTCATGCTCAAAATTCTCCAAGCCAGGCTTCAGCAATATGTGAACCGTGAACTTCCAGATGTTCAAGCAGGTTTTAGAAAAGGCAGAGGCACCAGAGATCAAATTGCCAACATCCGCTGGATCATGGAGAAAGCAAGAGAGTTCCAGGAAAACATCTATTTCTGCTTCATTGACTATGCCAAAGCCTTTGACTGTGTGGATCACAATCAACTGTGGAACATTCTGAAAGAGATGGGAATCCCAGACCACCTGACCTGCCTCTTGAGAAACCTGTATGCAGGTCAGGAAGCAACAGTTAGAACTGGTCATGGAACAACAGACTGGTTCCAAATAGGAAAAGGAGTACGTCAAGGTTGTATATTGTCACCCTGCTCATTTAACTTGTATGCAGAGTACATAATGAGAAACGCTGGGCTGGAAGAAGCACAAGCTGGAATCAAGATTGCTGGGAGAAATATCAATAATCTCAGATATGCAGATGACACCACCCTTATGGCAGAAAGTGTTGAGGAACTAAAAAGCCTCTTGATGAAAGTGAAAGAGGAGAGTGAAAAGGTTGGCTTGAAGCTCAACATTCAGAAAACAAAGATCATGGCATCTGGTCCCATCACTTCATGGGAAATGGATGGGGAAACAGTGGAAACAGTGTCAGACTTTATTTTTTGGGCTCCAAAATCACTGCAGATGCTGATTGCAGCCATGAAATTAAAAGACGCTTACTCCTTGGAAGGAAAGTTAAGACCAAACTTGATAGCATATTAAAAAGCAGAGACATTACTTTGCCAACAAAGGTCCGTCTAGTCAAGGCTATGGTTTTTCCAGTGGTCATGTATGGATGTGAGAGTTGGACTGTGAAGAAAGCTGATCGCCGAAGAATTGATGCTTTTGAACTGTGGTGCTGGAGAAGACTCTTGAGAGTCCCTTGGACTGCAAGGAGATCCAACCAGTCCATTCTAAAGGAGATCATTCCTGGGTGTTCATTGGAAGGACTGATGCTAAAGCTGAAACTCCAATACCTTGGCCATCTCATGGGATGAGTTTACTCACTGGAAAAGAGTCTGATGCTGGGAGGGATTGGGGGCAGGAGGAGACGGGGATGACAGAGAATGAGATGGCTGGATGGCATCACCGACTTGATGGACATGAGTTTGAGTGAACTACGGGAGTTGGTGATGGACAGGGAGGCCTGGCATGGTGTGATTCATGGGGTCGCAAAGAGTCAGACACGACTGAGCGACTGAACTGAACTGAACTGAAAGAATAATATTGCGTGTTGAGAGAACAGAACTTTAGTGGGTTTCCATTTCCTTCTCCAGGGGATCTTTCTGACCCGGGGAACAGACCCATGTCTCCTGCATTGCAGGAAGATGCTTTACCATCTGAATTACTAGGGAAGCCCAGAGAAATATATGCTGCTAAGTCACTTCAGTCGTGTCTGACTCTGTATGACCCCATAGACGGAAGCCCACCAGGCTCCCCCGTTCCTGGGATTCTCCAGGCAAGAACACTGGAGTGGGTTGCCATTTCCTTCTCCAATGTGTGAAAGTGAAAAGTGAAAGTGAAGTCGCTCAGTCGTGTCCGACCCCTAGAGACCCCAAGGACTGCAGCCCACCTGTCTCCGCCATCCATGGGATTTTCTAGGCAATAGTACTGGAGTGGCTTGCCATTTCCTTCTCCGATCACAAATAATTTTTAGTAGAACTGAAACCCCATAGACTTAGCCTGCCAGGCTCCTCTGTCCATGAAATTCTCTAGGCAAGAATACTGGAGTGGGTTGCCATCTCCTTCCCCAGGGGATTTTCCCAACCCAGGGATTGAATCTGGGTCTCTTGCATTGCAGGCAGATTCTTTACCATCTGAACCATGAGTCAAACACAAAGAGTGACTAACAAGAGTCAAACACAACTGAGTGACTAACATACACATATATTTCTCTACAGATTGTTTTCTATATAAAAGTTCTTCATAAACTATGGAAGGCTATGCACATCTAAGGCATCATCCTTATAGACAGTCATTCTAACACTGGGCCATAATACAGATATTTCTTTGGTGTCAACTAAGGTAGATGAAGTATTTGCCTCCATACTAAATGGACCTAGATTTCAGGGCTTCCAGTGTTTGTATATATGGGTAGGGGGGTTGCGTTGGGTATGGGGGAGTTTCACCAAACTTGCAAACTTATTTTGAACAGATATGAAGTGAATTTTCATACTGCTTTCCTTTTGTTTTCAGAAAGACTTGTAGGGGGAAGCTATTTTTCATAAAATTTGTTCATGCTAAAGGAAAACTGAAAATTTCAAAGCTTTTCCTTCTGCTTTGTGCAGCCAAAGGGCAGAAGGCCCTTTGTTTAACAATGTAGATTTGTATTTTGGATAAGGAAGGGTAGGCTTGAAACTCAGTTTGGGGCAGAGGATAAAAAACAAAACTCTTCTGAAGAAGGGATTAACAGAATTTATGGGATGGAAGGCTGGCAGTCAGGGTAGGGAGAAGGTATATGTGCATGCATGTGTGTGTGTATAACAGAAAAGCCCCCAAAGATGGAGACAATGTGGACCTAAATGTAGAGATGGAGACGGCTGAGTGAAGTTTTAGAACACGTTTTATTCAAGTTCTTTTTTTGACTGAACTGCAATCTGTCTTCATTATCCTCAGCTCTAAGTCTGCAAACAAGTAGCTCTGTGTTAGCAATGATGCACAGAGTTGACGGGTAACCCAGTCCTGCCTACAACATCCCTCTGCTCTGCACCTGTGTTGGTGGGAGGACTGAGGCCTGTGGTCCAGACAGATGAGGCTAGAGGAAGCCCAGAGCAAGGGGCTAGGGGGAAGGAAAGGGCTCATAGAAGATGAACTGACTTCATCAATTATAAATCCTCTGAGAATTTAAAGAAACCTTGATTGACGAGACCCCTGGATATGCTAATGCTATGATATGCAGGATGAGGGCTTGAGACATTTACATTTTAATTCTAAATGATGATGGGGACTTCCCTGGTGGTACAGGGGATAAGAATCTGCCTGCCAATGCAGGAGACACAGGTTCGATCCCCAGTCCAGGAAGATTTCACCTGCTGCGGCGCAACTGAAGCCTGTGTGCCCCAGCTACTAAGCCCAGGTGCTGCAAACTACTGAAGCCCAAGCGCCTAGAGCACAGGCTCCCCAAGAGAAGCCACTGACTACAATGAGAAGCCCCTGCACTGAAATGAAGAGTAGACCCAACTCACCGCAACTAGAGAAAGCCCGCAAGCGCCAACAAAGACCCACAGCAACCACAAGTAAATAAATAAAATTTTTGAAAAGATGGTGGAACCACAGAAAGGTTTATGAATTAATATAACTGATAACAATGTATACACTGGCAAAGTTGAACAGATAATCACAGTGATACTTGCTTTAGGTCTTTTTTAAGAATAACTGTTAAAGACAGATTAATTTTTTTCTCTCTTTGCCAGAGGTAAATCCTTTCTTAAAATTGCAGAATATCATTCTCATGGCTTAAATATGTAAGGGAATACATTGTTTTGTGTTTTAAAATTTTGGGTAAATGTTATACTGTTCATCTTTAATAACTGACACTGTTCATCTTTTATAATTTTACTTTTAATCAGTACATGGAACAACAGACTGGTTCCAAATAGGAAAATGTGTACGTCAAGGTTGTATATTGTCACCTTGCTTATTTAACTTCTATGCAGAGTACATCATGAGGAACGCTGGGCTGGAAGAAGCACAAGCTGGAATCAAGATTGCTGGGAGAAATATCAATAACCTCAGATATGCAGATGACTCCACCCTTATGGCAGAAAGTGAAGAGGAACTCAAAAGCCTCTTGATGAAAGTGAAAGAGGAGAGTGAAAAGGTTGGCTTGAAGCTCAACATTCAGAAAACAAAGATCATGGCATCTGGTCCCATCACTTCATGGGAGATAAATGGAAAAACAGTGGAAACAGTGTCAGACTTTGTTTTTTTGGGCTCCAAAATCACTGCAGATGCTGATTGCAGCCATGAAATTAAAAGACGCTTGCTCCTTGGAAGGAAAGTTATGACCAACCTTGATAGTATATTAAAAAGCAGAGACATTACTTTGCCAACCAAGGTCCGTCTAGTCAAGGCAATGGTTTTTCCCGTGGTCATGTATGGATGTGAGAGTTGGACTGTGAAGAAAGCTGATCGCCGAAGAACCGATGCTTTTGAACTGTGGTGTTGGAGAAGACTCTTGAGAGTCCCTTATACTTCAAGGAGATCCAACCAGTCCATTCTAAAGGAGATCAATCCTGGATGTTCATTGGAGGGACTGATGCTAAAGCTGAAACTGCAATACTTTGGCCACCTCATGCGACGAGTTGACTCACTGGAAAAGACTCTGATGCTGGGAAAGGTTGGGGGCGGGAGGAGAAGGGGACGACGGAGAATGAGATGGCTGGATGGCATCACCGACTCTGTGGACATGAGTTTGAGTGTACTCCGGGAGTTGGTGATGGACAGGGAGGCCTGGCGTGCTGTGATTCATGGGGTCGCGGAGAGTCGGACATGACTGAGCGACTGAACTGAACTGACTGAACTGATGCTCTTGACACTTCTCTATTTTGGTACATGAGATCGCTTTAACTGCTGTATAAGAATTGTTTTAATTACCATCGTCCATGCATTCTCTTACTGCAGGACTGTTAGACTGCCTCTGCTTTCACGCAAATACAAATACTGAACACACATGGTAGCGTTGAACATCTTTGTATCTGTCTCTCTGTGCCCACGTGCTGCAGTTTCTCTAGGGTGAACACCTGCAAGTTGAATTGCTGGTTTGTGGGATGTCTTAGCCTGGATCCCCTAGAAAAGCCAGAGCCTGAATCAAGGCTTAAGAGCTGATGCTTTGCTAGGAAGCCAACCCTAAAGCAGTGGGGCTGAGGGAAGCAGGATCCAAGGCAGAGAAGGATGAGGACAAGTGCAAGGTTTGTGCAAATGCCATGGCTTCAGAGCAAGCCAAGAAGAGTGGCTGGGCAGGTGGACCCGCTTGGCCAAATGGGGTGTCTCTGGATGTAGGCCATAGAGGGACGTATTCCTAGGAGCAGTGAACTGGAGGAGGAAAAGTGGCAACTGATCTGCTGGCCTGCCTATCTCTTCTCTCTCCTGTGGACAAAGTCCATTCGGGGAGGAGTCAGTCACCCTGCAGTTTTAGACATCGTCACACGGGGCTGCTACAGCAACCCTCCTCCACTCTCACCCTCCTGTGGCCCGCACAGGAAGTGGTGGAAGAGCCAGCCAGAGACACTTGGACACTTGAAACGTTGGAAATCAAATACACTTCAATGAAAACAAAGTAACTTACTGACATTTTCATTGAAGCATGATTGAAAAAGGAAAGTGAAGTTGCTCAGTCATGTCCGACTCTTTGCAACCCCACAGACTGTAGCCCGCCAGGCTCCTCCATCGGTGGAATTCTCCAGACAAGAATACTGGAGTGGGGTTGTCACTTCCTTCTCCCAGGGGATCTTCTTGACCCAGGGATCAAACCCAGGTCTCCCACATTGCAGGAAGACTCTACTGTCTGAGCCACCAGGGAAGCCCCAAAGCATCAGTTCAGTTCAGTTCAGTTCAGTCGCTCAGTCGTGTCCGACTCTCCGCGACCCCATGAATCACAGCACGCCAGGCCTCCCTGTCCATCACCAACTCCCGGAGCACACTCAAACTCATGTCCACAGAGTCGGTGATGCCATCCAGCCATCTCATTCTCCATCGTCCCCTTCTCCTCCCGCCCCCAACCTTTCCCAGCATCAGAGTCTTTTCCAGTGAGTCAACTCGTCTCATGAGGTGGCCAAAGTATTGGAGTTTCAGCTTTAGCATCAGTCCCTCCAATGAACATCCAGGATTGATCTCCTTTAGAATGGACTGGTTGGATCTCCTTGCAGTATAAGGGACTCTCAAGAGTCTTCTCCAACACCACAGTTCAAAAGCATCGATTCTTCGGCGATCAGCTTTCTTCACAGTCCAACTCTCACATCCATACATGACCACTGGAAAAACCATTGCCTTGACTAGACGGACCTTGGCTGGCAAAGTAATGTCTCTGCTTTTTAATATACTATCAAGGTTGGTCATAACTTTCCTTCCAAGGAGCAAGCGTCTTTTAATTTCATGGCTGCAATCAGCATCTGCAGTGATTTTGGAGCCCAAAAAAACAAAGTCTGACACTGTTTCCACTGTTTTTCCATCTATTTCCCATGAAGTGATGGGACCAGATGCCATGATCTTTGTTTTCTGAATGTTGAGCTTCAAGCCAACCTTTTCACTCTCCTCTTTCACTTTCATCAAGAGGCTTTTGAGTTCCTCTTCACTTTCTGCCATAAGGGTAGTGTCATCTGCATATCTGAGGTTATTGATATTTCTCCCAGCAATCTTGATTCCAGCTTGTGCTTCTTCCAGCCCAGCGTTCCTCATGATGTACTCTGCATATAAGTTAAATAAGCAAGGTGACAATATACAACCTTGACGTACACCTTTTCCTATTTGGAACCAGTCTGTTGTTCCATGACCGGTTCTAACTATTGCTTCCTGACCTGCATACAGGTTTCTCAAGAGGCAGGTCAGGTGGTCTGGGATTCCCATCTCTTTCAGAATGTTCCACAGTTGATTGTGATCCACACAGTCAAAGGCTTTGGCATAGTCAATGAAGCAGAAATAGATGTTTTTCTGAAACTCTCTTGCTTTCTCCATGATCCAGCGGATGTTGGCAATTTGATCTCTGGTGCCTCTACCTTTTCTAAAACCTGCTTGAACATCTGGGAGTTCACGGTTTACATACTGCTGAAGCCTGGCTTGGAGAATTTTGAGCATGACTTTACTAGCGTGTGAGATGAGTGCAATTGTGCGGTAGTTTGAGCATTCTTTGGCATTGCCTTTCTTTGGGATTGGAATGAAGACTGACCTCTTCCAGTCCTGTGGCCACTGCTGAGTTTTCCAAATCTGCTGGCATATTGAGTGCAGCACTTTCACAGCATCATCTTTCAAGATTTGAAATAGCTCAACTGGAATTCCATCACCTCCACTAGCTTTGTTAGTAGTGATGCTTTCTAAGGCCCACTTGACTTCACATTCCAAGATGTCTGGCTCTAGGTCAGTGATCACATTATCGTGACTATCTTGGTCGTGAAGATCTTTTTTGTACAGTTCTTCTGTGTATTCCTGCCACCTCTTCTTAATATCTTCTGCTTCTGTTAGGTCCATACCATTTCTGTCCTTTATCGAGCCCATCTTTGAATGAAAAGTTCCCTTGGAATCTCTAATTTTCTTGAAGAGGTCTCTTGTTTTTCCTATTCTGTTGTTTTCCTCTATTTCTTTGCATTGATCACTGAGGAAGGCTTTCTTATCTCTCCTTGCTATTCTTTGGAACTCTGCATTCAGATGCTTATATCTTTCCTTTTCTCCTTTGCTTTTCGCCTCTCTTCTTTTTACAGCTATTTGTAAGGCCTCCTCAGACAGCCATTTCGCTCTTTTGCATTTCTTTTCCATGGGGATGGTCTTGGTCCCTGTCTCCTGTACAATGTCACGAACCTCCGTCCAGAGTTCGTCAGGCACTCTATCAATCAGATCTAGTCCCTTAAATCTATTTCTCACTTCCACTGCATAATCATAAGGGATTTGATTGAGGTCATATCTGAATGGTCTAGTGGTTTTCCCTACTTTCTTCAATTTAAGTCTGAACTTCGCAATAAGGAGTTCATGATCTGAGCCACAGTCAGCTCCTGGTCTTGTTTTCGCTAACTGTATACAGCTTCTCCATCTTTGGTTGCAAAGAATATAATCAATCTGATTTCGGTGTTGACCATCTGGTGATGTCCATGTGTAGAGTCTTCTCTTGTGTTGTTGAAAGAGGGTGTTTGCTATGACCAGTGCATTCTCTTGACAAAACTCTATTAGCCTTTGCCCTGCTTCATTCCGTGCTCCAAGGCCAAATTTGCCAGTTACTCCAGGTGTTTCTTGACTTCCTACTTTTGCATTCCAGTCCCCTAGAATGAAAAGGACATCTTTTTTGGGTGTTAGTTCTAAAAGGTCTTGTAGGTCTTCATAGAACCGATTAACTTCGGCTTCTTCAGCAGTACTGGTTGGGGCATAGGCCTGGATTACTGTAATATTGAATGGTTTGCCTTGGAAACGAACAGAAATCATCCTGTCATTTTTAAGATTGCATCCAAGTACTGCATTTCGGACTCTTTTGTTGACCATGATGGCTACTCCATTTCTTCTAAGGGATTCCTGCCCACAGTAGTAGATATAATGGTCATCCGAGTTAAATTCACCCATTCCAGTCCATTTTAATTCACTGATTCCTAGAATGTCTATGTTCACTCTTGCCATCTCCTGTTTGACCACTTCCAATTTGCCTTGATTCATGGACCTAACATTCCAGGTTCCTATGCAATATTGCTCTTTACAGCACCGGACCTTGTTTCTATCATTGGTCACATCCACAACTGGGTATTGGTTTTGCTTTTGCTCCATCCCTTTATTCCTTCTATAGTTATTTCTCCACTGAGCTCCAGTAGCATACTGGGCACCTACCGACCTGGGGAATTCCTCATTCAGTATCCTATCATTTTGCCCTTTGTTACTGTTCATGGGGTTCTCAAGGCAAGTATACTGAAGTGGTTTGCCATTCCCTTCTCCAGGGGACCACATTCGGCCGTGGTCCATGTGATTAGATCAGCTAGTTTCCTGTGATTATGATTTCAGTTTGTCTGCCCTCTGGTGCCCCCTAGCAATACCTACCTTCTTATTTGGGTTTCTCTTACCTTGGTCGTGGAAAATCTCTTCACAGTCGCTCCAGCAAAGTGCAGCCGCTGTACCTTACCTTGGACGAGGGGTATCTCCTCAAGGCCACCCCTCCTGACCTTGAACGCGGAGTAGCTCCTCTCGGCCCTCCTGCGCCCGCACAGCCACCGCCTGTTGGACGTGGGGTAGCTCCTCTCGGCCGCCGGCCCTGGCCTCAGGCGTGGGGTAGCTCCTCACGGCCGCACCTCTTTGCGTGGTTCGTTGCGCCAGGGCCCCAAAGCATAACTGACATGTTATATTGGTTTCATGTGATAACATGGTGATTCGACTTTCAGGAGGGCAGCTCAGTGGAGTGGTGAGGGTGGAGGTCAGTTGTTGAGAAGTCAGAGGAGGTGAGATGCTGATGACCAAGAATGCACCATTCTTTCAAAATGTTTAGCCATAAAGAGAAGACAAATTCTAAAGGAAGGTACAGGATGGGAGGACTGTTTTCTTATTGCTGAGAATTATGAGCATTACTAGCTGAGAAGGAAGAGCCAGCAGAAGGAGGGAGAGACTGCTGACCAGCCAGGAGTCAGTTTATGGCTGATGGTGCAAAGTTGCAGGTAGGGATCAATCCTGGATCAAGAACTACATGTTCTAAGCTGGTTCCATGAGGGAATTAGATATGTCATAATCTCTTTATCCTAACAGTGCTTTCCCAAGAGTATACCGAGTCCTAAGGGCTGGACATCCCAGTGCATCTATGTCTGTTTTAGAGGATAATACAGGTGACAGTAGACACACTTTTACACTTATGTGAAGAGACCAGTCTATGATTTGTAGTTAGGTTTGCTTGTTAATTACCCTGATCTCTGCATTCATGGACACCGAAAGAGGAACTCCCCAGGTCCGTAGGTGCCCAATATGCTCCTGGAGATCAATGGAGAAATAATCCCAGAAAAGACTGAAGAGACGGAGCCAAAGCAAAAACAACACCCAGTTGTGGATGTGACTGGTGATGGGAGTAAACTCCGATGCTGTAAACAGCAATATATTTTTTAAATTTTTTAATCTAAATTTAATAAATGGTATAAAGCACAATGCCATAAACATTAACAGCTAAAATATCACCAAATGAAAAAAATACTGTAGAATACACAGTTGCCAAAAGCTACATTAAGTTATTTTACAACTGCCTCAAGCTGCAAAAAGAAAAAAAACCCAATGCCATACCTAAGTTATCCCTCTCTCAAAATAATGCCATTTATATTATAAACCACGAGCTCCCCATCAAAAGATGGGAACTGCTTTTGTTAATTCATATATATATATGACTGTATCACTTTGCTATACATCTGAAACAAACACAACACTATAAATAAAATATAGTAAAATATAAAATAAAAATAAGTAACAGATCCTTGGGGCTTTACACTGAGTTAGAGTTCCTATCAGAGGGATATCAGCACCACAGCCGCACTGAATCCTCATGAAGGAGGCACACGAATGACTGGGTTACAAGAGTTACAGGAATGAGAGCTGCTCACTTCCCAGAAACCACAGCTCACAGAAAACCAACAAAGGCACGAGATACAGACCATTCACTTATGAATGTGTAAAACTCAAGAAAGTCCACATCACTCCTACAACATGTCGAAAGTGCCTCAGAATTCACACAATACCAACTTTCTCATGGTTCTGGTTAAATTACATATACCAGTTTATAACAAATGGAAAAATCTGTGACTCTGTTCAAAGTTTTAAAAAATTACTTAAGAATAATTTCTTGTATTTCTATGCCACCTTTATAGTTCTGGTTTCTCATTTCTTAATTAGTAAATTCAGCATGCAGTTTCTATCCCAGGCTAATTCATACACTTCCGGAAGAAACGGCCTCTTAAATCCACAGAGTGTTGAGGTGGGGAGCCCCCAACCATGTCAGATTCGTTTCACATATGATAATATACATGTTTCAATCCATTCTCCCAAATTATCCCACCCTCACCCTCTCCCACAGAGTCCAAAAGACTGCACCAGACATCTAAGTCTCTGCTGTTGTCTCGTATACAGGGTTATCGTTATCCTCTTGCTATATTCCAAATATGTGTGTTAATATACTGTATTGGTGTTTTTGTTTCTGGCTTACTTCGCTTTGTATAATAGGCTCCAGTTTCGTCCACCTCATTAGAACTAATTCAAATGTATTCTTTTTAATTGCTGAGTAGTACTCCATTGTGTAAATGTACCACAGCTTTCTTATCCATTCGTCTGCAGATGGACATCTAGGTTGCTTCCATGTCCTGGCTATTATAAACAGTGCTGCGATATAAACAGCAATATTGCATAGTAACCTGGAATGTTAGGTCCATGAGTCAAGACAAATTAGAAGTGGTCAAACAGGAGATGGCATGAGTGAACATCAACATTTTAGGAATCAGCAAAATAAAATGGACTAGAATGGGTGAATTTAACTCAGCTGACCATTATATCTACTATTTTGGACAAGAATCCCTTAGAAGAAATGGAATAGCCATCATGGTCAACAAAAGAGTCCTAAATGCAGTACTTGGATGCAGTCTCAAAAGCGACAAAAAGATCTCTGTTCATTTCCAAGGCAAATCATTCAATATCACCATAATCCAAGCAAGTCTATGCCCCTACCAGTAATGCCAAAGAAATTGAAGTTGAACCATTCTATGAAGACCTACAAGACCTTCTAGAACTAACACCAAAAAAAGATGTTATTTTCATTATAGGGGACTGGAATGCAAAAGTAGGAAGTCAAGAAATACTTGGAGTAACAGGCAAATTTGGCCTTAGAGTACAGAGTGAAGCATGGCAAAGGCTAATAGAGTTTTGCCAAGAGAACGCACTGGTCATAGCAAACACCCTCTTCCAACAACACAAGAGAAGACTCTATACATGGACATCACCAGATGGTCAACACCAAAATCAGGTTGATTATATTCTTTGCAGCCAAAGATACAATCATCAAAAAACAAAAAACAAAAAAACAAAACTAGGAGCTGACTGTGGCTCAGATCATGAACTCCTTATTGCCAAATTCAGAGTTAAATTGAAGAAAGTAGGGAAAACCATTAGAACATTCAGGTAAGACCTGATGGAGGTTCAGTGACACTGTACAGGAGGCAGTGGTCAAGACCATTCTCAAGAAAAAGAAATGCAAAAAGACAAAATGGTTGTCTGACGAGGCCTTACAAATAGCTATGAAAAGAAGAGAAGCAAAAGGCAAAGGAGAAAAGGAAAGATATACCCATTTGAATGCAGAGTTCCAAAGAACAGCAAGGAGAGATAAGAAAGCCTTCCTCAACTATCAATGCAAAGAAACAGAGGAAAACAACAGAATGGGAAAGACTAGAGATCTCTTCAAGAAAATCAGAGATAACAAGGGAACATTTCATACAAAGATGGGCTCAATAAAGGACAGAAATGGTATGGATCTAACAGAAGCAGAAGATATTAAGAAGAGGTGGCAAGAATACACAGGAGAACTATACAAAAAAGATCTTCATGACCCAGATAATCATGATGGTGTGATCACTTACCTAGAGTCAGACATCCCGAAATGCAAAGTCAAGTGGGACTTAGAAAGTGTCACTATGAACAAAGCTAGTGGAGGTGATGGAATTCCTTTTGAGCTATTTCAAATCCTAAAAGATGATGCTGTGAAAGTGCTGCACTCAATATGCCAGCAAATTTGGAAAACTCAGCAGTGGCCACAGGACTGGAAAAGGTCAGTTTTCATTCCAATCCCAAAGAAAGGCAATGCCAAAGAATGCTCAAACTACCACACTATTGCACTCATCTCATATGCTAGTAAAGTAATGCTCAAAATTCTCCAAGCCAGGCTTCAGCAATATGTGAACTGTGAACTTCCAGATATTCAAGCTGGATTTAGAAAAGGCAGACGAACCAGAGATCAAATTGCCAATATCCGTTGGATCATCAAGTTCCAGAAAAACATCTATTTCTGCTTTATTGACTATGCCAAAGCCTTTGACTGTGTGGATCACAATAAACTGTGGAAAATTCTTCAAGAGAAAGGAATACCAGACCACCTGACCTGCCTCTTGAGAAATCTGCAGGTTGGGAAGCAACAATTAGAACTGGACATGGAACAACAGACTGGTTTCAAGTAGGGAAAGGAGTACATCAAGGCTGTATATTGTCACCCTGATTATTTAATCTATGCAGAGTACATCATGAGAAACACTGGGTTGGATGAAGCACAAGTTGGAATCAAGATAGCCAGGAGAAATATCAATAACCTCAGATACGCAAATGACACCACCCTTATGGCAGAAAGCGAAGAAGAACTAAAGAGCCTGTTGATGAAATTGAAAGAACAGAGTGAAAAAGTTGGCATTCAGAAATTCAAAAAACTCAACATTCAGAAAACTAAGATCATGGCATCTGGTCCCATCACTTCATGGGAAATAAATGGGGAAACAGTGGAAACAGTGTCAGACTTTATTTTTGGGGGCTCCAAAATCACTGCAGATGGTGACTGCAGCCATGAAATTAAAAGACGCTTGCTCCCTGGAAGAGAAGTTATGACCAACCTAGACAGCATATTAAAAAGCATAGACATTACTTTGCCAACAAAAGTCCATGTAGTCAAGGCTATGGTTTTTCCAGTAGTCATGTATGGATGTAAGAGTTGGACTAAAAAGAAAGCTGAGTGTCAAAGAATTGATGTTTTTGAACTGTGGTGTTGGAGATTCTTGAGAGTCCCTTGGACAGCAGGGAGATCCAACCAGTCCATCCTAAACGAAACCAGTACTGGGTGTTTATTGGAAAGACTGATGCTGAAGCTGAAACTCCAATACTTTGGCCACCTGATATGAAGAAAGGACTCATTTGAAAAGACCCTGATGCTGGGAAAGATTGAAAGTGGGGGGAAAAGGGGACAACAGAGGATGAGATGGTGGATAGTGTCACCGACTTAATGGACATGAGTTTGTGTAAGCTCCGGGAGTTGGTGAGGTACAGGGAAGCCTGGCATGCTGCAGTTGCAAAGAGTCAGACACGGCTGGTTGACTGAACTGAACTGCATTCCTGGATTCTGCTCGCAATCGGCTGCCTAAATTTTATGTTGTACTTATCGCTGTGTTGTTGCAAGTGCCTGTACCTTAGAAAGATTCAATGTCTGAAGCTTTGCTTCAGTCTTTTTTTTCCAGAAGAGAAGCTTCCTGGAAGGAAATTCACTGGAAGGGGTGGATTTCAGAACATGGGTGCTCTGTGCATTGATTCTTCCTGAGAAAAGGAAAATTGAGCATCGAATAATCCTTGAACTTTGTGTAAACTTTGAGATTTTTAATCTACACCAACCTTCAGCATATGTTTTAATTTACTCAACAGATCTCTCCAGAAACGGGACAAGATATCAGTTTATGTGATATAATCTTAAGGAAAGTTGGTTACATAGAATGAAAGAGATTTAAAATTATTTGTCTGAGGTCCTATAAGTAGTTGATGGCTGACCTGGAATTATAGTGCCAATCCCCTCACTTGTGATACTGTTTTTCCTTGTATTAAATGTGTGTTATCTGTGTCTAGAAAGTATATAGCTTTCATTACGAAAACTATACTGAGTCAAACACCCCTGAACCATGAATTTAGAGACTCACTAAATGAGTAAATGCTTTTCTAGGTCCCATACAGACCAGGAATAATTTCTTCTGTTTTATAAAGTAGTTACAAGTTTATAACTCAAGTTCATTGTGAGTTTGCTTAGGTCCTAGAGGTAGGAGTGCCACCATGGGCTAGGACCAGGCTGTTCAGACAGCAGAAGGTCGCCCCTCCCGGGTCTGCAGTTTGTCACTTGGCCTTTTTGTTCTCTATTTCTTCATTTATTCGATTTATTTCTTCTGTCTGTGTCATGTGAAGAAATATCCTGAGGATGAGTGTGATGAAATACATTGAGTAATAGGTTTCAATTAGCTTACAGGGCTTTGGGAAGTATTTCTCAAGGACTCCGAGATGTCCCACTGAAAAGCCATTTAAAAGGAGAACCCTCTCATTTCATTTTCAGAAATAAACACTATCATTATTAAATATGCATCTTCTATCTTTCATAAATAAGATATCAGACAGCTGATATACAGATACATACATAAACAAATTAACGCATACATATAAAGAGAGCTTTGTAATCACTCTCTGTTGCTCACCAGGATAAGGAAATAAGCAAAAGCACAAATTCTTATCTTCAATGTTTTGTTTCTTGAGTAAAGTTGCCTAAGGCTATTCATTAAGTAGAACTGTATGCCTGTTTATGTCACACTGCAAAAAAAAAAAGAAATAACATCTTACATGTATTCCTTGTTAGTTTTGGAAGATACATTTCCCTCAGACTCCCTTGGGGTATTTATCACATGATATGGTGGATATGAAATCTTTACTATTTCTCACCTCTAACATGTGCACTCTTTGGATCTCTGCTTATGAACCTGAGGATGCTAAAGCAGAGAGAAGATTTACCTGGGGCATGAGACACAATCTTAAAAACGTGTCATGAGTAGATGGGTAGCAAATGACCAAATACTTGCTTGATCTGGCAACAAAGTCATCCTTAGGAGACAAATGCTGGAGAGATGGGTCTGCTTCTGTGGCTCCTTGATGCCACAGAGACCAGTAGATGAAGCTACAGAACTGGGGTGCAAGATGGGGCTTGGGGGAGGCGATACTGCTACTTACACGAAAGCTCTGATATGCCCAATTTAAGCTATTTCAGCAACTGTGATGGGCATTGTTGTTCAGTCGCTAAGTCATGTCTGACTCTTTGCTACCCCATGGACTGCAACATGCCAGGCTCCCGGTCCTTTCCTATCTCTCAGGGTTCCCTTAGATTCGTGTCCATTGAGTCGGTGATGCTTTCTAACCATCTCATCCTCTGCCACCCGCTTCTCCTACTGCCTTCAATCTTTCCCAGCATCAGGGTCTTTTCCTGATGGGCATAGGCTAGTTTAATCAGATATAAAGCAAGAATAAAACAAGGTGATATAATAAAGCCAGGCTATGTCTAGCACAAATAAAGCTGATGGTTTTCTGATGGTTTCTGATGTTTTTCTGTTTATATAGCAGTACAGAATAAGATCGTAAATCACTAAGCTATTAGAATTCAATTTTATACTGTTTGTTGGCATGCTGCTGACCAATATGCATCAATAACTTCCATTTTTCTGACAGATGCTGCTAGTTTCCCTGGTGCATCTGCCCTTATGCTTCTCCTCATGCCCAAAGCTCAATAGCAAGAGTCCAGACACTCAAAAACAGTTCCCAGAGCCTCACTTCCTGGCTCATGCCTGATGCCTTTCGAGAACGGGAAATTGGGAGATATACATTTGTGCTAAGATTGAAATACCCAAGGCTCAAGGTCTATTCCTTATTTATGCTTCTGATGTTGGGAAACGTATTAGGAAATAAATCATATGATGTTCAAGGACTGGAAAGGACATTTAATAAGATAGGCACATGGGGAAGCAACTAATCATACTGAGGAGGCAAAAGGAGGAAAATTTGAAACTGTAAGAAAAAAGGGCAGCTTAGTGGATGGGTAGGGAAATTATTTCTAGAATAAATGTGGAAAGATTTCACTGATGTAAGAAATATCTCACTTGATCAAAATAAAGGAACTCACGTGATGGTTTTAGTCAATATTAGATAATGACAGTATGTTACCAAAACAGTTGTGATGCATCAACTCTGGGATTCCTTTCATCCTGGATGCTACTAGATAAATATGCAGTAGGAGGTGGTCTGGGGTTCTCACCTGCTTACATTTCATCTCATTAACGGAACTCCGAAGGAAGTGAAAAATAAAGAAATTAAGTTACCGCTTCATGATTTGGGAAAGGGGGAAAAGAAAAAGAAGTAACAACTGTCTTGTTAACTGAGGTTATGTGTTTGTTTCTGAGTTAT
This sequence comes from Moschus berezovskii, assembly GCF_049115385.1. NCBI lineage: Eukaryota > Metazoa > Chordata > Mammalia > Artiodactyla > Moschidae > Moschus > Moschus berezovskii. Next base: position 57,564,329 of record NC_142472.1, on the reverse strand, counting down.
ATTCTCTACCAGAGAAAAAAATGGTTAATAGTCAATAAGCCCTATCGGTGGTCTTTGCTGGTCTTCCCTGGTGGCTCAGCAGAAAAGAATTTGCCTGCCAGTGCAGAAGCCACAGGAGACATAAATTCGATCCCTGGGTCAGGAAGATCCCCTGGAGGAAGGCACGGCAACCCATTCCAGTATTCTTGCCAGGAAAATCTTCTGGACAGAGGAGCCTGGCGGGCTATAGTCCATAGTGTTGGACATGACTGAAGCTACTGAGCACATGAATGTGGTCTTTGTTGAATTTAAAATAATACATAGACAATTGTAAAATAGAATTTTATTTACCTGATTCTTTTTTTCACATATAATCTTTCAGTATAAAAACATGTCCAGGCCTTCACAAGTGCTTTTCATTTTCCAAAGAAAAGAACAAACTTACTAGCTTTTTTGTTAAAAACAATGGGAATTTATCTAAGTCCAGTATGCTTAAATCCCCCTTAACACTTATCTGTGTGTTCCATGAAGACAGAACTTGCTAGCAATAGGGATGATGCTCTAGAGAAATTATATTTTAAAACATACGGAAATGTAGTTTTTGGCAGTTATAATGCCCAGTTTTTCTCTGTGGTGTGGACAACCTTAAGAAAAATATTTTGAGAGCGCTGCTCTTCTGACATCACATACAAGCTAAAAAGGTGAAGAGTACCAGGTGAATAGTCAGCGCGCCCCTCTTCGTCATATATTAGACTTCGAACCTTGTGCAAAGTTCTGCTTTCAAAGCTGCCGCTCCACTGGCCTTCTTAGGGATTGACTTGAGGTGAGTGGACATCTCAGAAGTCCTTTTGCTATCACTTCAGCAGGATGCTGATGGTTTCATTTGACGTTGAAAAAGCAAGGAAAGTGATTTAGGCTTAATGTGATTATGGCCACGCTAGAATTAGATGTCACGAATGTTTTTATTTAATGGACAGTGCAACTCAATTTAAGAGCAGACTGTGCAGGGCCAATGGGTGGGCATCCACTGGTAGGCTGGTCGTGCTGCCGAGATAGAGATCCACTGCCTATCTCCTGCTATTTATGGGTCCATCGCAGGCATGTCAGGGTGAGCAGACCCTCAGGTACAGTCCTCAGTTGATAAAGACCACGGCTGCCATCGGAATGTCATGCCTGACATCCTCCTCCCATGCTCCCAGTGCAGTCAAGTTCCGCTCTCAGTAAAGATGAAAAGTGTTGCAGGCGCCGTCTTCCAAACGCTGTGCATTTTCAGGTAGCCCGTTTGAAGTCCAGTGCTCCAAAACCATGACTAGGAAATTGGTTTCTCTGTATTGTCCTCGAGGTTTATTTTGTTCAAAGCCCCAGGTTTAAGTGCAGAGGAGTCATCTGCCCACACGATGGAAGCAGACACACTTTTTTTTTTAGTTTTGAAAATCGATTTTCTCCGATGTTTGTGCAGCAGCTGTTTCAACTTGTCCTTGAAAAAGCTGGTTGTGAGAGTGTAGAGGATTGGGTTCAAGGCACTGTTTACTGGAAGGAAAAAAATGACGACCCAGGAGGTGATTGTGCCTGGAGAAGGAAACAAAACATGAAAGAAAGGTGAAGATTTAATACACACAAAACACGTTACATGCTATAGTTAATGCTGTTTTTAAGAGGGCTACCTGTTCCATCTAAGTCTTCTCTCACCTTATGGAAAATCTCTTTGCCAGAAGAGCATAGGAGCTACGGATTCAAGGTCCTACATGAACTTTTCTGAGTTTCAGTAACTACTCTGTAGTTTGTCGTGAATCAAAGGGGAGGAAACATTATGTGAAAACACTTTATAAACTATAAATTGATATGTACTTTTCTAGTTTTTATTGCCTTTCCTTGTGGAAAAATAGGAAAATGAGCAATTAATTGGACAGTGTCCAGGAATCTTCTGGTTTAGAGTCAGATCTGACCTTGGTCTAAATTTCAGTCCTGAAGATCTTCCTGCCTTACACTATTATATTCAGAATGGAGTCAGAAGATCTGAGGAGCAAAAATATACATATCTCCAAACTCAGTGAATTCCTTCTGTGTGAAGCCTTTCAAAGGCTAATAGAATATAAGGGAAATGTTTCACACAAAGGGAGGAGATATTTTGGATGACAGAGCATTTTCTGAATTCAGTTGTCCCTTGATATCCACGCTGGGACATATACCAAAATCAGCAGATTCTTAAGTCCCTTATAAAAAATGGCATAGTATTTGCATATAACTTATGTATACCCTCCCATATCCTTTAAATCAGCTCTATATTACTTATAACACCTAATACAATGTACTTGCATGTAAAGAGTTATAAATACAATGTAAATACTATGCAAATATTTGCTAGTACAAGGAAAACTCAAGTTTTGTTCTTCGGAAATTTCTGGAAAATTTCCCCCCAATACTTTCGGTGTGCGGGTGGTTGAATCCATGGATTTGGAATGCAGAGGTACAATGGACCGACTACATCATTTACTTGGTTAGGACAAAATGTGTTTTCCTCCTCAAATAGAGCCTGACCCTAGGCTTGCACACTTCTTAGCTCTGAGACTGTGGGCAAATCGACTAAGCTCCCCAGACCTCAACTGCCTTATCTGTGAAAGGGGCTGATGGTAACTTACATGACTGATGTCGGGGAGCTGGGCCGGCTCTGCGGATGTCCCTTTTCAGCACTAAGCCCTGTGGTTCTCCAGACCCACCACACTCTGCCGCCTCCTCCCCTGTCTTCAGAAAACTGTCATCTCGGGGGAGGAGCTGGTCGGTTAGACCAGCATCCTTCCTTCCCCTCTCCCACTCCTCTGTGACTGCAGCCCCTAGTTTCCCCATCCCGCAGTTTCCCATCCTTCACACACTGTTGCTTGCTCTTCTCTTAGTCCCGCTCTTCCCTACATCCTTTCTGCTCTTCTTCTGGTTTGCCTTCCATCTCTTCTCTGACTACTTATCCGCCCCTTCCTCCTTCCCTTTGACCTCTCCCTTCTCCTTTTTCTATGTTTGCCTTTCCTCTTTTCATCCCGTCTTCTCTTTCTTTTCCTTATTTCTTTTTAACTGGAAAGAATATGAAAGAAAAACATTTGTATTTAGCATATCTTAGATTGATTCAATGAAGTTTTATATCACTACATAGTACTTGTCCTTAATTTTTTAAAAATTAGATACAAACAGTATGTGATGGAAGAAAAACAGTTGCTTTTTTGGTCTATTGAGTCCTTGAAGGAGGCTGTGATCAGGAATGAGATGTCCCGTTAGTCTCAGGGTCACTCGGTGATGTAAGGTTAGCATCATCTCAGGACTGAGATGGGAGGGCTGAAGCCAGCTTACCTTTGTGGCTGAGCCCAGGTACTATCGGCCACCTGCCATGGTGGAGAAGACCCCACAGTTCTTGGAGGGTGGGGATGGGGTGGGTTTAGGTCCATGAATATAGCAGTTTGTACAACACCATGGGAAGTTGGGCAAGGAAGGAGAGGCTTTGTCAAGTGTGGTAAAGACTTCTCTCCTATTTCCACTGCGGTGTTCAAGACAAACCTCAAACTGCTGAACTATAAAATGTAGAGAAAGACTAACGTGTGGCCCAATAATATTTCATGGTAATTACTTCCTGATCTGGTTCCCTATCATGGTCTGAAATGTCTTAAAGCTTTCTCCAAGAATGACGATTACTACCCCTGCTATCAGGCTTCCCTGGTGGCTCAGTAGTAAAGAATCTGCCTGCAAAGCAGGAGATGCAGGTTCCATTCCTGGGTTGGGAAGCTCCCCTGGAGAAGGAAAAGGCAACCCACTCCAGTATTTTTGCCTGGGAAATCCCATGGAGAGAGGAGCCTGACGGGCTATTTACCCTACCATAGGGTCCCAAAAGACTCAGATACAACTTAGCCACTAACCAACTACCACAACCCCTACTATCAGAAAACCTTGTTGTGAGACTAAGTTGATAGGTTAAAGGGATGTGGTGGGTGTTGTGTGGCATTTGTGAGGCATCTGACAAGGCAGAGGGACATAAAGAGTTGCAGGAGTTTGTTACTTAAAGAGTCTTCCTGCAATGCAGGAGACCTGAATTTGATTCCTGGGTTGGGAAGCTCCCCTGGAGAAGGAAAAGGCAACCCACTCCAGTATTTTTGCCTGGGAAATCCCATGGAGAGAGGAGCCTGACGGGCTATTTACCCTACCATAGGGTCCCAAAAGACTCAGATACAACTTAGCCACTAACCAACTACCACAACCCCTACTATCAGAAAACCTTGTTGTGAGACTAAGTTGATAGGTTAAAGGGATGTGGTGGGTGTTGTGTGGCATTTGTGAGGCATCTGACAAGGCAGAGGGACATAAAGAGTTGCAGGAGTTTGTTACTTAAAGAGTCTTCCTGCAATGCAGGAGACCTGAATTTGATTCCTGGGTTGGGAAGATCCCCTGGAGAAGGAAATGGCAACCCCCTCCAATATTCTTGCCTGGAGAATCCCATGGACAGAAGAGCCCAGGAGGCTATAGTCTATGGGGTTGCAAGAGTTGGACATGACAGCGACTAAGCACACACACACATTTGTTACTTAGCCATCCACAGAGCCCAGTGTGACAACCACATGGCCAGGGCCATGAAACAGACTAGTGGTTCTTAACCAGAGGGGTGCACCTCAGAATCACAGGGGGATCTTTTCTAAAATACCCATATCTAGGCCTTGGTCCCTATAGACTGAATTCAGAGGTGGGCTGGAACCTGGGCATAAATATTTTGTTCTGTTTTATGTACCCTTGGTGAAGCACCACTGTCTAGCTCAGGTGGAAGTGAGACACCAAGATTTAGTTTTTCTTGATCTCCTGTGTTTTTACTATTCTAGTCAGGGTTACACCATTACCCAATTCCTGTCTTAAAATACTGATTATAAAACCCTGAGGAGGGCTTCCCTGGTGGCTCAGTGCTAAAGAATCCGCCTGCCAGTGCAGGAGACATGGGTTTGATTTCTAGTCTGGAAAGATCCCTCATGTTGCAGAGCAGCCAGGTCCATGCACCAAAACTATTGAGCCTGTGCTCTGGAGCCCACGAACTGCAACTACTGAGCCCACATGCCCTAGAGCCCGTGCTCTGCAACAAGAGAAGCCCCTGCAATGAGAAGTCAGTGCACCGCAGCTAGAGAGTAACCCCCACTTGCCACAACTAGAGAAAAGCCCGCACAGCAAGGAAGGCCCAGAACAGGAAAAAAATAAATAAAATTATATATATATACATATATATTTTATTTATACTATATATATGTAATATATAATATATTTTATTTATATATGCATATATAAACACTGAGGAAATCATAACTCAAGCTGTAGGTATTTGTGGAAGATTTACTACATGTAAGACCCTGTATTCTGGCCTCGTCAAACAGAGGAGGAAAGAAGACACAACGTGTTCGGGAATCCTAGAAGGGACTGACCTGGTATTTCCACCCGGGAGAGGGAAAGAATTTTAATTACAAACACAGGAATCCAGCAGATGGCATCAGAGAACACTATAAAAAAGAAACGGTTTGCAACAGCCACATCTCTTCCCACGTGACTCCTCACTTCTGAAGTCTGCAGGGCGGTTTTTTGAATGGAACAGAACATGACAGTGTAGGAAAACACAGTGATGAGGAAAGCCAGCAAATTCACACCTGTTGGGAAAAGCACACCTCTTAACATCTCGGGTGTATAAATCAACAGTTGAAATACTGTATTACTTAGATGTTTGGTATGGTGTCTTTTCCAAGAACCATTCTTTGTATTAGCCGAGTGGTAATCAGTTAAAACCCTGAACTCACGGCTATAAACCGGAATAAAGGCATTGGGTTCACCAGATCAAAAAGATATTTCAAATACATAAACACATTACCAAGAAATTATGGGGTCGCAAAGAGTCGGACACGACTGAGCGACTGAACCGAACTGAACTGAACTGATAGACTTTGAAATTCAGATCTAGGTATATCGTGAGGTAATCTGTAGCTTTTTTAAAGCAGGAAAAAGGCTATTCAACTTTTTATCTCTCTGCAAATTCAAACCTTAAGGGATTACTGTAATCACATGTACATATCAAAAAATCAATATGCTCTATTCCTTTATCTTATAAATATGATTAAGATAACCTTGGGATATCAAGAAGATAATAGCATCAGAAACATTATTTCTCATGTTTATTGGTCTTAAATAAAAATAATACCAAGGACAAAAAAAAAATCTTTATTTCCCTTCAGATTGTCCATAGTAATCTAAACTGAAATTCAGAACTCTTTAGAATGTTTTAGAAAAAAGAAGAGTAAGAGAAAAACTAAAAATTCAACTATATGAATTACTGCTTTAGAGTCACTTATCCCATAATAGTGACTTTTTGGTCACTTTGTTATATTCTTGCTAACATAAAAATCCTGAGTGCTCATCTTAATCCTTATAGTGAATGTAAAATATCCATATAATTTCAAAGTTGTTTTAAAACGTCCATCTGAGTAGATTGTATGTAAGACTAGTAAAGTCTTGGTCATAAATTCATGGTGTTTCATTGTTTTTATCCAAACCATTTCATGTGGAATCTCATTACAAAGCCATACAATTGGATTTCACAAAATTGGTTGATCTTAGGTCTACTGTCAGAGAGTTAAGAATAAAAAAAAAAAATGACTGTTAAAGATGTTTCTCTGGTTCAAATCCTGAAAACAGACTTATAGAAACGTTCAGAAGTGTATGTTCTGGAAATACCATAGGAATGTGAGATGTTAACAACAGTGGAATCTGTGTGAGGCATGTCTGGAATACAGGAAACCATACTGTCTTTGCAACTTTTCTCTAAATCTAAACATATTCTAAACTTTAAAAATTATTTAAAAACTATATATTCTTATTTTTAAGCAAAAATATGTGCCTTTAAGTCTCACAAATAAGCTGTGTAAATGCAGATGATATTTGTGTGTGTGTGCACGTGCGCGTGTGCTAAACCCTGTCAACCACCCCCACACCTCCATCACAAGATCCAGCCACACAAACTTCTTTTGCCCTTTATCTGGGCCTGTTCCCCGGCTGTTGGTCTCTAACTCCTGGAACACAATGTCTCCTTTCACTTGGCCAACGTATCCTCATCCTTTGGGCCTCAGTTTGGGCTAGTTTTTACTGGGACGCCTTCCCCGGTCCTCAGATCTTGGGCTCCTAGGACATTCTGCACTCCTCCTGCCTGACTTCTGTCAGCCGGTGACACAAGGACATGTTTACTTGTCTTCACCCTCCTTTCTGGCTGCAGGTCTGTGGGGACCAATCTATTTGATCTCCAGTTCCCAGAACAGCACCTGGCCAATAGTAGGTGCTCAATTAATCCTTTTTGAATCAATGAATATAAGGTAGTTAGTGTGTATGTGTGTGTGTGTGTGCGTGCATGCGCGTGTGTCAGGGAGGGAAGTTTTCCATGGAGTGCACCTGTCCTGAGAATGGCTTACAATACTGTAGACATGATGCAGCCATGAAAAAATGACTACCAAATAGGATTGTATGTGTGGAGTATTATTAAAATGGTGCAAATAAAGTGTTTTCTTTTTCAGAGGGAGAAAGAATAGGACTAGAATAGCTGGGAATGGTGCTTAGGGCCATTTTGTGATGGGCTTTTAAGTGACTAATTTAAACTTGACTCTGGTTGTAGGGAGTTCCTGAAGGTCTCCAAGCAGAGGATAATCAGTCCTTTGGATACTCAGGTGGTGAACAGATAAACAGGAGAGCAAAGACCCCAGAGGCCAAAACACCAGTAAGGACTAATGTAATAATTCAGGGTGAAGGTCATAATGCCTTAAAGAAAGGTGACAGGTAGGTAGAGACTGAAAGAAAGAGAAGTCAGAGGCATATTTTGAAGAAAAAACATTTGATGAAAAAGAAAGGATGACAGAGCTTATTTCTTCTTTAGATGAGGGGACCAGATGCAAAGGGGGAACTGAATTGATGGTACAGCCCTGGTTAAACAGAGAACACGGAGATGGCCTTAGTGTTAAGCAAGAGAGATACCTATTAGACAATATAAAACATTTTTTTGATCTTTAAGGCTAAACTTTTCATTTACTTATAATAGAAAAGGTTGGGTTTTCTTTTCTAACAAATTAGGGAGAATTAAGGAAATGGAAAAGCACCCTTCTGTTGCTGACTCTAGAGCTGCATTTATGAAAGGAAATAAACCTTTCTGGTATTTCCACTCAAATAATCTCCTGCTAGTGAATTTCAAGAATTTTATTATTATTATTTATTTAGCTCATGTCTAGACTGTGAAAAAATGAGTTCAAATAACTTGGAAGGGTCACAGGACATGGCAGTGAACTGGAATTCCTCCAGATCATTGTCACTGTGTATGAACATAAAATCAAAGGGTCTCGCAGATAATAAAAAAGATCATTTGGAGATCCTGAGAGTATGTTTCGGTTTTTCATACTAAATCTCTTAATAAAAAATTTAATAAAAACACTTATAAATATGCAGCAAGAACTTTTCTTTAAAAAAAGGAGACAGTCTTAACTATATTTGCTTACTTTCTGAAACAGAAAAATATGGCTTTACTGAAATTTGTGGTATTTCTATCAAAATGACATTTGTCCAGGAAATGAGAAATAAGTTACCTAGGAAAATTCCAAGAGAATACCCTTTGCTTCCAGTATCTTCTGTTTGGTCATAATAAAGTGGGAAACATACTCCATTTTTTCCATAAAAGTTTCCAAAATAATCCTCTTTCCACAATGGAGTCACAGCTATTAAGAACCCCACAATCCAGATGCAGATGAGGATGGCCAGGGTCTGCCATTTTCCAGGACGGATGTTACTGAAGGGAAAGACAACGGCCAGGAACTTCTCCAGGGTCAAGTACGTGAGCAAGAGAACAGAGACCTCAGTGGACAGCATGGCCAGGAAGCCCAGGAGGCGGCACTGCAAGCTCTCCATCCACAGCAGCGCGTACTTCTGATACTGCCCACGGTACTTTAGATCACAAAGGCCAATGAAGAACAAATACACACCCATCAGGCAGTCCGCACCTATTGAAGAATCATAGAGTGTGTGTTGGTAGTTCCAGCATCTCTGTCTTCGCTTTCTGATTAGATCTGCTTCCTCTATACTGTACTAAATGAACTAACATAAACACCCACAATAGTACTTTGGAGTCAACAGACTTCAAAAGGTGTACTGTTTCTAAAGTACTACGCTGCATCTTTATAATTTTGAAAAAGTGGTAGGGAGATAATTAGGGTTGTGGGGAGCCTGGGCTTCCCAGGTGGTGCTAGCAGTAAAGAACCCGCCTGCCAATGCAGGAGACATTAGAGATACAGGGTTCGATCCCTGGGTCGGGAAGATTCCCTGGAGGAGGGTATGGCAATCCACTCTAGTATTCTTGCATTGAGAATCCTATGGACAGAGGAGGCTGGTGGGCTACAGTCCATAGGGTCATGTATGGAATCTAGGTTTTAAACAGTAAAAAAAATATAACTTACATATTTAATAAAGGGAGTAATTTTCTGGGCTTGAGGAACATGGATGTTACTGCAATTAAAGGTTAAACAAAGCATAGTTTTGTAACCTACAACCTGTCTTATAATCCATCCCTTGGCTCATTGACTCTCTGTTACTTCATTTCCAAGACATAAATCACTGCAGACTCATGCAATCCAGAACAGAGTAACCAAAGAGAACAATAGGACCTTCATACTTTAAAAAAATTTCCCAGAATATGTAACTCATATTAAATGCCATTTGCTGAAGGCTGATATAATCTAGAGCACAGCACACTGAAGATACCCTTAATCCATTTACATGGGAAACATACTTACAGCAAAGGATTTTGATGGACGTAGCGTGAGTCGTGTTTTCAGCTTTAATGAAAGATCTCATGCCAATGACAAAAAGGTTTCCAAAGCAGGTTATGAAAGCTATAACCCAGACAAATACTCTGAGGATATTGTTAGCCAAGAGGTCCTCAAATGAAGAAATGCCGTCAGTCAAGGGCATACATATTCGGACATGGGGAGCATAGGAGCAGTATCGAAAGTTTTTGAAATAACTAAAGTCAAAGGGAAAAAAGAGTCACTTGACAGCAATGACACAGAGACGACAGGAGCAGTCCTATTTGGGGCTGCAGCTGTGGTAGGTGTGCGGCTTCTCTAGGCTTGGTTATTTTTGTTTAGCAGTGATTATGGAAGGATGGGGGCTTCCCTGGTGGCTCAGAGGGTAAAGTGTCTGCCTGCAGTGCAGGAGACCTGGGTTTGATCCCTGGGTCAGGAAGATCCCCTGGAGAAGGCAATGGCAACACACTCCAGTACTCTTGCCTGGAAAATCCCATGGACAGAGAAGTCTGGTAGACTACAGTCCATGGGATCACAAAGAGTCGGACACGACTGAGCGATAAACCGCAACCACATGGAAGGATAGAGTTCTTTATTCAGTGTTACTCTAGGCAGTCTTCCTCCTTTAAGGTGAAGAACCTAAAGAACACGGGGATCTGTGGTGAGGACGTGAGAATGGGAAGTCTCCAGGGCTCTAATTTTCCCCGTCACATTGGGTGGGGTTCTCTGGGGTGTTATAAGAAGTTGATGGTCATTGTGAAACTGATATTTAACAAACTTTCAGGGGCTTGGGTTTGGGATGTTAAGAGTCTCCCTAAAAACGTTCCTGTCTTGCACTTACTTTTAAGTCTATTCCCTTAAACTAGCCTTCTTTTCCCTGGTAAGGGCAGGAAGGGAAGGTCCGTGAGACTAGGAAAATTCCGTCTCATGGCAGCGAGTAGGAGAAGCAGCTACACAGATTCCTGGTCAGGGCCAGGAAGGACTTAAACCATTTCGAGAGGAAAATACAGGCGTGCCTGTGATTGGTGTATTTATGATCTAAGTGTGTGCAGTCTTCAAGGGTTTAAACTGGGAAGGTCATTTGGATTTAAGGTCATTCTCCAAACATGTTATGTTCAGGATTTTCTCCCATAAAACTCGTTCTATTTTTGTATTCATTTACCATCTCTTTCAGTTCCTTTCTCATCTTTCTTTTTTTCATCTGTCCATTCAATTTTGCTAAACTAGCATGTTAAAGAAAGCTTTACTCTGCCTGGCTTCCAGGCCTCCCATGACTGGACCCCTGGCTACCCTGATCATTTCATCGCTTCCTGACCATGCTCACTCCACCTAGACACGTGGGCTTTCTTCTGATCCTCAAACAAGCCGGTTCACCTTCTCAGTGTGCTGCCTTTGCTTTCCCCCTGCTGCAAGAACCTCCCCCCAGAATTGCCTCCCTCCATTCAGGGCTGCTTGAGTGTCACGTCTCTGACTTCAGGGTGAACCATCTACATTCCCTTCCTTCATCCCTTGAACTCGCTATACTTTCCTCCCCAGTGTTTCTTCACCATTTATCTGTTTCCTAGTTTACTTTCTGGCTCCCGAAGCTCCATGGAAGCTCCAGGGGCAGATTCTTCTCTCTCTCACTGATCCCTGTGTTCCCCCTGGCCTGAGGGAGGCACTAGACACACACACTTGTTAGACAAGCAGATGAATGGTTTAGTGCTCTGGGTGTGTCAGGTACCCCCGTCCTCAAATAGCAGTGGTCCAGCCTCTCTGCCCGCTGTGACCAGGGCAGGTGGGCAGGTGGAGGTATTTCAATAAACAATGGACAAGGAAGATGAAAGGAGAATCACTAGGTCACTTAGTAGGGAAGGAACCACGTTCACACACTTTCTGTTAATTGTTGATTCCTTCTTGACCTCAACCCGAGGTTCACATTTAAAGCAGCTGCTTCTCCATCAAGTTCTACAAAGGTTGAATTTCTCTGTTCTAAGAAGACCTCACATTCTGCCTGCAACAAGGAAACGCTAGCCTCATTAAATATTTATCTACTGGAACCACAGAAGGAGAAGTTATGAAAACCGTTTGGATGTACATCAAATACTTGTCTTTGGGTAATCAGTCCTGCTGCATAAACATAAACAAAATATTCTCCCCAAAGTGCACCTTCACACTAACCATTTCAGCCACTTGCTGCACCCAACTTGATATCTTACATCGAATCCTCCCTATTGTTGTGGATGACAATGGTTAATTTTTGAAATCAGAACATATAGGTTACACAGTTGATAAAGAAATGATCATGTCATATACACATATATTAACACAACTTACACAGTGCACTTTAGCCAAATATATTAACGTGACTTATCAAAAACTACTATAAAGATGAATTACCTCCATTTTGCAGTGCACTCAGTAACAGAAACAACACCTGGAATTTATATAGCATCTTTCTTCCTAAGGACTCAAATCTTAGAGTGGCCGACTGCTCACTCATGTGAGGTGAATTAATGTTTCCAGGTCTCTTGAGTACCATTAGCCAGTGACTTCATCTTGTGTAATATGTGGCATTCTGGTACCCTGATCTCTTATTGGGCCTCAATTGGATAAACAGCGTGTTTCCAGAGAGAAGTGTCATTCATGTCGGCACATCATAATATTGAACTCTATTTGAACAGGGACCAAAGGTGACAAAATTAAAAAGTTCTCAATAAAAAAGACTTTTTCTTGCATAAAAACACATTGCAGTGATACATTAGACAGTTTACGCTAGAGCATCTGTAACATTTCACCATATTTTCTTCTCTGTTCTTTCATACATACATACATGTAGGAAAGATTCTTCATGGGTTGGAACATCCATGTGTTTATATTCGGAATCTCTATCCTTTCCAGGTCTCTGGAAAATAGGCACAATAGGTTTCATGATTTTAGGGTTTAACTTTTTAATCGTTTTCTTTGTCGATCTTAAAACCATGCTTCAAAATCTTCTGTTATCAATTCAAATTAGGATGAAAATTTTATAATAAACCATCTTAGAAAATTGCCATTTCTATTTATGCCTCTCATAACTTGGAGTTGATTTTGTCACTTTCACATGCAGAACTACCTTCTAATAAAACACGTTCATTCATTTTTTTGATGTGAAAATCACAGCTGTGATTTGTCTGATTGTGAAATTGGCTCTGTAGCTTGATCTCATAAACCAAACAATATGCGTTACAGGGTTTCAGATAGGGGCTGATATTTTCAACCTAAGAACATTACCAAAGTGAGTTTTGTCAGAACCAGATTTAAATAGAGTCATTTCTTCCTGGCCTGTGTGTCTTCAGGGTGGAAAACCAAGGGAGTGGTAAGAGGAACTCTGATTCAGTGCAATTGCTTTCTCAGACCACAGTGGGAAGCATAATTCCTTTCACTCCTCCAGCCCCATAAAACGTCCTCAAGGGGCTCCAATGGTAACCCCCAACACTCCTCATTTATCCAGAAGCTTCTTTAAATGTGGATTCTTTGAAGACTCTTTAGGATGACATGATTTAGAGGAGTCTTCATGTTCTCAGGAAATGTAGGTAGAAAGAGGATCATCTAGGAAGACAGAAACCTATTCCTTTTAAGGCTTATTTTGAAAAATCCGTGATTCTTATTCAGTTTCTTTTGGGCAAATCAGAATAAGGATTTCTTGACAAGGTTCCAAGTTGTCCATCGCTCATTGAGTCTTTTATAGAGGACTTTGATAGTCAGAAATGAGACTTAGGGAAAAACTATTACTACTGAACAGGGCCCCTCCTACAGAAAACTCTGCAGTCCTTTCTAAAGAATTTTTCTCTCTTTTCATTCTTTTGATCTCTAGCTTTCTTTTGGACTTACAGCTTCACCATTACACGGGTTATGTGATTATTTGGTGAATGGCCTGTAGTTTTCAAAAGAGCAGAGGCTACTGTATACTGAGTGCCCAAGACAGTGCTATGATTAAGTTGGCCAATAAATGTTTGTAAAATAAATGTGTAAATGAATCTTTAGAGAATAGGAAATTAAGCAATAAGAAAGAAAAGAAGAAAGAGACATATGGAGTAAATAGTTACTACTTAGAATTACCTTTCAGAAAGGCAGGATGTGTAATAATATTTTGGTTTTTAGAATTGTGGTGAGTGAAGGGAAGATCATTTGGTCCACATTCTCAGGTCTGTTCTTATACTTAAGAACAATGTATTATATATACATATTTATGTAATACATATATATCATCATCATCATGTTAGTCGCTCAGTTGTGTCTGACTCTGCGACCTCATGGACTATAGCCCACCAGGCTCCTCTGTCTATGGAATTCTCTAGGCAAGGATACTGGAGTGCATAGTCATTCCCTTCTCTAGGGAACGTTCCCAACCCAGGAATTGAACTCAGGTCCATTGCAGGAGGATTCTTTACAATCTGAGCCACCAGGGGAGCATATATATATATATATATATATACACACACACACACATACATATACACATAAATATACATATAAGCATATGCTTCCTATATATATATGCATATATATGTTTAATATTCTAGCTTCTTGAGAGTAGGAACCAAGACTTTTTCATCACTGGATGTTCACTAATACCTACTGAGAGAGAATCTAAATCTTGTATTAATTTCCAATAGAAAACTATTTAGCAAGAATAAAAAGTGGTATTAAGGATTGGTTTTTGGAATTAAATGAACAAAAGCTTTTGGCTGAGATCAGGTAAGGTAGTATGTCCTTTGTGGGGGACAAAAAAAAGCTTTGATCAACAATGGCTGTTTATTGGAAAGGAATTGATGAGGTTCTAAGAATAACTGGCAGAGTTCTTGGCACCATTTGAAATCTAATACATTTGAAATTGTAAAACACTAAACAGTATTAATTGTCTGAATGTTCATATTTGTGGAGTAATTTTTTATTTACTGATTGAAAAGTAAAAAGCAGGCTCTGCAGATTGATATCAAGTAAATTGTTGTAGGAAAGAAGAAAGGGAAAAAATAAAAGTCTTAAAAAAAATTTTTTTTTTAACCAACTAATTAGTGATGAAGCTATTGCAAATTTAAATCTTTGTGAGAACTGTAAAATGAGATTTTTCCATGGGAATCCGGTTTTCGGGAAGGAGCTATGTGTAGCTTCAAACCCAGAAATGGTCTTTATACACTGAATGGTAAAAAATGAGATTGTGTTGTCATTCGATAACCATGATATTCACAACTGTCTGAGAATGCATGCTCACAGTAAAAGCTCTCCTGTGTGCCAAACACTCATTTATAAATAAATGTGGTTCTGAGTAAAGCAACCCACTAACATCACAATCAACGTACTGTTACATTTCACTTACAAAGACTGAAGTTGTTTAAGACTTCCAAACTGGCTCTTGTGGAGATACAAAAGAGGATTGGACGACAGATTCCTTTTGTACCATTAGAAGGGAGGAGGAAAGAAGCATCAGGATGTTATTATTTTGGAAACTCAAGATGTTGCCATTTAACTCTGATGACGGGGGTGGGAAGAAGAACTTACAGTTTCTGTAGACACTTCAGGTCTTTGAAAATGTGGGGTGGTAGCTCCGATATCATATTGCTTGACAGGTCCCTGTTGGTGACAGTGAAAAACACAAAGCAATTACAATGAAAATAAATGCCATAGTTGTTACTCCTCACAACTGTCATCATCCCGTTTGACATAACAGAAAATACAATCCACTTTAACCAACCTGAGAGCTTGTTACACAACTAAGCCATGTGATTCAGCCAAATGGGTATGTTTTCCACCACTTTCAGACGTGTGACATTTTGCTTATCCAGTTCCAGTCTGGAATTTCCTCTCAGCTTCTCTCCAACACATTCCCAACCTAGCTTCAAGGTCTACCTTCATTAGTTTCCTATGTTTTAGGTACTTTTTGTACCTTCAACCATTCATTGTTTCTACGATTCCTATTTGGTTCACATACGTGATATCTTGTTTACCCAACTACATTAGAAGTTTTCTGAGGTCAAGACCAGTGTCTTCTACTTATTTTGCATTTCCACTAAGAGTTTTGACCATGTAATATCCACCCAGAAGATCCTGAATGGATAAGTTCACACATTTTTCGTCTATTTTTACATGGTACTATTTTTTTTTATTTAGAAGAAATTGAGAATTTAGATCTGACTCTAATAGGTCTTTCCAATCCAGAAAGAATCACAGGGAAGTATTTCTAGAGAATGTGAAAACAAGATCTGTCAGGGTAAAGAAGGAATCAGGAATCTTTAAGAGGCCAAAATATCCTTCTGAGCCAGAGAAGGTGTTAAAAGTGAAACAAATGTGAAATTGCCTAGGAGTCAAACAAAAGTTCTGTTTCTGATGCTATGGTGCTCCTGATGGATATATGGGAGTTACAAATAAAAACTGTGAAAATGCTTTCTCTAAAAAACCTTAGACTTTAAAAAACTAGATTATAAAATAAGAAAAGGAAGAAACAAGGGCTATTACGGAAGTACAGATGAAAAACAGAGGAAGGACTCATCAAACTTGGTCTGGGAAATTATAAAGTGTTTGAGCAAAGTTTAATGATTTGTAGAATCCCTTAGAAGTAGAATAGCATTCATAGTCAACAAAAGAGTCCAAAATGAAGTACTTGGATACAATCTCAAAAATGACAGAATGATCTCTGTTCTTTTCCAAGGCAAATCATTCAATATCACAGTAATCCAAGTCTATGCCCCGACTAGTAATGCTGAAGAAGTTGAAGTTGAATGGTTCTATGAAGACCTACAAGACCTTCTAGAACTAACACCAAAAAAATATGTCCTTTTCATTATAAGGGACTGGAATGCAAAAGTAGGAAGTCAAGAAATACCAGGTGTAACAGGCAAATTTGGCCCTGGAGTACAAAATGAAGCAGGGCAAAGGCTAATAGAATTTTGCCAAGAGAACTCACTGGTCATAGCAAACACCCTCTTCCAACAACACAAGAGAAGACTCTACACATGGACATCACCAGATGGTCGACACCAAAATCAGATTGATTATATTCTTTGCAGCCAAAGATGGAGAAGCTCTATACAGTCAGCAAAAACAAGACTGGGAGTAGACAGTGGCTCAGATCATGAACCCTTCATTGCCAAATTAGAAGAAAGTAGGGAAAACCACTAGACCATTCAGGTATGACCTAAATCAAATCCCTTATGATTATACAGTGGAAGTGACAAATAGATTCAAGGGATTAGATCTGATGGACAGAGTGCCTGAAGAGTAATGGATGGAGGTTCATGACATTGTAAAGGAGGCAGGGATCAAGACCATCCCCAAGAAAAAGAAATGCAAAAAGGCAAAATGGTTGTCTGAGGAGGCCTTACAATAGCTGAGAAAAGAAAAGATGCAAAAGGCAAAGGAGAAAAAGAACAATATACCCATTTGAATGCAGAGTTCCAGAGAATAGCAAGGAGAGATTAGAAAGCCTTTCTCAGTGATCAGTGCAAAGAAATAGAGGAAAACAATAGAATGGGAAACACTGGAGATCTCTTATATGCAGAGTACATCATAAGAAACTCTGGGCTGGATGAAACACAAGCTGGAATCAGGGATGCCAGGAGAAATATCATTAACCTCAGATATGCAGATGACACCACCCTCAAGGCAGAAAACAAAGAAGAACTAAAGAGACTCCTGATGAAAGTGAAAGGGGAGAGTGAAAAAGTTGGCTTAAAACTCAACATTCAGAAAACTAAGATCATGGCATCCGGTCCCATCACTTCATGACAAATAGTTGGGGAAACAGTGGAAACAGTGGCAGACTCTTATTTTTTTGGCTCTAAAATCACTGCAGATGGTGACTGCAGTATGAAATTAAAAGATGCTTGCTCCTTGGAAGAAAAGCTATGACCAATCTAGACAGCATATTAAAAAGCAGAGACATTACTTTGCCAGCAAAGGTCCATCTAGTCAAAGCTATGGTTTTTCCAGTAGTCACGTATGGATGTAATAGTTGGACTACAAAGAAAGTTGAGCAGCACTGAAGAATTGATGCTTTTGAACTGTGGTGTTGGAGAAGACTCTTGAGAGTCCCTTGGACTGCAAGGAGATCCAACCAGTCCATCCTAAAGGAAGTCAGTTCTGAATATTTATTGGAAGGACTGATGCTGAAGCTGAAACTCCAACACTTTGGCCTTGACCACCTGATACGAAGAACTGAGTCACTGGAAAAGACCCTGATGCTAGGAAAGATTGAAGGTGGGAGGAGAAGGGGACTATAGAGGATGGGATGGTTGGATGGCATCACCGACTCTGTGACCATGAGTTTGAGTAAGCTTCAGGAGTTGGTGATGGACAGGGAAGCCTGGTGTGCTGCAGTCCATGGCGTTCCAAAGAGTCAGATATGACTGAGCGACTGAACTGATGATTTGTATAGGTGGAGTCAAAGGAGAGCAGGTTTTCTTCAGGTGAGGATGAAGCGGGACCAGAGGACAGATGCTAAAAGTCAGTGACACCATCAGGAGTCAGTAAGTGGTCTAGCGTGGATGGGGGATAGAAAGGATGGGCAGACATAGAGGAGGTGAGCCCAGAAAAGAGCATGGAGACAAAATGGGGAGGCTGAGAATGCTTCCCAAAGCAGCATGTCTCGGAGTACAGTTCAGGCATCTGAGTCAAGGATGCTTGTAAAAAGAGTACCTTCCTGGGGCCATTCCATAACCATCACACCTGAATCTCTGGAAGGGGCCTGGTAATATGCATTTAAAGCCAGCATCCCCTGTGATTCCTCTGAACATTAATGTTTGAGAGCCTCATTAAAGACTTTGCCTTTTTGCAGGCAACAAGCAGGGAGAAAATTAAACAGGACAGTGGCAAAATATGCTCTGGGTTACGGTATGGTAATTCTGTTAGAAGAATGAAAGATAAAATGAAAAGGCGGAGATTGAGAGGAGGGGGACCTCTGACCCTGGAGCAGGAGAGAACTGCTGAGGGTTTAAGGAGGCACTGGCAGGACTCATGGGTTGATAGGATATCAAATGTCAAGAGGGGTAGAAGGAAGGGAGCAGTCTTCCAGCCAGGCTGCCAGAAAGAATGATCATTTGACTAAGACGGGAGCGTCGAGGGGAAGAAGCAAGCTGTGGGGTACGGGTCATCTGTAAATTAACTTTAAAAGATGGCTTCTGTGGTGCTGTCATGACATCCATGTGTAGACAGCCTGCCAGCTGGTGTTCTGGTCTGGTGCTCCAGGTGCAAGGAGCATATGTGGGTCGTGGCTCAGAGGAAAGCCTCAGGTGTGCACAGATCAGAGGGAGCCCGACAACAGAGCAAGAGGACGATGACCTCATACACCTAGAAAACGTCCTGCAAAGTGCTACCTTGAAAAATAAAGTAGTCTTCTGCGTGAAAAGGATCTGAGTGATCTCACCTAAGTGGCCTTACTCCTCTCCAGGAGGGGTTTATCATCATGAAGGCACAGTAAAATTATCTAACATTTTTGTCAGCTTAAGAAATATAAATGCCCTGCTCAAGTTCATTCTATTGAGTTCTGAATTTCTTCCATCATGCTGATGCTGTCTGGATTGGAATGAATTACTGGTGGCACTAAAAAAAAGGAAAACTAGCATCTCTTAATTAGGCTCTTCTTTTGAGGGAGCGCTTCGTCTAAGTGTAGGATAAGAAGAGGATTAGGAAAATCTCCCGAATGTGGACTTCATACCACTGTTTTCTTAAATTTGTATAAAAACACATTTTTGTTTGTCCTGGGTTACTCCTCCATCTCACTCCTATAATAAAAATCCACATCCATCCTCTAAGGTCTGATTAGGAATTCCTCTGTGAGAAAGGAGTGAGCTATCTTTTATTTTTTGCCATAAAATGATAGCATTTTAGTTCTAATACAGTGCTTTGTACTTTGTAACACTTAATAAATATTTGTGGGTTTGGTTTATGATGCTCATTATTAGATTAAATTATCTTATTCATAAGTGTTTTTCAAATTACTCTACTGAACTATATTTCTCAGTCCTTTCTGGACTTTAAAACATGGTATAAAGAATGGGGGAGAAGATGATTAAGAAATGGATTTCCATTTTTTAGACTTCAGATCAGGAGGAGGAGATCTCTACCCTATTTGTAATTTCACAGACAATTTTAAACTCCAGTGATGCCCTGCTTTGTGGGCAGCAATGAATTAATAGCAAGACAGATGATTTTCAAAAGGCTTAGATCTACAAAATATATGTTTGAATGCAAAAGTGTACATGAGCTCTCTGAATATTTTGCAATGAGCCTAATCCTCTTTCTAGACATTTCTGCTTCATTTGTTCTAGAAGTCATAAATTCTTAAGGGATAATAAGCATGTTCATTCCTTTGTTTAGTTATAGCTAATTAATATTATTTCAGTCAGTCTGTTATTCATTCAGCAAACTTCAACTGAGAATTAATTGTACTCCAGCTGTCAGAGATACTATCTGTGAGTTTAAGGGGCCATGGAAAACTCATTTACTCCCAAACACACATATATGAAATCACCCAAAGAAAACAGGCAGGGAAATCAGAGTAGGCTAAATCCATATCAAGCCCACTGTCTGATTTTGTTTTCAGGATAGTGCTGGTTTTCTTAATTGATTTTGAATATCAGTCTACAGGATTTTGATTGCTACTAGTGAAAAAGCAGTCTCACTAGTCATTTCGATTTGTAATCTTGAAGAAGCAATCATATTTTTCCTAGTAGACAATGCTACTTACAGTTCTCCTAAATTTTTTAATGAAGAAAATGTCTTCTCTGGAACAAAACCAATTTGATTTCTAGGCAGAAACCTGTAAGACATGGTGAGAGTCAGCACTGTTGGTCTGAGTCTGCTGTAGTAATCAGTTCTCATTGGGAGATGCCATTGATCTGGCTGTAATTTAATAAACCTCAAGGCGAGGCATGTTCTGGAGTGCGGCAGTTTCTCACTGACAGTGTCTCCATACACTCGCTGGCTCCAGGACATGCTGCCACAAGGAACTTGAGGCGCCAAGCGTGGGCTACAGAGCTGCACTTTGTTTGGATTCTGATTATTTCAGAAAGCTTTTTTTTTCCCAACATACACACATGGAATGCCAAATTTGGGCCCTGTTAATGATTCTCAGAGAAGACTTCGAGAGGATCTTTGAGCAGGGCACCTTCCTTAGAAGAAGAAGGCCAGAAAGAGCAAAGTGTGAGCCAACCCCATTTGGGCCACAAATGGATTTTAAATTGGGGGTGGGGGAACAGTGGTTTTACATTTCCTCTGTTTGAAATGGAATCCTCCAGGACAAATGGCAAAAAAGAGGAGGTCGGAGACTGACCACCTTACAGAGGTGTTAACAAATGAGATAATGAGTGTGAAAATGATGTCTCTCATTCATGTCTGACTCTTTGCTACCCCATGGACTGTAGCCTACCATGCTGTCCGTCCATGGCAAGAGTACTGGAGTGGGCTGTCATTTCCTTCTCCAGAGGATCTTCCCAACCCAGGGATCGAACCCGGGTCTTCCGCATTGTAGGCAGACGCTTTACCATCTGAGCCACCAGGGAAGTCACCAAATGAGTATGAAGGTGACTCAAAAGCTACATGGAGCTATGAAATAGAAGGCATGGGTGTCATTCATTTAGTTTTCCAGCGCTCTCTCTCATTACCCATCTCCTATGTGAGACACCCTCTTTCCTTACTGAGTATGCTGATCTTCAATCTGATTGATTAATTTTCAACCTGGCAATAGCTTTGTCTCTTAGTCTGTCGGAGAAAAGTGGCTGGACTACCACAAATGGATAAACAATGATTTTCCTTTTCCAACTACCCATCAAGCAACAAACATTACTAAGCACTAAGAGATGGGCATACCAGACCACCTGACCTGCCTCTTGAGAAACCTGTATGCAGGTCAGGAAGCAACAGTCAGAACTGGACATGGAACAACAGCCTGGTTCCAAATAGGAAAAGGAGTACGTTAAGGTTGTATATTGTCACCTCGCTTATTTAACTTATATGCAGAGTACATCATGAGGAACGCTGGGCTGGAAGAAGCACAAGCTGGAATTAAGATTGCTGGGAGAAATATCAATAACCTCAGATACGCAGATGACACTACCCTTATGGCAGAAAGTGAAGAGGAACTAAAAAGCCTCTTGATGAAAGTGAAAGAGGAGAGTGAAAAGGTTGGCTTGAAGCTCAACTTCAGAAAACAAAGATCATGGCATCTGGTCACATCACCTCATGGGAAACAGATGGAAAAACAGTGGAAACAGTGTCAGACTTTATTTTTGGGGGCTCCAAAATCACTGCAGATGCTGACTGCAGCCATGAAATTAAAAGACGCTTACTCCTTGGAAGGAAAGTTATGACCAACCTTGATAGTATATTAAAAAGCAGAGACATTACTTTGCCAACAAAGGTCCGTCTAGTCAAGGCTATGGTTTTTCCTGTGGTCATGTATGGATGTGAGAGTTGGACTGTGAAGAAAGCTGATCACCAAAGAATTGATGCTTTTGAACTGTGGTGCTGGAGAAGACTCTTGAGAGTCCCTTGGACTGCAAGGAGATCCAACCAGTCCATTCTAAAGAAGATCAGTCCTGGGTGTTCATTGGAAGGACTGATGCTAAAGCTGAAACTGCAATACTTTGGCCACCTCATGCGACGGGTTGACTCACTGGAAAAGACTCTGATGCTGGGAAAGGTTGGGGGTAGGAGGAGAAGGGGATGACCGAGAATGAGATGGCTGGATGGCATCACCAACTCTGTGGACATGAGTTTGAGTGAACTCCGGGAGTTGGTGATGGACAGGGACGCCTGGCGTGCTGTGATTCATGGGGTCGTGGAGAGTCGGACATGACTGAGCGACTGAACTGAACTGAACAATATATGGAGAACTGTGATGAAAGCAAAAACACATTTTTGTGTTTTTAAGCTTACCACGCAAATGTACCAATTAACCGAGCCATCTGCCTTCCTGCCCTCATAAAAAACACAAAATAGCAATCAGAATCTTTGACCAACCAGAATATGTTAGAAATTCTTCTCTTTAGAATAAACTTTTTTTTTCTTTAAAGAGAGAGATATTAAGTGATGTGTCACTGGCATCAACACTAAGCACTTTCACACACATTATCTCATTTCCTTGGTGACCATGGTACCAGGTCAGCTGGGAGATTGCGCAGAAATGACTGCCTTCAGAAAGAAGAGTAAATGGTTGGCAGCTAATCATAAGGCTTGGCCCCACCGTCCATGTGTGCATTTTCCAGTACTGTAGTTTCAGACCAAGGCTGTAAAAAAAAATACTTTGAAATTCCTTGTCAATGTTTTCTTTTGATTTTCAAAGCTGCTAGATTTCCCCTCATTCACCATTGTATACTTACAGCACTGTGAGAGAACTGCACGACAGAAAGGTGGAATTCGTGAGGAATTTTATCCCGTTGCCTTCCAAATCCCTAAAAGGCATGGAGGGAAATTTTTTTTTTAAATGTTTCTGCACAAATCATATGTTTAAAGCCATTTGTCGGTGATGTAACAGTTCAAACTTTATTTTTACTTCATTCCATTTTTTTCGGTTTTCCTCCTAATTATTGCATGGTCAGTATAATTAATATTCTGCTTCTTTTCCCCTTCCAATTAATGCTAGAACTTAAAAAAAAAAACTGAGCCAAAGGGCAGCCCACTATTTAGTGAATGTTTCTCTGTGCTGGATATCATGCTATTAATTCTCATAATGCTGCCACCATAATAGTAGCAACTCCATTAATTGGGCTTTCACAGTGTCAGGTGCTGTTCTGCATGCATAACACACCCTCCTGAGAAGCTGGCATTATTACCTCCCATTTGAGGTAATAATTTGAGGAATCTGAGGACTTTGGAAATTCACTTTTCTTGTGGCTGCACAGCTACTGAGTGGTAGAACTGACCCTCTAACTCAGATCTGCCTGAGTCGGATTCCTAGACACTCAGCCATGGCATCACAGATGGTTAAATTCTCATGTCCTCCCAACATCAGGTGGATATTTGTGTCTCTGTTTTGCTGAAGGAGAAACTCAGTCTAGTTTGCCTTCCAAATACTGGATGCCAGAGTCAGGATGCAAACTCCAAGCCATGTGATAGAAAATGTCCGTTCTTTCTACCTCCCTCTGTGGTGCTGACACTGAAAGCAGTGGGGCTCCAAGGGTGCCCAGGACCAAGCCTCAGCATCACATGGGAGCTTGTCAAAAGTTCAGATTCCCAGGCTCTACCCAGACCTACTAAATCAGAAGCCCTAGGACTGAGGTCCAGCCGTCTATCTGAAGTCCCTGAGCTATTTGTGATGCCTGCTGACGCTGGAGTAGCACTAGGGGAGAGGTTACATCCTGTCAGGTGAACCTTATGACAGCAGCACCCACGTCGTCAGGGAACAACCTCGGGAACACTCTGACATGACCGCTTCCAGCAGTGCCAAGGAATGAGAGGGTCGGCTGTTCTGCCAAGTCTCCTAATTCTTTTTATGATCGCCCTCTTACGGTCTTCCAGGTCAAATCAGTAGCTATATTGCTGCCTCCGAACCTTCCTCATACTCACACTAAAATTACCAATTCCTTTGTATTGCCTTTAAAATCCTATTTTACTTTTTGCATCTTAGAACATCTGATGTTTAATGTTTCAAATGTCTACACTGTCATTAATTAACTTACCCTTAATATAAAATCCTATTTTAAACCATCTTGGAGGACTTGCGGGAACTCAATTTTTTTTTTTCACTCTTAAAATATAGTGATTACAAATAAACACTGTGGTCCCTTGAAAGTTCAAATACAACTTCCCTGGTGGCACAGCGGATAAGAATCCTCCAGCCAATGCAGGAGACATGGGTTCAATCCCTGATCCAAGAAGATTCCACATGCTGTGTAACAGCTAAGCCCGTGCACCGCAACCAGTGAGCCTGTCCTCTGGAGCCCGTGGTCCACATGAGAGAGGCCACTGCCACGAGAGGAGCCCCCTGCATGCTGCAACTAGAGAAAGTCTGAGTGCAGTGTCAAAGATCCAGCACAACCAAATATATAAAAGTATATATAAAACGGATTTAAGCCAGGAAGGAACATGATCAGATTTTGGTTTTAGAAAGAAAAGCACAGATGAGCTCTCTGTGTAACTTTGAATTGACTGCAGGGCTAGCTTTCTGAATCTGGTTGATTAATAAATCAGCCACTAAGCTTGTACTCACATCCAGTTGAGCTGAGGCATTTGGGCGCACATCTGCTTGGGAAGGACTTGTAAGTGGTTGTTCACCATGGACCTTTACATGCAGAAGAGGTTGATTAGAAACAAAATGACATGCCACTTTTGGGACGGTGTTTTCACTATTTCCACAACTGGGAAACTTGCATGTTAAAATCAATATATTAGGGTGAAAACCATAAACATAACTACCCCTTCAAAATGGTCTCTAGATACACACGTGGCATGGATAAGGGAGCAGATGTCAGAAAAACTATGAATGTGTAAGTGTGGTACATAGCCTAGGAATAAATTTGAAACAGTATGACTTTGTGAGATGAAACTAAAGTATATTGGGTAATAGTTTTGAAGTTCATGGTAATTTTCCTTGTAAACTTCAAAGCTACGATCATTTCCAGCATCATACATCCAAAGTTTCACCTTAAGAGAAACGCTAATCATTTATGACATTAAAAGATCACATTGGAAACTGCATTAAATCTAAGAAGTGATGACAGTGGGGAGGGGGGACATTTGGGGTAGAAGACAACTCATGAGAACATTAAGTTGCACGATTAATTTATGATATTCTGATATCCCATTTCACAAATGGAAATGTATGATATTGCTTTTCACAAATGGAAAATTAACGATGTTATATGATCAGATGTAAAGGAGCATAATAATCCCTTGCTGATAAACCATCCCAGTCTATTAATAAACACCAAAAATGTAATGATGAGAAAAGTTTAGTTGCTAAAACAAAGATTTTGGAATTTTTAGTGACTCTTGCGGAGAAAAAGGCACATTTTCCTTTGTTAAAAAATGTAGTTGGAGCTGAACTCTGGGGAGATTCTGACAGATTTAAATGTAGTAAAAAGATAAAAATGAATACTATCTTTGGTCAACCATGGCAAATAAAAACATGCCTTAAAACTAAAAGGAATGAAAGGAGATCAAAAGGAAATGAACTGGTAGGCTTAAAATATGCCATGAGCCATGGCCAGGAAGTAGCAACAGTAATTGTGGCTTGAAATACAGGAAATGTTTTGACAAATAGAAATCTTAGAGGCTTGATTTTCTTAAAGCTCTTTTTTGTAAGCTAGTTTTAGATGTCATTGCAATTCATAGACAGATGGATTGAAAGGTAGATGAATACTTACAAGAAAAACAAGGAATTTAATCCAGTAAACAACCGCTGTGAAATTCTGCTTATGGGATTGTCATCTAGAATTCTGACAAAACACATAACAAACATTTCCAATGTTAGAGACGTTTGTGAAATACAACCAGGAAGAAATAAAAGGTCATGTCAATCCTGCCTCCCCCAACACCTGCTCTCCTCCTTCCAGTCTATCCGCACTTGGCTCATGTGTCTTAGATAGCTTTTCCTCTCCACTGTGGTTGGAGAAGCCCTTTCCTCCAAGCCCCCAGCACTTATCAAGTCCATCCTGGTGGTCTTCATTCCCTTCATCTACCTCCCATTGGACTTAAGACCCTCCGCCTCTAGATACATGGATCCGGACAAGCTGTACTTATTTACTGGCTGATTATGGGCTCCATAAATGCTTTGACCTACTGATTGACTGAATGAAGAATGAATGAAAAAAAAATTCTTAGGAAGTGATTCCTTAGTCTCATGGAATTTAAATGAATGCAAACAAACTTATTGGGAGCTTTGAGGGTGAAAGAGTGAAAAGATTTACAAATTCAAATCACTGTCTTAAACTCTATATGGTATTTTCCTAGGAAAAAATTACCGTAAGGGGAAATATGACTTCCTTTCTCTTGTTGCCTTCAAAGCCAGGTACTATTTCCCCTTACTCTCGGAAGAATCTGAGGGTAGGATTCTGAGAAGGAAGCTCTCTGAACACCTACTATATGACAAGTATTTTGCATATGGCACTTTACATATATAATTCTCACAACATCCCTCTTAGAAAAAAAGGAATTATAATTATAGTTTACACTGCTATATTTAAGGGGCTTCCCTGGTGGCTCAGCGGTAAAGAATCTTGCTGCAATGCAGGAGATGCAGGTTCAATCCCTGGGCCAGGAAGATCCCCTGGAGGAGGGCATGGCAACCCACTCCAGTATTCTTGCATGGAGAACCCCATGGACAGAGGAGCCTGGGGGGCTATAGTCAATGCAGTCATTATATTTAAAATGGATAACCAACAAGGACCTACTGTATAGCACAGGGAACTCTGTTTAATGTTATGAGTCAGCCTGGATGGGAGGGGAGTTTGGGGGAGAATGGATACCTGTGTATGTATGACTGAGTCCCTTCGCTGTTCATCTGAAACCATCACAACATTGTTAATTGGCTATACTCCAATACAAAATAAAAAGTTTAATTAAAAAATGGCATTAGGAAAAAAAAATAAAGATGAGGAAAAAGAGGCCTAGGAGATTAAAAAAATTGACTGGAACATAAAGCACAGGGCTATGGCATACACAAGGATCTGGAGGAAACTGAAGTCCTGGGTTTTCCTCTGGACCAGGCTGACCTAGAGAAAATGGGAAAACTGACACAGCCTTCTAACTGCCCTTTGTTCATCTTCCCTGATGAAAATGTGGACCTCTGATAAAAGACTCCCCAAGCTGGTGGCTCAGCAGGTAAGTGATGAAACACTACAAGCTCTCATGTTTTCAGTTGTTTCTATACATTCTCTAGAAATCAAAAAAGTCCTCAACTTGCTTACTTTCTAGGTCAGTGGTTTTCAACAGAGGGCACTCTTTTCCCCAAGGGACATTTGGGATGGTCTGGAAACATTTTTGATTGGCACAACTCTGGGAGCCAGTACTATTGACATCTAGTGGGGTAGAGACCACAGAGGGTGCGAACATTCTAAAACACGCAGGACTAACCCCACACCTCCATCCCTCCTCCACCCCGCTCCTCCCCCCCACCCCACCCTCCCAGCCCAGTCAAATCTGAGCCAGAAGGCCAACAGAGAGCTGGGCTGAGAATCCTGTTACAGGTAAACACTGGATGGATGGATGAGGAAGCAAGCCCACCGCTGGGCGCAGAGGCCCACCTGAGAAAGCACAGCACTGATGTCTCTTCACACAGCTACCATTTGGCATGCCATGATCTGAACTGCCAGAGCAACGTGCTCCAGATTATGTGACAAGCAGAAAAACTGGTATGATAAGCAAGATACATAAATAGATGGAAACTATGAGCCTTGATGAGTATCATTAGGACTGTGATCCCAGAGAAAGAAAAGCTAGAATACTTACAGCCAAGTCAGCTGATGTAAGTCTTTGAAGACTCCAGGTCTGAGAGTTGTAATGCAGTTGTGGTTGAGATATCTGCAAATAGGATGGGTGAGTCAATGAGGCAAACTTAATACTCCTCTTTAGTCATATATAATTAGAACACGAGCCTCTGTTAACGATTATGAAGTATGGACATCTGTCTCCAACAGCATTCAACTGGACGGGAAAGGGGGAGAAAACCAAGGGCAACCAGGAGATACAGATGACCCCAAGCCCAGTGTGACAAGCACCAGGGCCAGCACCAGGAAAGTGGCCGAAAACAATGCACTAGGGTATTATATGACCTTAGCGTGTAAGGGTAGAATAGACATGTGAGGTGATTTTTGCTTTAGCTCTCCTCCTTTGTAGACTATTGTTTTAAGAAAGTATGCACTAAGTTGTGTCTGACTCTTTGTGACCCCCATGGACTGTAGCACACCAGACTCCTCTGTCCATGGGATTTCCCAGGCAAGAATACTGGACTGGGTTGCCTTTTCCTCCTCCAGGGGATCTTCTCAACCCAGGGATCGAACCTGTATCTCCTGCATTGCAGCAGGATTCTTTACCACTGAGCCACCAGGGAAGCCCCATAAAGGTGAAGTTAGCAAGGGTTAGAAAAAACATGAGAAAATATTGTAGAAATGACCCAAACTTGAGGAGACAAGATTAAAGATAGCCTTCATATCTGTCTTCTGGTAAAACTAGGAATTTCTTTTTTAGTAATTCTTTCAGTGTAACAACTATTCTAGGTACTTTCTGAAAACCTATTGCTCCCTCTTCTCTATATCCACAGCCGAGTCTTTAACAAAATACCATTCTATCCTTTTAATCTTTACTTAAAGTTGTACTCAAGACATAATTATGAAAAAAGTTACTCACAGTATTTGCAGATTATGTAATCCAAAGAATGCTTTCCTGGATATATATGTAATACAGTTATGCTGCAGGAATCTGGTAGGAATGAGATAGGGGAGTCATGTGATTAGGGTGCTCGTACTTTGTTAGGTTGTTGAATGTGCTGTCCACTTTGTTCACCTAAAGATGACTTGTGAAACCAGCTCATAAAGTACTAAGTCCTAGTCTCACATTGGGAGGTAGGAGGAACACGACCTGTGATAGAAGGCTGTGGATCTAGCCAGTGCCTGATGTTC
This sequence comes from Moschus berezovskii, assembly GCF_049115385.1. Classification (NCBI taxonomy): domain Eukaryota; kingdom Metazoa; phylum Chordata; class Mammalia; order Artiodactyla; family Moschidae; genus Moschus; species Moschus berezovskii. The sequence goes on along the minus strand of NC_142472.1, from coordinate 57,534,949 downwards.
TGAGAGCACCCGTGCAGTGAGATGCCCGCATCTCTGACTTGAACCCAGCAACGTCCGCGCATTGTGTGTGAGCAAGGAGCCAGTCTTGTTTCTGCAACCTGGCACCCTGGTGACCTTCCTTCTCTGACTTGCAGGAGTTGCCCGTCATCTGAGATCAGCCAGGTTCTCACTGCTGAGCTTCCTCACTCTTTCAGTACCAGAGTTTCACCTTCAACTCCTCATTTCTCTTCATTCTACTCACATGAAAAAAAGGTCAGGGCAAGTCTTACTTTGATCTGTTTCAGGATGCAGAGTGAGAAGCACACAGCAAATTAGAGAGGTGTTCAAGGTCACAAGTGGCTGAACTGGGACCAGTGCACTGTTAGCTCACAGGGTCATGATCTACTTAACCTCAATCTAGCAAGAGCGTATGGATTTGATAATAGCACTTTCACAAGCTTGTTGCTTGTTTTAGTTTCTAAGTCATGTCTGACTCTTTTGTGACCCCATAGATGGTAGACCACCAGGCTCCTCTGTCCATGGGATTTCCCAGGCATGAATACTGGAGTGGGTTGCCATTTCCTTCTCCAGGGGATCTTCCCAACCTAGGGACTGAACTCTCTTCTTCTGTCTTGGAAGGTGGATTCTTTCCTGCTTAGACACCTGGGAAGCCCTCTTTCAGGAGTATCTGAGTAAATAATTTCTATTTCCTGTGCTCATTATACAATGGGAGGTTAGCCCTGAATTCATATTTTCTAAAGATATTTAGGCAGGAAATAATCACTTTATTAATAGTTACTAATGTCTGCATAATCCTCTGAGTAGCTTCCCTATCTCTTGTTTTTATTTGTTTTGGTTCCTGAGGTTTTGGTTTGCCACGTGGCTTGCAGGATTGAACCCGTGCCCCCGGCAATGGAAGCTCAAGTATCCTAACCACTGGATGGCCAGGGAATTCCTGGTTCCTAAACTATTTTACAACACTTTCTTATTGTTATGCTGCTTCACTGCAAAACTCTGGGTAGATCGTGGCCTCATTCATTCAGCATTTGGCTCTACTCTGCATTTTGTTATGCCACGATTATTCCTCCCAGGGCTTCCCAGCCTTTGGGTCATGAATGTTACAGGTGTGCGGGCAGGTTGATGCCCTCAGCCCTCAAGGTGGCAAAGTAAAGCCAAGATTAGCTTCCAGTTATTAACAAACCCATCTTTTAGCCCCAGAATCAAACAAATATCATCATTTTCTCTGTGTGCCACCATGTGGAAAATGTGGGTGTCACGGAGCACAAGCATTACAGCTACAGTGGCATGCATCAATTTCAATGCCACAAAGGGAAGTTGAAACCCAGTAAGAACTTGTGCCATTCCATTCCTCCCTCTCTGATGCAACGTGTCTATGAGGAGATGCCTCACGTTGTAGCATAAATTCTGCTTTTGCTTTAGAGTTCTAAAACAGAAGAGATCAATATCTATCTTAGCATTTTCGGAGTCCCTGGAGTGATGTCATTAAAGTTAATATGGTGAATTATATTACAATAGCAAATGAAAATGGAGAAAGTATACAGTAATATGTGTATTTGAAATTTCTCTTAAATATAAAATTTACTACCTAACTAGTGCTATTTCTGTGACATTTCATTCAAGATAATTAAGTCAAAGTGCACTACTGTACATTTTATGCACACACTGTTAATCTTGAAGAGATAGGGGCAGTCATACCTTGTGAGTTTGACCTTGTGCTTTTGATCTGCGCGACTCACCTGATGTCTATCTGCCTTCACTGACATGAGTTAAGATTCCCAATTTCTTAAATAATAAACAGCCTCTAATCTTCTATTTAGTCAGTTTGCTGGCACTCCATGGAGAACTAGAGTCCCAGGTCCCTTGTCTCAGACTTAGGCTGCTGAATTTTAGCTTGATCCTCCAGTATCTGCTTTCTTTTTTACAGAATAGTAACTTGGTGAATGTGAGGGGAAAATTTGGAAATGTGACAATTTGGCAAGTGATGTCCTCTTTTTATTCAGAGCTGAGATATGAGCCCGTCTGATATACTTTATATTGAGAGGCTTTTCTAAGAATAACTTACTGGTTCATGAATTCCTGCTGTTTCAGCTGTCAGGACTTTTCGAGCAGAAACGCCAGGAATTTATGTACCTGAAACTAAAGCAAATATATGCTTTAATGACATGCATGTTTATAGGCTATTTTTTAAATGCCACATTTTGTATTCATGAGAGAGGCAGACTCTCTGAGTTACATTGTGTTGCCAATGATTGCACTGAACAGGAGCCCAGTTTAAGAAGGAAGTCCAATTTACGTAAAATTTATGTCCCAGTGAGGAGAGGAACTGCTGTTGGTTTCCACGGTAGCAGTCATAGAGTATTATCGTCAAGCTCATACATGGTATTTTGTTTCTCTGAAGGTTCATCTTAAATTGCTTCTTATCACCCAGAGTTAGAAACTTTAACAAATTATTAAAATGAATAAACTGATCACTCATAAATGGATTCAGGTAAGTTGAGTGACATCTGTTCATCTGGCAATTAATTTTTTGTTTACTTTGAATTAGCAATTTATTTTTCTGGATGCCTCAATGACCTCAATTTCACTGTGAATATTTAGAGCATGCAAGACCAGAAACCCACTTGACATTAAATTGGGTGACTCCCTAGGATATATCCCAATACAACTTAAAAATGCATACCAGATTTATTAGCTCAATACAACTGAAAATGTGTATCCATGAATGTCTTTCCCAGGGCCAAAGAATAAAGCCCTGATTCTTTAGCCTGGCATTCAAAGGCCCTAGCATCACGATTCAATGACCTCTCCAGGATATACTCCACCATTTCCTATGGTAACTCCTCCTTTAGACAAACTTGCCCAGTCACTCTCTTCCTAATAGCCTTTGAGATTTTCTGTTCATGTTTCTTGGGTCCTCCTTGTTGAAGATGCTCCCTACCTTCTCTTCCACCCTCTGTGTTCAGTTCAGTTCAGTCGCTCAGTCATGTCCGACTCTGCGACCCCATGAACCGCAACACACCAGGCCTCCCTGTCCATCACCAACTCCCAGAGTCTACCCAAACCCATGTCCATCAAGTCGGTGATGCCATCCAACCATCTCATCCTCTGTCGTCCCCTTCTCCTCCTGCCCTCAATCTTTCCCAGCATCAGGGTTTCAAATGAGTCAGCTCTTTGCATCAGCTGGCCAAAGTATTGGAGTTTCAGCTTCAACATCAGTCCTTCCAATGAACACCCTTCAATAAATATTCATCAACCCTTCTCTATGTTTCAACACAGCTGACAATGAGGGGTGGTGGCAGTGGTGGTACATGGTGTTGTGAGGGAACCAGAAGGACCGTCCAGTTCAGGAGGAGGGTGTGATGGTCAGTGAGGGCTTCCTTCAAAATCCAAGGATGAATGTTAGGGGTTCATAAAAATGGAATCATAATGGAAAGAATGATCCAAGGCTTGTTCAAAACTCAGACATGAAGACTACTGTGAGAAATAGGGATGAATTTCTAGTTATATTTTGGAAACAAGAAAAATGTTTATGGAGAAGCCCAAGTCTGTGGTATGGGACCTGTTTTACAATATGGTGAAGTACTAAGAAAATATAAATTCTCAACTCTTATATTGTTCTTGTCTTCTTGGATGAAAAAGATGATCTCAGAACTGAAGTGAATGAATAGGATATGGGGTTGTGGCAGTGAAAGTCCAAGAGGATAGAATACGTTAACCAAAATGAGTTAAAACCCGCTGATTTGGACAATTTCTCCTAGAAACTGACAAAACACTGAAAATGTGAACACTCAAGTCATGATCAATGACTCAGGAATCTGGAAAAAGAGAAGAGCAGCTTGAAAATTAAAGATGGCAAATGTCATTTTGATTTTTCAAATAGGGAAGTAGATTTCACAAGCTATAGCTGGATAGGCTTGAAGCTGATTTTAGGTGAGATCACAGGACAGGATCTTGTGATGGGGGCTTGTGAGCACCTCAGAGAGAACAGGAACAGGGAAGTTCACAAGAAACAGGACATGTCAGATCAACTTGATTTTCTAATTTGAAAGACTGATCAGATAAAAATGTGGTTGACTTTGCTTATATGTCTACCAGGCAGTGATCAAGTGGTTTTATAGACAAAATAAAGGACAAGACACGTTGTCTGATGGATGATGATGAAGGGATCTGGAAAGATCTTGCAGCATCCTGCTCAGTATTCTACTCCATGACTTAGGTGAAGATGGCTCATCTTATTTTCAGATGACAGGATGCTGGGACGAATAGTAAATTTGTTGGGATGAGCCAAAAAAGATCTTCACAATCTGGTAAGAAAAGCTGAATCAGACAGGATGAAACTGAACCGGGATAAATTTGAAGTCCCACAACTAGCTCTCAGATGCTTAGAGCATAAATACGGGATGGAAAAGCCATCACTTGTTCAGTTAACGCATGTGGCATGGGATTAGAAATTTTAGGGACACAATCAGTAGGGGTTAAAGAGTATGCTGCTGCTGCTGCTAAGTCACTTCAGTCGTGTCCGACTCTGTGTGACCCCATAGACAGAAGCCCACCAGGGTCCCCCGTCCCTGGGATTCTCCAGGCAAGAACACTGGAGTGGGTTGCCATTTCCTTCTCCAATGTGTGAAAGTGAAAAGTGAAAGTGAAGTTGCTCAGTCGTGTCCAACCCTTAGTGACCCCATGGACTACAGCCTACCAGGCTCCTCCGTCCATGGGATTTTCCAGGCAAGAGTACTGGAGTGGCTTGCCATTGCCTTCTCCTAAAGAGTATGAAGCAGCCACAAAAAGAACAAATGTAACCTTAGGGCATATGCAGTTTGGAAAAGAAGGGTTGCTAGCTTTCCCCATTCTGCCCTTGTAGGTGTCATACAGGTGATAATACTACATTTATTCTAGATACTATATGTAAGGAATGTGTAAGTGATCATATACAGAGTGACAAACAGATTTGAAATCATGTCCTTAGGGGAAGAAGTTAAGGATTCGAGGCTGCTTGGGGGCATACTTTTGGTAGGGGGCATGGTGATAATGGCTAGCTTTGAATATCAGAGGAATTAGATAGGAGACTGTGTTCTAATCAGTCTCATGGGGGTAACTCTCAGAATCACAAAAAGATTTACAGGTACTTTGGGCAGTAGTAGAGTTAACTTCTCTGCATAGTACATCATACGAAATGCCAGGCTGGATGAATTACAAGCTGGAATCAACATTCCTGGGAGAAATATCAACAACAACCTCAAATATGCAGATGATACCACCCTAATGGCAGAAAGTGAAGAGGAACTAAAGAGCCTTTTAATGAGGGTGCAAGAGGAGAGTGAAAAAGCTGGCTTAAAACTCAACATTCAAAAAACTAAGATCATGGCATCCATTTCCATCACTTCATGGCAAATAGATGGAGAAAATGAAAACAGTGACAGATTTTATTTTCTTGGAATCCAGAATCACTGCAGACAGTGACAGCAGCCACAAAAGTAAAAGATGCTTGCTCTCTGGAAGAAAAGCTATGACAAACCTAGACAGCATATTAAAAGGCAAAGATATCACTTTGCCGACAAAGGTCTACCTAGTCAAAGCTATAGTTTTTCCAGTAGTCATGTACAGATGTGAGAGTTGGACCATAAAGAAGGTTGAGCACTGAGGAATTTATGCCTTTGAATTGTGGTGCTGGATAAGACTATTGAGAGTTCCTTGGACAGCAAGGAGGTCAAACAAGTCAATCCTAAAGGAAACCAACTCTGAGTGTTCATTGGAAGGAATGATGCTGAATCTGAAGCTCCAGTATTTGGCCACTTGATGCGAAGAGGTGACTCATTGGAAAAGATCCTGAAGCTGGGAAAGAATGGGGGCTGGAGAAGAAGGGGTTGACAGAGAATAAGATGTTGGATGGCATCACTGAATCAATGGACATGAGCTTGAGCAAACTCCTAGAGATAGTGACGGACAGGTAAGCCTGGTATGCTGCAGTCCATGGGGTCATAAAGAGTCAGACATGACTTAACAACCAAACAACAACAATAGTTACATGGCAGGACAATTTAATAGCTTTCCTTTCCTTCAGCACTTCCTAATTCTTTTTTTGGTTTATTTTTCCCCCATAAGCACTGTGTATCTAACACACTGCACTTTTATCTTTCTCCATTGGAAGTTGAGTTCCTTGAAGGAAGAACTTTTCAGATGTGTTGTTTACCACTATATCCTTGACACTTATATCCTTGATGTGTATCAGCAACTATTCATTGAAAGAATGATCTAGCATTGGTTTGGCTAGCATTTCCCCTCCTACTGTCTCTACCGGCAGTTCTGGGCGTGTCCATCTAATTTCTTCCTTCCCTGGACACCTTTTCCTGGGGATGGTTTATGTTTAGCTTCATTGGTTGTTTGGACTGTTGAAATGAAGGATTGGTAGAAAAAGGGACTGGACAGAACAGGGGACTGCCTGAGACTGTACAGGTTTTCCTGGGAGTTTGGGGGAAGAGTGGCAGGAGGAGCTGGGAAGTAGAAAACAAGAGATGGGAGGAAAGGATTTAAAGAAGAGTTGCTGAGCTTATGAATGGCTTTAGAATATTTGAATAATGCTTATGAAGAACTTCTGTTATTGTGCAACCAAAGTTTTGTTTCTGGGCATTTTCACAGCAGCAGCAGCAACAATATACTGAGACTGGCCCATGTGGGTGGATTTCTAGGAGACCATAGTCAAAGGTTTGGCTTTAAAGCCAAATTCTAATACTTGTCAGCTGGCTGAAAGTAAGTGAAAGTGTTAGTCACTCAGTCATCCAACTCTTCGAGACCCCATGGATTGTAGCCCGCCAGGCTCATCTGTCCATGGGATTTCCCAGGCAAGAATATTGGAGTGGGTAGCTATTCCCTTCTCCAGGGGATCTTTGTGACCCAGGGATCGAATTCAGGTCTCTTGCATTGCAGGCAGATTCTTTTCCATCTGAGCCATCAGGGAAATACTCTTTCTTTTCCAAGGATGGTGTCCTCATTCCTGAAAGGGATCTAATGCTGTTTATCTCACCTCATAGACTTCGGAGACAAAGTCCAAATGAGAATTCCAAATCCTGGATGTCTTTTGTCAACTTTAAAAAATGATATTTAAATGTAAGGAATTGTGTTTTGTCTCCCGTGCTGTACCCTGCATGTAAAAGACACTTCAGTTCGTGAATGTTTATTGATAAGACTCTAATAATTCTTTTCTCTCTGGTTCTCTGGGAGAATCTAATTCACCTGGAAAGCATAAAAATGCATCTTGCATTAAGGGAACTCCTGTTGGGTGATACTCATGTTATGACATGGTACCTAAGTTTTCTCAGAAAAAGCAGAATTAAACATTTAATTGGAGAAATTTTCAGTTCATCTGGGCAATCTGGCAGGAAAAAAAATCTCAACTTTTTTTCACCAGGAAAAATTGGGACTTGTATGTGCAAAGTTAGTGCTTCCATGTTCTCCCCTTCCGTGGGCTACCAGCCACTGAGGAAGAAGTATTGACACAGAACAAAGCGTGGACCAGTGGTTCAGGGAAAGACTTGCCCTGAGAAGTCCTATGTTAAACCTCTTTGCTTGATCTTCTAGTGAGCCTCACCAGAGGTCAGCTTCCCCTAAATTGGGGACCAAAAGTATAGAATGGAGTTCTGTGTGGGACAGAAGAGTATGTGTTGGTAGAAGATTCAATTAAGTACTAGAACAATTTCTTTCCACCTCTAGGTTTCTGGTTATTGTGTTGTAAAATGAACGCTGCATTGGGCATCAGAAGATACGGACTGTAATTCTGGTTCTTCTACAAAGCAGCTGTAGATCTTAGGTAAGTTATTTAATTGCTGTAAACGTCAGTTACCTTATAAATGATGATAAGATTTAATTAGAAATTCATAAGACTTCTGTGACTCTAGATAATAGATTTAAACAGCTACTCTAAAACATGAATATTTTTCCTTCTTTTCTGCTAGTGCTATTTTATTTTTCTTCCCTTTAGCATTATTCAGGGAGCTCAAAGGCATACTGATTCATAGAGTGAACAGGTTGTGACTCTAAGCATTTCCAGTAAGACTAGAAGCAGTGTTGTTAAGTTTCTTCTCTAGAGGAATCTGGAACCCTAGCGTCAATGCACAGCTACTCCAGTGGAACAATGACAACACAACCACATGGTATAGGATGGAACAGAAGGAGCTCACTGCAGATGGGAATCACAGAAACTATCATCAAACCCAGGCATGGTTCTTCATGCTTACACAAGGTTCTTCTCACTAATGGGCTTCCTTCAGGGACTTCCTTTCCTGTATGGGTGAGTCTATACCTAAAGACTCCTGAGAACATAGAACTATTGATGCCACTTCAAACCAAGTACAGTTGTCCAGTATCAGCAAAAAATCAGATTTTTTCGTCCTGGAATTTAACATATATCACATTTCTAGAAACCTTCTCTTCTATTCTTAATGTTAAAGGGCAAAAATTGTAAGATGATGATATGACCTTACAATATTGTCTTGCTAATTTTCTAATCTATTCTGAAGATCACCTTCGCAACTGTAGAAATTTGACCTCTCCATTATCCCCGAGTGAGTGACTCAGGCTCAGAGGGACTGACACACAGTAACCGAACTCTCAAGAGGTTGAATATTTAATCCTTTTATTGAAATCAGATGATCCCATTCCACTAAATGGAATGGTCTTATTCCCCATCCATGGTAACTTCCCTAATACTTTAGTGTAAATAATTTAGGAAGTTAATGTCATCATAAGGTTGATTGAAGAGCAGAGAACCAAAGCAAAGAGATTTTCCATCCTGATATGGACAGCGTCACAAAGTTCATGGGCGTTATAGTGTAGGCTGACCGTCCCTCCTTGCCCCTCAGTGGAGACTATGTCTAGGGACTTTATCTCTCAGGTCCCGGTTTTCTTTCTTTGATGAAGCTGGAAGCATCTCAATGCTTTGTTTCTGTGTTTGACTGTGTCCTATTTATTGTTTTCTTTCCTCAAATATGGGCTTCTCTGGTGGCTCAGCTGGTAAAGAATCCGCCTGCAATGTGGGAGACCTGGGTTTGATCCCTGGGTTGGGAAGATCCCCTGGAGAAGGGAAAGGCTACCCACTCCAGTATTCTGGCCTAGAGAATTCCATGCACTGTATAGTCCATGGGGTCGCAAAGAGTCGGACACGAATGAGCGACTTTCACTCACTTCCTCAAATATGTTAATTTCACTGATTTGACCAAGACCATGGTTTTGCTCTTTTTTTGGAGACAGTCTAGACCCCATCATGATGCATGTTAAATGATCTGATTGTTCCTGTCTCTGCTACCACTCTTTCAGGTTAAAAAGTGCATCTAGTATCTCTGAATCTACATGTCATTTTCCAAATGCTCTGAAGTAAAAGCATGGAGTTATGTATATTCTTAATGAGATGCTCGATCGCAACTCCAATTTAACTCTCTAAAAGAAAGGTTAAATAAAACCAGTTGTTAAATTATGAAATGGAAAGAAAGCATACTTTTCAATGCTTTAATGTCTAATCTTAATTACATTTAGAAAAATGACCTTAATGATAAAGGTAATCAACTTTACATTTCATTTTATTCTCAGATTAAAAACATCTTAAACAAAACATCTCATAGATTTTCTCATAAAAACACTATTAAAAGCTACTTACATCTTTTTAAGTTCTGTGTATTTGATGAAAACTTTATCTGAAAGACTGTGAATATTGTTTTTCTTAAGAGACCTAAAACAACATGTAAAGAAGACTTTATTATGGTATTTATGACTAACCAATCTCTTTTCTAGAAGTTACATGCTTGAGAATATTTTATCATGCTCCATTTTACTTCACACATATTTGAAAATGCCCATAATAAAAGAAAACTTTCACATGAGAATAAAAAGTCCATAAAGCAAAATTAAAGCAGCTTGCAAATATTTGACCATGTTAGCCAGCTAGTGTAATAGACTGGAACATCTATGGTGATTTAACTTTTTCTTCTGTAGGCAATTTAACAAAACACAGCAAGCACATCCCCCCAAAAACAAAAATCCTAACCAACTCACGCGTGCCCAAATTATGATATATTTGCAAACAACTTCCTGAGGCTCTCCAAATATCTATGCAGAGTTAAAAAAAAAACCCTCCATGATTGATTATGCCATAGTCATCTTCACGCATCTTCTACACCTTTAAAGTCTGGGACAAAGTACTATTTAAAATGAGATAGAACATGTAAGGTGCTCTTCCTTTTTTTTCCCCAAATTTTTATTTTCACGTGAATAGTACTGGCATATTAGTAATAATACATGAATTGGAAAGTAATTGGAAATAAGAATTCCGGAAGTTTGTGAGTTAAAGATAACCTGGACAATCTAACATACAGTGTTTAAAACACTTTTCCCCAGGAGAAGCAGCATGCAGAATTCTCTGATGGCTGATGGTTTTCTATTATTTTGCTAATAAACAAGTAGCATAAAACAGATCAAAGATTAGACTGTATGGTTTTCATATGAGGTCAGGAGCAAATATCAAGATTTGAATGCTACTCACAGTAACGTCACATTGGTAGAAACCGTTGGCACAGACTTCAAGCCAGCATTTACACATTCCACCTCGGTTCCTTTGCACACACAGCGTTGTGGGTATTGATCTAAAACTAGGGGGCAAAAAGAGCAATGATTCAATACGAAAAAATACTTATCTTTAGTTATGACTTTATCTCTGGTAACTGACATTGTTCTTTTTCCATTGAATGTATAACAGTCACATTTTGTTAAATGAACTTATTCAGGCCCCAAATAAAAGCAAACAAGAAATCTCTTCTAGTTGAATATAGGCTCATGTGGTATTCACTTCAGTTCTAGCTTCCAGTGGTCATTTTAGAGGCATTTAACGAAAGATTAGAAAGAAATCACAAATATGATTAAACAGTGTTTTAAAAAGTATATAATGAAGCAAGATTAAGCTCTCCTCAATGAAAACCGTGAGTGTGACTTAGTAAATATTTAATGGGTATAACTAAGTCAATTTCACTTAATTGAATGGCACAAAAATGCTGCTCAATAAATGCTTGTTGGTTAAAGCTAAATTCAACTATTTCCCTCCTTTCAAACTTCTCTTAGAACTGTCATGAGAGTTAGATGCAGATTCTGCCACAGCCACCATTGTGTCTTACTAAAACCAACCAACTCAGATACCCTATTATTTTGCTTCTTAGTTTTTCATTACTATGAAGTTAAAGTGGTAGGCAAAAGTGGTAGAGAAGCTATAAAGCAGAGAAAACCAAAGATCCATCTATCTGAAGCATTCAGAGGGAAGAAAAATGCTTTAGGATTGACTCCAAAGGAGTAAGTTATTAATATAATGGCATGTTATACTTATTAAGATTTGTAATAATATATTAATATATAAACATAATCATGTAATTCTATTCATTATTATATATAATTACTAATTATGTTAATTATGTAAATAATGGCATGTGAGAAATCTATGGAGCAACCTGGCCAAGTGGGTCAACAGAACAATCGCCATGTGTGTGTGTCTGTGTGTGTGAGAGAGAGGAGTCTCGGGGAATGAGATTTATGGAGCAAATGATGGTACTTGGCTGCGATAGAGCTAAAAAAAGTGAGCTATTTTCAAACTTTTATATTTATTACTGATTTAGACCTGACTATAAGTCCTTTCTGATTGCTCTGCTTCCTCTAGATCACTTTTATTCAAACTTCATTTTTAAAATCAATTTCACTGATTTCTAATAAACCTGACAAACTTTTATTGAGTACCTGCCTAATTCAAAAGACACATTCCAGTGTACAAACTTTTTGAAAATATTCTGTGCTGCTCATGGGCTGATGCTAATGCTTTCAACTTCCTAAAGATGACTTCAGAATGTTTACTTCAATGTTTAAGTGACATTGATGTAGTTACATTACTAGATTACGTTACTAGGGTTGGCAACTCTTTATTTACCAATAGAAGAACTGCATGTAGTCTAAGCTTGGCCAATTGACTAAACCAGAAATGTGAACGTAACTCCCTCACCTGCAGGTCAGTCACACCTCAACCTCTGGATTCTTCTTATGAAATGCCTCTTGCTACCCTCTCTACCTCACTACTCCCAGAGGTGTTTTCTGGGTTCGGATTCTTAGTGTTGGCCTGGAGCACTGCAAGAAATGTAATGTTCAGTGTCTCCTTCACCAAGCTTTCTCCTCAACCCTGGCAAGACTGACATTTGGGTCAGGTCATTCTGTCGTGGGTGCTGTCCGGCAGATTGTAAAAGGTTCAGCAGCATCTTTGACCTCCACTCACCAGAAGCCAGCAGTCACCCACCCCTCTCCAAAGTGACAACACAGAATGTACCAGACGTTGCCAAATGTTCTCCAGGGGCATACGTGTCTCAAGCTGTGAACACTGTTCTAACTCATTCTTTATAATTCTGGTGCAAGAATCATTGGTCCATACCCTTCTTGTTATGTGGTTCCTCTTCTTCATTAAATGGAAATAAGCTCAAGACTTTGGTGGTTGCCCACTGTGCACAGCAATGGCCTCCACAATGGCGTATGTACAAGATGACCCACTGTGGCTCAGGAATAAGATGCTAGAGTTTTCATATATTTATTTTTCATTTTTTGTAATTTACTCTTTTTTGATTTCTAATTTTATGTATGATATATTTGAATATATTAAACTATATACTAAGTGGTAGCTATGACCTAATATTATAAAGTACATAATATACTGCTAGTGTAGAACTTAATGTATGTACTTTACACATGTATATTATGTATACACACTAATGTGTGTATGTAACTATATATACACTATAGAATTATCTATTCACTTATATATTATGTGTAATATATAGTATATAATATAATCTGTGTATATATAGAGAGATAATTCTACCAAAGGACAGAGGCCAAACTCTGAACTGTGCACCTAGAGCCCCCTGTGGGTTGGTCCCACCCTTCTGGGTTCAACTCCTGCTCTTCCATCTCACACTCTGCGAACTGATGCAAAAGGCATCGTGAAGCAGGCTCTGAACCCCACTGCTTTGTAGGTCATGCTCCGCTGCTCATTCTGTCACCTCTTACTCTTCCCTCCATCCAAGGACTCCGAGTCTGTCTCAGTGTCACCTTGTCTGTGGATCTTTCACCCTCCCTGGCACAGACATCATTTCTCCCAAAGGGCTTCCATACCCCTTTGTGCAAACATTCTTCCTTCAGTTCAGCACTAATATTGTATATCACTCCTGTTTCTGTAAGGAATTGTCTCTCCTGGAACCATGTGTGGTATTTGAAGATTGGGGCCACACCTTAGTTATCCTTGCCCTCTCAGAGCCCAACAGAGGGGCTGAAAAGAAGTTGGTGATTGAAGGGAGTTCATTACTTGTCACAAGTATTCAGTACCTATGCATTCTTGCAGTCATAGGCTAATAGACAGAGTAAGCATGAATAGACCATGTTGCTTTCCTTTTTCTCTCTTTTCAGTCCCATGAACAGATTATAGACCAGTTGACCACTGAAACACATTGAACTGAAATTGGGATTCTTAAGGGAATGAATGACACTACCCAGGTAAATCCATGCACCACAAATCATGTCGCTCGCAAAGCTGATACTGAGTCTTCGAACCAATACCACTTACAGCACTCGTGTGTTAATGCCACATTATTAGCATTTCCATGGATTGTGCCAAATATAGTCGCCCATCCACTAGTGTCTCCTGTGAAACACACGGTGATGAACATGTGTCAGTTATTCTATAAATAAAATATCAAATTACAAAACAAAAATATAAGAATTTGATCATGAAATCAACTTAAAGTTTTAAGTAACAGAAAGATAACGACAATGGTAAGAAAGAAAAAGCAGGCAAACATCTCGAGTTTTGTCTGTTTCTGCAATTACAAATATTTTAAATATATGATGGTTATTTTCTATACGTGTATCCACCTTGAAAAATATCATCGATTTATAATGCTGACATTTTAAATGTTTGATCTTAATTTTGAGATCCTCAGAAGAAAACATAATCTGTATATGTGTATGTAGATACCTACTTGATACATGTAATGAATTCTGATAAAATTCATGTCCTTTGACTTTTTTAATAAGGCAAAAAAGTTCCTTTTAATAAAGTTTGTCTAGTCCTGATGAGAAAAATATTTTCTGAATTTGTCAGATGATATGATCTGCTTGTTTGCCAGGTTTCCTTCTCTTTTTTAGCAATGAAAACATGTTCTTTTAAAAAAGGAAGGCTTGATTTTTGAAATGTGATTATCTTAGCATTAGCATAAGCTATTAGAGGCAATAAAACATACAATATGATGCAGGATCCTAAAGTTTATATAAATAGAAAAGTAAATTTAAATAGTTGCCCACAGGTCCCTTTACTGTTCTGTTTTTTTTTTTTGGTTTCGCTGTGTGGCTTGTGGGACCTCAGTGGAACTCCTTCCATAGGTACCTTTTTGCAGATCCCTGCAAATTTTAGCTTATTTTTATATCTTATTAATATTCTCAAGAGTTTTTTTAAATTATTCTATTGGTGTCTTTACATGAATTACTTTATTTGCATTTGGAAAACTCCCATGAGGCAGACAACATGCATAGTCTGAGACTCCCACGCAGTGAAGAGGAGAGGGCAAAAACATGAGTGATTTGCCCTTGGCACCCAGAGAGCTGCTCCAACCCTGAGCACTGACTGTCCTTGCCTGTTCTAGGCTCTGGTGACACCAAAGCAAGTAAGATGCCCGTAAGAACCCTTCTCAAAGTGTTCCTGTCTAGTGAGAGGAGTACGGTGGGAAGACGAGGCCATCTTTAGTACCGTCATCCAGGCACACCAGGATGCAATAGCAGCGGAGAGAAAGGGTGCTCGTCCTAGACAGTGGTCCAGCCTCAGGGCGGGAGGCATGGCCGGGAAGCCAAGCTTCTCAGGTGAGGATGGGATGCCTGAACTCTATCCTACAGGCTGAGGAAGAGTGATGCACAGGTGGTGAAGGCAGAGGTGCCAGGAGCGTTCACGAGTCTCCAGGGGCATGAGAGCAGATTTTAGAGCCAGACACCAGGCACTCCTGGACTCTGCTGTCACCCCTGGTTGCTAGCTGGGCCGTGACCAGGAGGGGCAGTTTGGTGTGGTAGAAAACACACATGATTCTTCCAGATTCAGGACACCTGGGTCCTAGGGTCTACTCTACGACTAACTGGACATGTCAACCTCTCGGGACATCAGTTATGCACAGGTTAGATGAGAAGACATATACAGTCCTGATACACGGACCTAAAGTGGCCTGTGAGACCTTTCTGGTCTGGCCTCTCTTACCTCTTTACCCTGTTCACTCCGCCCATCTCAGTCTGGCTTTTACTTCCCACAAACACAGCTATCTTATTTCATTCAGGCTCTGGGTCCTTCATTTGCTGTTTCCTTTGCCTGTAACTCTGTACCTCCAAAATATTTCATGGTTTTCCTCTTCTTTCATTTCATTCTCAGGTCAAAGGCCATCATCTCAATGAGGGGTTTTGTGGCTATGTCTTTAAAGTAGCCTTTCCCCCAAGTCACTTCCTATCCCACAATCCTGACCTGCATACCTCATGGGGCTTACTACTTTCTTAAATTATTTATTTAATTTAAAAAAATGGTAACCTGAACCCTGTATAAGAGACTGCAAAAGAGACATAGGCATTTAGAACAGTCTTTGGGACTCTGTGGGAGAGGGTGAAGGTGGAATGATTGGGGAGAATGGAATTGTAGCATGTATATTATCATAAGTGACCAGTCCAGGTTCGATGCATAAATTTTCCTCTGTTCATTTCTTTGCATTTGTGCTTTTTTAATAAAAATACTTTTAACTGTAAAGAAAAAAAAATTATAAAAAAAAAAAATAAATAAATAAATAAATTTTGAGAAAGTCACAAAAAAAAATAAAATTAAATTAAAAAAAAAATAAAAATAGTTTCCTTTGCAGTGCAAAAAAAAAAAAAAAAGAAAAAAAAATAAATTATTTATTTAGGTACAAGTTTTCTCACATCCTTGTTCACACGGTCCCTGTGAACCCCACAAGGGTGAGGCGCCTGTCATGTCCTGCTGACTTGGGGAGGACACAGTGGTCATGATATAGCTCTACTGAATAATTTAATTCTCTAGGAAGACCTAGTCACACTTTATAGATATTCTTGCAGCTGAACCCAATTTCCAAGCCATAAGGAAGTGGTCATCTTTTAAGCCATTTAAAACTAAAATATGGGTATCTGAGTAGGATTTAAAATAGTTTTATTTTGTTTTTTATCATACTGTGTTTCTGATTTAAGCCATATGAAGATGCAGGTAATTATTACAAATCCATTGGAGAGGAGTTATTTAGTTGTGTCACAATAGGATTCCCTACAGAATACCAAATCACCTCTTCCAGTTCATCACTGTTAGCATTCGATCCACGCACAGTTCTGGGGAGTTCACAAGGGGGCGTGTCCATATGGAGCTGAGCAAGTGGACTCACCACAGTTCTCCTCATCAGCTCCGTTCCCACAGTCCTCCACGCCGTCACAATGAAAAGCACGAGGCAAACACTGGGAGAGATTCCCACAGGGAAAATATCCTTTTGGGCACAAAGGAGTGATTGTATTGCCTTCAGTCAGTGCATAATCTATGTGAAAGAGGGGACAGGAATCTTAAGTAATGAGAAGAAATTATTGATATGGCCAAACTCTTTTCATATTATCCTGTTTAATTTTAGCAAAGCTCTATGAGTTGAGTTTTCTGGCGTTACTCTTAATTTACAGTTTCTCTGAGTAATGTTCTTAATTATTAACATTTAAAATAATCACCGTCATACCCAACATCAACTCTACCAAGAATGGAATCAAGGCTCATTATGAATCTGCTTCAGGAAAGCAACAGTAAACAAAGCCAAAGCGATTGTCCTACTTGTGTATGGAATCAAAGACTTGTTCACCCCTGGAAACAGGAAAGCAAAACCATGAGCTAACAGGATCAATTAGATGGATTTATTTATTCATTAATCCTTTATAAGAAGGATTTGAGGTGACATAATGAAAATACGCATGCAGAAGGAAAGATGAAGTGTGAATGAGAGAGAAACCCAGGACCACATTGGAATAAGGAGAGATAATATTATGTAATAACAGATAACACTCATTGGGCTTACTGTGTTCTGGGTAGTTTGCACAGTGGTTAATCTCAGTTTTAAGCTATGACCAACCTAGACAGCATATTAAAAAGCAGAGACATTACTTTACCAACAAAGGTCTGTCTAGTCAAAGCTATGGTTTTATCAGTAGTCATGCATGGTTGTGAGAACTGGACTATAAAGAAAACTGAGTGCCAAAGAGTTGATGCTTTTGAACTGTGGTGTTGGAGAAGACTCTTGAGAGTCCCTTGAACTGCAAGGAGATCCAACCAGTCCATCCTAAAGGAGATCGGTCCTGAATATTCATTGGAAGGACTGATGCTGAAGCTGAAACTCCAATACTTCGGCCACATGATGCAAAGAACTGACTCACTGGAAAAGACCCTGATGCTGGGAAAGACTGAAGGTGGGAGGAGAAGGGGACTATAGAGGATGAGATGGTTGGATGGCATCACCAACGCAATGGACATGAGTTTGAGTAGGCTCTGGGAGTTGGTGATGGACAGGGAAGCCTGGCGTGCTGCAGTCTATGGGGTTGCAAAGAGTCAGACATGACAGCGACTGAACTGAACGGATACCTTCAATCAATGTGTGGGTGATAATATCCTTCCTGTTTCAGAGTTCAGTTCAGTTCAGTTGCTCAGTCATGTCTGACTCTTTGCGACCCTATGAACCGCAGCACGCCAGGCCTCCCTGTCCATCACCAACTCCTGGAGTCCACCCAAACCCATGTCCATTGTGTTGGTGATACCATCCAACCATCTCATCCTCTGTCGTTCCTTTCTCCACCTGCCCTCAATCTTTCCCAGCATCAGGGTCTTTTCAAATGAATCAGCTCCCCACATCAGGTGGCCAAAGTATTGGAGTTTCAGCTTCAACATCAGTCCCTTCAATGAACACACAGGACTAATCTCCCTTAGGATGGACTGGTTGGAAGGTAATGCCAAAGAATGCTCAAACTACTGCACAATTGCACTCATCTCACACACTAGCAAAGTAATGCTCAAAATTCTCCAAGCCAGGCTTTAGCAATACGTGAACTGTGAACTTCCACTGTATAATCATAAGGGATTTGATTGAGGTCATATCTGAATGGTCTAGTGGTTTTCCCTACTTTCTTCAATTTAAGTCTGAGTCTCACAATAAGGAGTTCATGATCTGAGCCACAGTCAGCTCCTGGTCTTGTTTTCGCTAACTGTATACAGCTTCTCCATCTTTGGTTGCAAAGAATATAATCAATCTGATTTCGGTGTTGACCATCTGGTGATGTCCATGTGTAGAGTCTTGTCTTGTGTTGTTGGAAGAGGGTGTTTGCTATGACCAGTGAGTTCTCCTGACAAAACTCTATTAGCCTTTGCCCTGCTTCATTCCATGCTCCAAGGCCAAATTTGCCTGTTACTCCAGGTGTTTCTTGACTTCCTACTTTTGCATTCCAGTCCCCTAGAATGAAAAGGACATCTTTTTTGGGTGTTAGTTCTAAAAGATCTTGTAGGTCTTCATAGAACCGATTAACTTCGGCTTCTTCAGCATTACTGGTTGGGGCATAGGCCTGGATTACTGTAATATTGAATGGTTTGCCTTGGAAATGAACAGAAATCATTCTGTCGTTTTTAAGATTGCATCCAAGTACTGCATTTCGGACTCTTTTGTTGACCATGATGGCTACTCCATTTCTTCTAAGGGATTCCTGCCCACAGTAGTAGATATAATGGTCATCCGACTTAAATTCACCCATTCCAGTCCATTTTAGTTCACTGATTCCTAGAATGTCTATGTTCACTCTTGCCATCTCCTGTTTGACCACTTCCAATTTGCCTTGATTCATGGACCTAACATTCCAGGTTCCTATGCAATATTGCTCTTTACAGCACCGGACCTTGCTTTTATCACCTGTCACATCCACAACTGGGTATTGGTTTTGCTTTTGCTCCATCACTTTATTCCTTCTAGAGTTATTTCTCCACTGACCTCCAGTAGCACACTGGGCACCTACCGACCTGGGGAATTCCTCATTCAGTATCCTATCATTTTGCCCTTTGATACTGTTCATGGGGTTCTCAAGGCAAGTATACTGAAGTGGTTTGCCATTCCCTTCTCCAGCGGACCACATTCGGCTGTGACCTCAATCAAATTCCTTATGATTATACAGTGGAAGTGAGAAATAGATTTAAGGGACTAGATCTGATTGATAGAGTGCCTGATAAACTCTGGACGGAGGTTCGTGACATTGTACAGAAGACAGGGACCAAGACCATCCCCAAGGAAAAGAAATGCAAAAGAGCGAAATGGCTGTCTGAGGAGGCCTTACAAATAGCTGTGAAAAGAAGAGAGGTGAAAAGCAAAGGAGAAAAGGAAAGATATAAGCAGCTGAATGCAGAGTTAAAAGAATAGCAAGGAGAGATAAGAAAGCCTTCCTCAGTGATCAATGCAAAGAAATAGAGGAAAACAACAGAATAGGAAAAACAAAAGACCTCTTCAAGAAAATTAGAGATTCCAAGGGGACATTTCATGCAAAGATGGGCTCGATAAAGGACAGAAATGGTATGGACCTAACAGAAGCAGAAGATATTAAGAAGAGATGGCAAGAATACACAGAAGAACTGTACAAAGAAGATCTTCACGACCAAGATAGTCACGATAATGTGATCACTGACCTAGAGCCAGACATCTTGGAATGTGAAGTCAAGTGGGCCTTAGAAAGCATCACTACGAACAAAGCTAGTGGAGGTGATGGAATTCCAATTGAGCTATTTCAAGTCTTGAAAGATGATGCTGTGAAAGTGCTGCACTCAATATGCCAGTAGATTTGGAAAACTCATCAGTGGCCACAGGACTGGAAGAGGTCAGTCTTCATTCCAATCCCAAGGAAAGGCAATGCCAAAGAATGCTCAAACTACCGCACAATTGCACTCATCTCACACGCTAGTAAAGTCATGCTCAAAATTCTCCAAGCTAGGCTTCAGCAATATGTGAACCGTGAACTCCCAGATGTTCAAGCAGGTTTTAGAAAAGGCAGAGGCACCAGAGATCAAATTGCCAACATCCGCTGGATCATGGAGAAAGCAAGAGAGTTTCAGAAAAACATCTATTTCTGCTTCATTGACTATGCCAAAGCCTTTGACTGTGTGGATCACAATAAACTGTGGAACATTCTGAAAGAGATGGGAATCCCAGACCACCTGACCTGCCTCTTGAGAAACCTGTATGCAGGTCAGGAAGCAACAGTCAGAACTGTACATGGAACAACAGACTGGTTCCAAATAGGAAAAGGTGTACATCAAGGTTGTATACTGTCACCTTGCTTATTTAACTTATATGCAGAGTACATCATGAGGAACACTGGGCTGGAAGAAGCACAAGCTGGAATCAAGACTGTCGGGAGAAATATCAATAACATGCAGATGACACTACCTTTATGGCAGAAAGTGAAGAGGAACTCAACAGCCTCTTGATGAAAGTGAAAGAGGAGAGTGAAAAGGTTGGCTTGAAGCTCAACATTCAGAAAAGAAAGATCATGGCATCTGGTCCCATCACTTCATGGGAAATAGATGGAAAACAGTGGAAACAGTGTCAGACTTTATTTTTTGGGCTCCAAAATCACTGCAGATGCTGATTGCAGCCAGGAAATTAAAAGACGCTTACTCCTTGGAAGGAAAGTTATGACCAGCCTAGATAGTATATTAAAAAGCAGAGACATTACTTTGCCAACCAAGGTCCGTCTAGTCAAGGCTATGGTTTTTCCCATGGTCATGTATGGATGTGAGAGTTGGACTGTGAAGAAAGCTGATCACCGAAGAATCGATGTTTTTGAACTGTGGTGTTGGAGAAGACTCTTGAGAGTCCCTTATACTGCAAGGAGATCCAACCAGTCCATTCTAAAGGAGATCAATCCTGGGTGTTCATTGGAAGGACTGATGCTGAAGCTGAAACTGCAATACTTTGGCCATCTCATGCGACGAGTTGACTCACTGGAAAAGACTCTGATGCTGGGAAAGGTTGGAAGGGGACGACAGAGAATGAGATGGCTGGATGGCATCACCGACTCTGTGGACATGAGTTTGAGTGAACTCCGGGAGTTGGTGATGGACAGGGAGGCCTGGCGTGCTGTGATTCATGGGGTCGCGGAGAGTCGGACAGGACTGAGTGACTGAACTGAACTGAACCGTGAACTTCCAGATGTTCAAGCTGGTTTTAGAAAAGGCAGAGGCACCAGAGATCAAATTGCCAACATCAGCTGGATCATGGAAAAAGCAAGAGAGTTCCAGAAAAACATCTATTTCTGCTTCATTGACTATGCCAAAGCCTTTGATGTGTGGATCACAATAAACTGTGGAAAATTCTGAAAGAGATGGGAATACCAGACCACCTGACCAGTTTCTTAAGAAACCTGTATGCAGGTCAGGAGGCAACAGTTAGAACTGGACATGGAACAACAGACTTGTTCCAAATAGGAAAAGGAGTATGTCAAGGCTGTATGTTGTCACCCTGCTTGTTTAACTTATATGCAGAGTACGTCATGAGGAACACTGGGCTGGAGGAAGCACAAGCTGGAATCAAGGTTGCTGGGAGAAGTATCAATAACCTCAGATATGCCGATGACACCACCCTTATGGCAGAAAGTGAAGAGGAATTCAAAAGCCTCTTGATGAAAGTGAAAGAGGAGAGTGAAAAAGTTGGCTTAAAGCTCAACATTCAGAAAGCTAAGATCATGGCATCTGGTCCCATCACTTAATGGCAAATAGATGGGGAAACAGTGGAAATAATGGCTGACTTTATTTTTCTGGGCTCCAAAATCACTGTGGATGGTGATTGCAGCCATGAAATTAAAAGACGCTTACTCCTTGGAAGGAAAGTTATGACCAACCTAGACAGCATATTTAAAAGCAGAGACATTACTTTGCTAACAAAGGTCCATCCAAGGCTGTGGTTTTCCCAGTAGTCATGTATGGATGTGATAGTTGGACTATAAAGAAAGCTGAGTACAGAAGAATTGATGCTTTTGAACTGTGGTGTTGGAGAAGACTCTTGAGAGTTTCAGGGTTAGGAAAGTGAAATGCAAAATCACACAGATAGATCCTAATCATCTCTCTGATCCCAGAGGCCCATTTTTAACCATCATGCTAGGGAGAATCAGGAATCTGCATTTCAAGGAACATAAGTCCTCTATGAGGATGATCTAAAAGTCTTCTCCTTGTGCAGGCAGCATAAAAGAAAATGAATGAGAGCTGAATATCTGCTGGATTGAATGAGAAAGTACAGAAAGGAAACATAATTAATATTTGCAAAGTTACTATATCTGTAGATAGGATGACCAAAGAGATTCCAGAAACATAGATGTGAGAGCCATTCTCTCAAGTTTTAAAGAACATTTTCCAGAAAATATAGATATGTTGGGTTTTTTTTTGTAGATATCGAATAAAAACTTAGGAGTCATATATTTTTTTTAAAAAAAAGAGAATAGAGGTTAGATAGAAATAGGCGAGGGGGATTAAGAGGTACAAACTTCCAGTTGCAAAACAAATGAGTCAAAGGTACAAGACGTACAATGTGGGGGAAAAAAGTGCAAGATGAAGCTTCAAATAAATTGATCTAAGGAGAGTGCATTCTCAGGGAGGGCTACAGTTCATTACGACTAATTGAAGGGAACAAGGGATGTTGGCGAAGTTTTCCTAATCATGCCCATGAAGGTTGGCATCATGGCTAGGAAATTTCCTTGGGTTGGGGGTACAGTGCTTTTAGCTTCCCTGGTGGCTCAGATAGTAAAAAAATCTGCCTACAAACCAGAAGACCAGGGTTTGATCCCTGAGTCAGGAAGATCCCCTGAAGAAGGGAATGGCTACCCACTCCAATATTCTTCCCTGGAGAATTCCATGGACAGAGGAGCCTGGCAGGAGTCAGACACAACTGAGAGGCTTTAACTTTCACACTTTATGGTGCCTTTTAATACAGCAGAGTTCTAGACAACCTAACCTTTGGGGAGCATCATCCACTGTGTGCTGGGTGTTTCCTAATTATTTCACTCAATCATAACACATTTGTGTTGTTGGTATTACTGTCTCCATGTGAAGATGAGGAGTGTGGGCTTGCCAGGTGGCCCAGCATTAAAGAATCCGCCTGCCAACGCAGGAGATATGGGTTCGATCCCTGGGTCAGGAAGATCCCATGGAGAAGTAAATGACAACCCACTCTACTATTCTTGCCTGGGGAATCCCATGGATAAAGGAGCCTGGTGGGCTACAGTCCATGGGACTGTAAAGAGTCAAACAGGACTTAGCGACTAAACAACAACAACAAAGAAACAAAGATAATGAATGGCTGCTGAGCATGTGAAGGGCACTTCTACTCCGGTTTCTTGGGGAAATGCCCTGTGAGCTATGCGTCCTCCCAGCCCATGCTGCATTGTGATGAAGTGTTCTCCCACCAGAGTGTTCACTCTCCTAAAGTCAGTGATGCCTGCTGACCCTCCTTGTTTAACGAATCATGCCATTTGTAAAAGGGCAGGAGTTTGATACAGACACTAAAGCTAGGTCTGAGTTATACTACATGTCAAGCTTTTAGTGATATTGTTAGAGAGCATGAGAAGATTATTGGATTTTTTGAGCTTTAGTCCTGATGACCCTCAAGATCCTGCAAACACATAAAGGAGCAGCATCTGGCCTTTCCTGGGGACACTGAGATGTGGCGATGCTCACTCTCCTATGGAACCTGCTGCATCCACGAGGCCTTCCCTCAGTGGGGAGCGTGGCCCTTGGATTCTTTTCTCCCTACTGGGTTTTTGTTTTTACAAAAGCAGAACATATTTTCTCTGCCTTTTCTGCAGTGATCGATGAATGATTTACTGTGAGCAACTGGGCATAAGACCAGTCATGTCTGACTATTTTAGGAAAACTCTCTGCTGTGAGGCTCTGGAGGTTGGCTTGTTAAGCCTATTCATACACAGAAAGGATTTCATAGATTAAAAAAATCAATGAAAGGTCATAGATTTTTAAATCTCTTAACTGCTTTCTTACAAAGATTTCTATAGAGGGCAGGTTTATAAAAACTAGTCCTCCTGTGTTTGGAACATGCATGAAAGTGAAAGTGTTTGTCACTTCAGGCATGTCTGACTTTGGGACCCCATGAACTGTAGCCCGCCATGTTCCTCTGTCCATGGAATTCTCCAGGCAAGAATACTAGAATCGGTTGCCATGTCCTCCTCCAGGGGTTCTTCCCAACCCAGGGATTGAGCCTGGGTCTTCTGCCTTGGCAGGTGGATTATTTACCACTGTGCCACCTGGGAAGCCCTGGAACATGAATGAGTAAGGATCAACATTTCTTAGTGAAGCAGCTTTAAGATTAAGATAGTAACTCACAGTTAGAAATAAATTTTTCATCACATCACAATTTGGCGTACAAATACACACACATACACACACAGAAAACAAAATTTCTTCAAAGATTACTTACCTTTTACTACAGTGGATGAACTCTGATTACTACCATTCTATCTTATTCACTTAAAAAGGCATCACAAGTCACTAAGTTGATCTCATGAGCCACCAATGGGATGTGAACCACTATTTTAAAATATTCATTAGTAATGAAGTACTCTGGAGACCATCAGATTCAGATTACAACTCTCTCTGCCACTCCTAGCTATGTGACTTTGAGCAAGCTGTAAACTTTAGTTTTCTCATATTTAAAACTGGGTTAATGATAATATCCCAGGAAGCAGACCAGCTAGTGTTTATGAAGCGCTGGAGAATGCCTGGCCCATGGAAGACCCTTGGTTAATGGTGGCATACTGACAATTGCAACGCAAGGTGAAAAAAATAGAACTTTGATGGAACCTTGCTGGGCCTTAGCAGTGCATGATCGTTTTATATAACTTCTATGGCAGAAAGTGAAGAGGAACTGAAAAGCCTCTTGATGAAAGTGAAAGAGCAGAGTGAAAAGGCTGGCTTGAAGCTCAACATTCAGAAAACAAAGATCATGACATCTGGTCTCATCACTTCATGGGAAATAGATGGGGAAACAGTGGAAACAGTGTCAGACTTTATTTTTTGGGGCTCCAAATTCACTGCAGATGGTGATTGCAGCCATGAAATTAAAAGACGCTTACTCCTTGGAAGGAAAGTTATGACCAACCTAGATAGTATATTAAAAAGCAGAGACATTACTTTGCCAACAAAGGTCCGTCTAGTCAAGGCTATGGTTTTTCCTGTGGTCATGTATGGATGTGAGAGTTGGACTCTGAAGAAAGCTGATCACCGAAGAATTGATGCTTTTGAACTGTGGTGCTGGAGAAGACTCTTGAGAGTCCCTTGGACTGCAAGGAGATCCACCCAGTCCATTCTAAAGGAGATCAATCCTGGGTGTTCATTGGAAGGACTGATGCTAAAGCTGAAACTGCAATACTTTGGCCACCTCATGCGACGAGTTGACTCACTGGAAAAGACTCTGATGCTGGGAGGGATTGGGGGCAGGAGGAGACAGGGATGACAGAGAATGAGATGGCTGGATGGCATCACCGACTCGATGGACATGAGTTTGAGTGAACTCCGGGAGTTGGTGATGGACAGGGAGGCCTGGCGTGCTGTGATTCATGGGGTCGCAAAGAGTCGGACACGACTGAGCGACTGAATTGAACTGAACTGACTGATGAGAGAAATAACAGGACTATGATAAACCTTCTCCTACTTCTTTATGTTATTATTTTAAAAGTCATGTGACATACATGGTTTCTGTTTTAAGTAACCTCAAACTCTTGAAAGCTGAAAGGGGATTGTAAATGATTAGGCAACAGAAATATCCTTGCAATTTTCTAATAATATCATTTTATTGATCTAGAAGAGGTGATTAAGCACTTGGTTTTAAAGACAGTTTTGAAATAGACAACTGAGGCTGTGTATAATACTCTGAAGGCAGAACACTGTCTTCCCTCATGGGGTTTATTATGAAGATAACCTTGAGTTCCCTGAGGGCTGGCCCCATTAAATGTCCATCTCACAGATGCAGACTGATTCTGAGTGAGACAAACAATCCAGGGTCAAAGACTGGAAGGATCAGGGTTGTTTCCTTTTCCTTGAAGAAAAAAAATAGGCTACATTCAACAAGTATGAGTGAAGGAAGGGGAGGGGAAAGACTGACCATGTACAAACAGAACCTTACCAACTGTGTTTCTAAAAATTCCCATTTTTCACCCCAGAATGGAATCTTCCTGAAAACAACTCAAGGTATAAACTGTATGTGGAAGGGAAATAAAATCTATTCCCTACCTACCCCCTTGCCCTCTGTATCATGAATCTTTATTATCTAACCGAGTGCCTGGTACTTACTTGGTGCTCATTAATTTTTAAATGAATTAATGGATCATTTAGGAATAAAAGAAGTGTTGAAGGAAGAACCCCTTTAAAATGTAAAATTCCCAAAGATGCAGGCTAATGTTTTGATTCTGATGACAAAATATTGTTTAGTCTTCAAAGTGCTTATCATTTATCATTCTGTCATTATACAATTTAGAAAATGATTAAGAGTCCTTGCTATAGTTGGCATGTACTGAAAAAGAGCCAATACCGGTCTGTAGACAGCATATCATGCTGTCTATTCTTCCTGCCATCTGTGCAAGTGGAGATAGTTTTTACTGAAACTTGGGGATATTAAAGATGGAGGATGCCTCCATAAAAGCTGTGTCAATAGCTTCTGCAGCAATGTCTGTGGGACCCCTGCCAAACGTGCAGCTGAGGGGAGGTTTGAACATGTGACAGAGAATTTCTCAGTAACAGTCTTCCTCTCCTCTCTTCTGGTCAATATTCTGGACATGTCTGTGCAAAGGGATTCTGAAATGACTCCGTGATAGCTTTTTGAAGCCAACTGGACTGCTGCCTAAGGACATACTTTACTGCTTGCTCACCCCTTCCTTGAGGGGGAAAAACAGATGAGAATGATCTTTGAGGTGCTCAGTTTGACTCGATGGGGATGAACGAGTCCCTCTCTGCTTTCTTGGATTCTCTGCCAACGCTCGTCCTGCATGCTGTGGAAGGCAGTCTTTACCCTCTCAGCCTGGTGTTCTGGCTGAGGCTCTTTCCACGTCCCCTCCAGGGATGGGGGACCCGCCACCTGCAGGAAGCCCAGGGGATCTTGGCCCATGAGGCCATTTCCCAGAGTGCTCTACTCCTAGTGGAATTCAGATGGAGAGGAGGCCTCTGCTGTTCACTCTAAACAGACAGTTACTGCATCACAGGAAGGAGCATTCATTTAACATCTAGAAAATGTCAGCTTAGCGCCTACAACATGCTCTGTCGACAAAGCAGACACGACACCGCCCATCCCCACCTGGAGCTCAGGTGGCAGGATCTCCAAGAGGAGCAGCAATGCCACTCAGCGAAGCAAAGGTGAATCCAGCCCTGTCACTGAGATCACCTCCGGGAGGCCTCCCAGACCTCTATGAAGAGTCTGAGCTCCACTAAAATCCCACCATTTCAGGGCACAGGATTTATTATTTGTTTGAAGGAAACTAGTAAAGTCTTCTCTCTTTTTTTTTAAAGAAGTCATTATGTTAAGGTGAAAGTGAAAATCACTCAGTCATGTCCAACTCTTTTTGATCCCAAGGACTATACAGGTCATGGAATTCTCCAGGCCAGAATACTGGAGTGGGTAGCCTTTCCCTTCTCCAGGGGATCTTCCAGACTCAGGAATCGAACCCAGGTTTCCCGCATTGCAGGAAGATTCTTTACCCGCTGAGCCACAAGGGAAGTCCATGTTAAGGTGAGTGGAGAGAAACCGGCCTCCTGGTAGCTGTTTTCTAAACTTAGAAATCTTATCCTTTTATTCTACTGTTGGGTCCTCCCATCCCTGACAATACTGTGAGGCCCTGTCAGTGAATATGGGCTTCCCAGGTGGTACTCGTGGTAAAGAACCAGCCTGCCTTACAGCAGACATAAGAGACATAAGATATGCGGATTCACTCCCTGGGTCAGGAAGATCCCCTGGAGGAGAGCATGGCAACCCACTCCAGGACTCTTGCCTGGAGAATCCTATGGACAGAGAAGCCTGGGGAGCTACAGTCCATGGGGTCGCAAAGTTGGACACGACTGAAGGAAAACTTAGCACTCACACATCAGTGAGTATGTGCAGAATTCTGATCCAGTTTTATGCACACACTGACTCCACCTTCTTCCCATTTCAAAGACTCTGGCCTTAACTGAGTTTCTCTAAGTCCCCAGTTTCTGTTCTTTTCTCCTGAGACAAACTGACCACCTTCAACTGGTGAATGTTCTTCACGATCCTACTCACAGATTTTCTGCAGAAACTATCACCCCAGCTCCCTCCTCAGGTTACTGTCTGAAGTTTGGACAAATTTGGGGAAACCATGTCTAACTATATGGAATATAGTATTGGTTCAATATGTGTTGATCTAAATTGGAAAAAAAAAAGAATTCTAAATTGCCAACATTATCCTTACAAGGAATGTATTTCCACCCCATGTCCCCCTGGGCTGGGTGATACACTGAACACCATGGCTCTTGATGGGTTCTGAGGTATATAAAGGCACAAGAAAGACTTCTTTTCAAAAGATCTCTTCTACTGACCAGTTCACTGCTTAAAATTCATTTTGAGGGATGCATCCTTTTAGGTTCATATCTGGTCTTTTAGTTTTCAAATCCATGTATTTTTCTGTAAGAGACTGACTTCTTCCTAAAACCTGTCCATGTAAAATGAACTCAAGAGAATGAACACGGTGATGGGTGAATGGAAGAAGAGTGTGGAAAGGGTTACTATGAAGGAGACGGGGTGAAACCTGGTGGAAACCTGGCATGGGAAATGTGGAGAGGAGAAAGGATGATACCTTTTCCCTTTCACCTCTCTCTTCTAACCCTCTCTGATTTGATGACTGCTCTGTCTTGAGGGACTTTCACTGGCTATTCTTCTTGATGGTAACTCTCTCAAATTGTGTCACTCCAACTTACATATTGACCTGTGTCCTAGACTGCTGCGTATGATCGGGCAGGATGAACCTCGCACATGCGGGGGGCACCATTCACACAGCCGCTAGTGCTGAGCTGTGTAGAAGCCACATGGTCCAAGGCTGAGGCCCTGGATGATGCACCCTTTATGATGCACAGAGGTTGACGGGCTCCCTTCCAGCCCACAGACAAACCTCCCATCTGTGTCCTATATTCCACTTTATCTCATCTTCTCAGCATCTCTTGACATTATCTCCTTTCTCTCCAGTATTTTCAATATCCCTGTCTCTTCACTGGCTTTTCCATTAACATTAATCTTACTCAACCACCTCTTAACCTTCAAAACAAACAAATCAACCAACCAACTAACTAATTGAGCAAGCAAGCAACCGACCAATCAACTAACCAACTCCCAGTCCTACTGGAGCTGAGACACTC
This sequence comes from Moschus berezovskii, assembly GCF_049115385.1. NCBI lineage: Eukaryota > Metazoa > Chordata > Mammalia > Artiodactyla > Moschidae > Moschus > Moschus berezovskii. The sequence goes on along the minus strand of NC_142472.1, from coordinate 57,505,440 downwards.
TTCTCCCGTCAAAGTTAAACTTCTCAGAAAAATCATACTAGTCAATGTTTCCAGTTCCCTACCACCCTTTCTTTCCTCAGCTCACAGCATTCAGTCTTGGCTGTGCTGCTCCACTGAAATTTTTACCACTGGACTCACTAATGTCCTCTTTATTTCTAAACACCATAGATATTTTCTAGTCTTCATTTTGTTTAATTCTCGCCAGCATTTGACCCAGCCAGCCACAGTCACCAGGTTGAAACCTTTTCTTCCTTGGCTTTGTGATGCCTCACTGTCCTGGTTTACTTCCTTCTTCTCCACACTCTCTGATGGCCCTCCTCTAGTCCCACCCAATCTCCGTAATGCATTGGCTCCTTTTTCTTCATCAATACCCTGAATGTCACCGATACACATTAGGTCAGAATCAAGTCAGTTAAAGAATTTAGAGGGACCTGTGAAGAGTTACTAATATTTCAGTTTGTCAAACAAGAACATTAAAAAGCCCTAAATTATGATTATTAGAATAGTTATTATAAGAAAAACAGTATTTTATTGTTAAAAATCTGAGAGAACATATGCACAGAAGAAAAGACAGTCCCTTGAAGGGACTAATACATTTAGCTTTACAAAAGACTAACTTATTTTTGCTCATGGATGGGTGAAACTTTCATTCCGGACAGCACTGGCCTGGAACACAGTGTTTGGAACTATGTGTGAGAAAACTGAATCTGGCAATGTGAGCAGAATTCTTTAGTGAGGTTAGCCTCTCTGTTCTATAACTCACAAATGTTTTCTGCCAGTGTGTCACTTGTCTTTAACTTTGCTTACAACAGAGGCTCCAGAGAGGAAATGATCAGATCCTGACTTTAAAATAACTATGCAAACTAAAAATAGAAGGCAACTTACTTGATTTATTATGGATATTTATAAAAATCCATAGCATATAATACACCTAATGGGAAATTTTTGGAGATGTTCACTTTGAGGTTGAGAACAGGGCAGTGATGTCCACTATTACTGCATCTTTTCAAGGCTACACTGGGGACTTTCCTGGTGATCCAGTGGCTAACACTCTGAACTCCCAATGTAAGGGGCCCGGGTTCAATCCCTGGTCCAGGAACTCAATCCCACACGCTAAGAGTTCTCATACTACAACTAAAAATCCCTCAAGTCACAACTAAGACCTGCTATAGCCCCCAAACACTTTGGGGGGGGGGGCTCTGCATTGGAGGACTTAGCAAATGTAGTAAAGTAAGGTGAGTAAATCAATGATATACATGCTGGAAGAAATAAAATGGTCACTATTTACGAATGGTATCCATGTGAACATTAACAAATTCAAACTAATATATTATTAGCATTATAGCGTTTATCAAGGTTTCCGTAAAGTCAATTTAATATCTCTATATCACAAACAATTGAAAAATGAAGTATTTTAAAAAATGCCTTTTACAATAGTATCAACAGTGTTTATTATAGCATCAAATCTAAGAAAAATTTGCAAGACGTTTGTGCAAAGTATGTAAAGTTATTGATAGATATTAAGGACCTCAAATTGATGTATAGGTTCAAAGAAATTTCAGTAAGAATCCAGGAGTGTGCATGGGTATGTATGTGTGTATAGAAATGGACTAGCTGTTTCTCTAACACACGTGGGGACAATAAAGGACAGGATGAGCCAGCTGTGTCTTGAAGAAGGAAGACGAGGTGAGAGAACTGGTTACCTGTGTATCAGGACTTATGATAATGATAGAATAATTCTGAGAGTTTAATAATTGCACCAATGTCTGACCAAGGCTCAGGGGTTGTCTGGCACACAGAAGGTCTGAGACTGCAGAGGATGAAGGCTGTAACTTGAACACAGGTCGGCTCACCCCTAAATCTAGCATCCACGCCACTCTGCTGCCTCTCCTGTCCTAATCCCTTCCATTGGTATAGCACTTCATGATTCCAAATCTCTGTTGTGTATGCCCTCTGTGTCCAGTCTCTGATTAAGCAACACCAGAGAATTAAAAACTACCTTCTTTTCTGAGCTTTGGGTCAAGATGATCTATTGTGAGCAAATCCCGACTACGCTCCCCACCACACTCACTTTTCCGAAGACCCAGGGCTGACTGATAACTCTGCTTTTTCACTGAAACATTTCGTTTATCGAAGAGAGAATCTCCACAGAAGGTGACCAGAGAAAAGGCTGCTTCTGTAAGAGGAGCTAAACTGTGTAAGAGCAGTTAGATCTGGCTTCCAGGCTGGCTTGAGGAAGCGGCTGGACACAGCCGGTCAGCAGAGTCTGGGACCTGCATGAAGCCACCTGCTGGGGTACAGCCCCCGACAATGCGTGGGGGATAAGTTACCTCTGCTGACCACCCAAGGCTGTGATTTTAATACTGGCCAGGAAGGAAAGCAGCAGTGGTATCTCTGCAAACTGGGCATGAGATTCGGAACTTGATCACCCACAAGGCAAAGTCCCTGATATTCTCTTATAAACTATGGCTCAGAACTGAACACTCCAATGAACTATGTTGATGCAATTCTGAGACCACTCATATGGAGAAATGAGCAGAAGGAAAATCCCTCCACCTTCATGAAAATGTCCAGGCCTTCAAAAAAGAGAAAATTCATGCCTGGGGATTTGGGAGATAAAATATCTTCCCCTTATCAAACACATATTCTATTCACACAGAACTTCCCTGAGGGGGGAAAAAATCAAAGTGATATGCCACTGATGAGAACATTTATTGCAAACTTATTTTTTTTCTATGCTACTGAACATCTAGAATTATAAGGATGAGGGATGGATGCATGTGAATGAAGCATTTAAAAATGCTTCTGCTAATTCCACTATGAATTCTTTTTTTTTCCACTATGATTTATTATGTAAATTTTCCACTATTTTTTCTGATTTCTTATTTTCCACTATTATTTCTTATGATTTCTTATTTATCATCATATAACTGTGTACACAAAAACTATCCTTAGTTAACTGAATTTTATTCAAGTCACAATGTCTTAGGTTGAAATGTGCCATTTTTCACTATCAGCTTACTGGAAAGCAACATCCCAATTTTTGTCTTTAAAATTCAGGTGACAGCCAATTTTGTCACTTCAAGTGAGAGTTCTTAAAACTCTTTTATTACACTGGGTCATATTCATTCACGGTAAGATGAGCAAATGAATAACATCTGTTGTGAGATGTATTTTAGGTAGTGCCTTTAGAGATAACTTATCTCTGATGACCTTCACTTCTGGGTTTCTGTTATTTTTCCTCTTCCCTCACAGTGGGCTCCAGTCAGCCCAAAGCAGGTGAGTTTTCATTAGCAGTGCTGCTTCAGCCTCTCAGTATGACTGGCCCACAGTATAATGGATTTTCACAGCTACTGGCAGCATGGATGGAATTGTGTGAAATTAAGATTTAGTTCATAAACCTTTTCTCAAGACACAGCCTCAGCCCTTTTCTCAAGGGCTGAACTGACAGGACTTAGAAAGGACAGGGGTGAGACTTGAATTGGTCCATTCTGTTCCGTTCCGTCGCTCAGTCGTGTCCGACTCTAAGCAACCCCGTGGACTGTAGCCTACCAGGCTTCTCCGTCCATGGGATTCTCCAGGCAAGAATACTGGAGTGGGGTACCGTTTCCATTAGGGGGCAGTCAAACACTGCTCACGTCAAAGTGCAGCTCTAGCTCTGCTTTTGAGGACTGCCTTTTTCAAGATTACAAATTATTTGAATAAGTAGCAACCGGTAGTTATCAAGTAGCATTCTCAGTACTTCATGCTTTCAATTTCCCAGCCCATGTTTTTAGTTTGTAATATTGTTCATAATTAGCCCATAAAATTTTTATTGGGAAGGAGTTTGAAGCTGGCTAACAATACAATAAACTGATGATAAAATACATGAAGAAAGTGATGATAAGATCTGTTATCTTGATTGATTAACTAATGTTGGTAGCTTAAGATAGCCATATCATTCATTCTTTAGGCACGCAAGGGTGATCATGGCCAGAAGAGAAAAGACAAATCATATAATTATTAACTTTTCCTTATATTTAGATCTGGTCTTAGAATCTATCACAAATATTCATTTAAATTTAAAAAGCAATTTTTACTCCTATAATTCTAAATGGCTTTCCTTTATTATAAACAACTTCATTGCTTTAACTGTGTAATTTTAACTGCTTTAACTAACAGCTATAATTTTATTGTGGAAAAGAAACAGATTTTGTTGATATATATACCAAATTATTTTTATAAGCAGGAGTAAGATATCAAAGCATTAACATATCTAACTTTGAAAGTAAATGATTTTAAATATAAAGGGTTTAAAAGTAATATAAAATTAGAAAATATAAATTTTCAGAGAATTATAATTAATAAATATTTATTAGATTGGTACTATGAATTTTAAATATGGCATTTACTTAGAAATGAAAAAAATCATCTTTAAATTTTTCCTTCTTTTTCAAACAGCAGCATTACATTGTGGTAAATCTTAAAAACATTACTTTGGTAATAGATATAGATTTTGCTTTTCCAAGGCAAATCAATTTAGATGTATTACCATAAGCGAGAACTTTAGTAAAATTGGTTAACCATAGTTACATATCTGCACATTAAAGAATTTTTAAGGGCACAGATAACCTTTATGACATGTGTTGAATACAAGAACCTATTTTAAACTGCCTATTCTTAAAGATCATAAAAAGTTGAAATTACAAATGTGCATAGAGCATTAACTTCTGAAGGAAGAAGATCTTAAAATCAAGAAGTAGACTGCTTTCTACAACTGTATTTCATGCAAAATGAGTTCATATAATGTTTCTCCTTAGATAACACCTAAGTTTTCATGTAAGAAAGATTAAAATATGAATATGACAAAACTCATGCTACATGTATTAAAATATTTTAAAATAATTTGAAGAAAAGTTTTAGTATTCCAAATTCAAGCTAAAATTTAAATATTAAAAATCTTTTATCTGTTAGACATTCTTAAATAACTGCTCATAAATACTGAATTTCATTTCAATATTTAAAATATGCAGTTGAATTCATTTAATAAAATTAAAAATTTTAAAAACCTAAAAAAAATTTCTCAGAAAAGAAATATAATTTCAAATTTCAACTTCATTCTCAGAGGTTTATTAGAAGTTTCTAAGAAAGCCTACGAACCTAAAAACATCCTTAATAAGACGGATAATAAACCCACATGCCTTGGGTATGATGAATAGATTATTTACTTAGAAGTGTACAAGCTCACAGCAAAACAAGTCTATATGTTTCTTTAAAACCAGGTAAAGATTAAATTTTGTTTTTTTTCTCAGCTATACTGCTATTCATGGGGTCGCAAAGAGTCGGACACGAATGAGCGACTGAACTGAACTGAACTGATACGATAAAAATGCCACCAACTTGAAAGTGAGCAGTCTGGCTCAAATGAAAATGTTTAAAAATTAAAAACAGAAAAGAAGAATTATCTAAATAGGTAGCTTTGGTTCATTTAAATTATTTTCTTTTATCTAGATTTGCTCTTAAGGAGAAATATTGATTTTAGATTTGTCTTTGGTTTTGCAGTTTCCAGTTTAATTATGTTAATAATGAAATATAGGAAGTAACAACTATAAAATTTATGAACAGATTTCAACAGGTTGAAATTTCATAAGGCAAAATTTTAATTTATTAACGTGTCGTACATTTTTTTCAAATACTAAAAAAATTTCTCCATTATCATTGATTTCTTCACCATTTTTTAAAAAAGCTATCTTGTCTACAATTTTAACCACATTTAAAAGGCAAGTTTCCACGAAAAATCTGTTGCATCTAGAAACTGCTAGGATGAGACTATAAGCAACTAGTGACAATGACAGTGCAAACTGGAGGTCTGCTCATCAAACACTGCAATGAATGTATTATAAACATAATAGAACTAAGTAGAAATATTCTGTTCTTTTGGAGTTGCACTCATTTAAGCGAGAAAGCAGCAGCCTTACCTTTGACATCCATCAGAACGATGAAATGAAGTAGAAGGAACATTGCAATCAATCTGTGGCTGAGGAGACACTTAATACCAGAAACGTAACAATGGGTTCACAGCGAGTTATTAGACGTATGCTCCTTATACCTCAGAAGGAGTTCTGATATACTAACTTCGGTGCCTCCCCTGTGTCTGAGCATGCTCACAGCTAGAACTTTACTGGCACGAGAGGAGACGGTCTTTGTCACTAGCAGCCTATCTTTTTCATTCTTTTTTTTTTTTTTGGTTTCATTTTATTTCAAATCGACAGCTGTATTCTTGATCATTAATTTATTATAGTATGTACAAAGAGACATACATAAAACTCTGGTATTATAAAAGACATTTTTTTAAAATCACTCTAAAAAAGTTTCCCATTAAAGCATGTAGCACAATTTGCTCCTAATTTAGTATATGTGCTGCCAAAGCGAACACAGATTTGCTCTTAATTTAAATCCAATCGTATATAGAAGTTCTCCAATAGGGAGGGAAATAGATTTACATTGAATAGGTGATGAAACTCTTTGCAAGCATATTTTTCATTCAATAAACAACTAACAAAAAAGCTACTCACCGGCAAACATATGAAAATACCTGCTTCCATTCAAATGCACTTAAATGTTTTCAAATGGCATACAGAAAGACAGTAATAACTAAGAATATACGGCCCTGTGTTTAATAGTTACTAACTGTAAGACAGTCACACAATATTTTAAACTTCATTTACTTCTTCTATAATTATGTTCTTTTTTAAAAATGGATACTTTTATTCTTGCTTTCAACTCCATGTTTCACATCTATTAGAAAATATTATATCCTGAAAGCAGCTTTTAAAGTAGCATAGTCAGTGTAAGTTGGAGAAAGGGACTTTGGTCACAGAATTCAGTTGATCCTAGACTAATGATAAAGAGTCTACAAAAGGACATTGTAGAATTTCGTCGTCTAAGAAATTCTGAGAGATGTGTATGTCGACATACTAAACATTTTGTAGTTGTGATTTGGACAGAGGATTTTCTAAGGGAATGATACTCTTATATGCTGCTATGAATTATGTCACAACAACACTGAAAAACTATCCTGTGATGACTGGCTACATTATCACAAATCATAAGAAATGGGGTTTTCATTGTTCTTTCTTTCATTCCAGCCTCTGATAGAATAAAGGTTCAAAGGGAATTTCAATTAGAAAATATTTTATTTATCACATAATGCAGTTAATTCTTTTCTCTTTTAAGAAGTGAGCTAAATTCTCCAAGACTCCTTCCAGATACATTTAGATGTACTGTCATCTTATTTTTCAAACCAAAAGAGACAGCAGAAAGAATAAAGGAAACGATGAAAAGAAATAGTTCAAGGTTTTTTCTTACATTTCAAGCACCGTTTTTCTTCACTAATTTTGAAGTCTTTTTACATAAAATTTGCCTTCGTTTTCGTAAAAAAATTCAGAGTGATGAATTTCTCCTATATTTTGTGTTCCACTGTCAAAATGAGGGGCGCTAGTGTCTGGCATTGAAATGTTAAGCATAAATTTTTAAGTGCAGTTAAATACCATGAATTGTTCATCACAAATTTATTTGAGGTTTTAAATGTATATTTCATGAAAACACAGTTTTTGGAGAAAGAAGAAATGTCAAGATTTCAAAGCACTTAATTTTGACTTCTTCTTGAATATTAAGGCTTAGAAATAGATTTAAATTGTTAAAACATTGAATCATCATCTTTTTGTGTTAAGCTTTTCAAAGTTAATCTTTATAACATTAACATAAATAATTCAGAACTCCATAATTATAAATAATAGTTTAAGAATGTCTTAGGCTCATTACTGGTTTCTAAAGGCAGAAAGTGCAAGTATTGAAAGGTATTTCATTTAATAAGTTTTAAACCTAGTATGAGCATCCAGTATCTTGAACTGAAACCCAAATGGTTGAAACATACACAAGGATATAATATAGGGGTTTAAATAAGGGTGAACGGATTGACTCTTTCCTTGGAGACACAGCTTATACAGAAGCTCCAGAGAGTGCCTCATGCAGAGAGGAAGACTTGTGCAAACTGATTCATCCCTGGATGTTAACGTCAAACTTCCACAAGTGTATTTTATTGATCCTTGCCTGAATCAACTTATTCCTTCATGAAAGTCTCCTGTGGGTAGCATTCACATTTTTGGCAATAATGGTATAAAAGCTCATATAAATATAGTATTTAATAAATAGCACAATTCAATGTAATTCTGGCTAATTCAAGGAAATTCACTAATAGGATAATTACCTGGGCTTCCCAGGTGGCTCAGTGGTAAAGAATTCACCTGCCAATTCAGGAGATGTGGGTTGGACCCCTGTTGAGAAGATCCCCTGGAGAAGGAAATGGCAATCCACTCCAGTATTCTTACCTGGGAAATCCCATGGACAGAGGAGCCTGGCTGACTACAGTCCATGGGGTTCCATGGGGTTGTAAACGAGTCAAACAGGACAAGAAAACTGGAGTGGGTTGCCATGCCATCTTTCCGGTAACCTTCCCAGGGATCGAACCCACGTCTCCCGTGGTTCCTGTGCTGCAGGCAGATTCTTTACCACTGAGCCACTGGGGAAGTTCTCAAACCTTAGATATTCAGCTATAATGATGATTAGGATTAGAATTATAATTACGTTAGCCTTTCTTCATGAGATACATCATCAACTCATCATTCAATAAGATTGATATTTTGAGTAACCTTTCAGCAGCGGTAACAGACCGACTTATTACTCTGTAGGCAGAACAAACCTAACTGAATCACACAACCTCATTAGCATAGAATGTCAGTCAGTTGAGCAAACCAGTCCTCATATAGGGTCCGTTTTGAGAAGGGAAGTCTCAGTTATGTATTCTCACTCTAATACTTTACATTGAAAATAATTTAAGTCATGCTCCATTTATCTGGGAATTTCAACTCTTGGCAAGCTCAGTGAATAGGAGTATAGCTATAAACCCAGAGTAAAAAAAAATCACAGAGACAACCACTCCCAGCAGGAGGGTAGATTAGATAGTCTCTGAAAAGCCTTCTTGCTTGAAAATAAAAGCTCTTGCACAAAAACAATTTTCATTGCATTTCTACAGTGTTAAAAATGAGAAGAATCAAGTCTAAAGGAAAAACACAAGACAAAAGCAAAAATGCTGAAACGGCAATGCAGAAGAGTAAACAAACATAAAAGGCAAAATATGCCTGCAAACAAATGCAGATGCCAACTAAAAGATCAGCTTTTAAATGGGGAGTGGCAAGGTCTCAGAGCTCAGCCTCAGCCTCCCCAGAGGACTAAGCCATGCACCATCAGAGTCACCCTCCAGCACCATGCAATAGAAACACGAGAAACTCTGTAGAGAGCATCCTCAGTTTAGTTCCTCAGGGTTTACCCAGATTAACATCAACCAAATACTGGCTCACTATCAACGATCAACCAAGCACACTCAGGTAACACTTAGCACAAATAAAAGCAACAGATTCAGAACCCTAAGAGCTTCATATATTGAAATGATCAGTCATGGAATATAAAATGTTTAAAGAAAGAAACACACAGAATCACAAAAATAAGGAAGAAATAAGAAACCATTCAAAAGAAACAGAATTTTTAGAAACAAACAACACATTTGTGGAACTTAAGAACTCAATGTACGGGTAAAAGTAGTCATTAAGACATAATTGAGGAAAAAAAAGTTGTAGACTGGAATAAAGAGGTAAAGAAATTATCCAGAATTTAGTGCAGATAAACAGAGAATGAACAAAACTAAAGAAATTAAAAGCTTCAGAGGAAAGCATGACAAGTTTCAACATGCAGCTAGAGTCCCAGAAACAACAAGTCGTGAGAATAAAGAACATTTAGGGAGGTGATGACTGATAATTTTCTAGAAATGATAAAATATAAAATTTATAGATATAGGAAGAACGATGTCTAGTAGGCAGTGCAAATAAAAATAAATCCACATCTGGACATTTGGCATTAAAACTGGGTAATATTGAATATACAGAGAAAGCTTTAAAATAAAGCAGAGAGAAAAAGCAGATGAGCTTACACAGGGAAAACTAGAATGCTAATGGGCTTCTTCACAACAATGATGGAAGCCAGAATAGAGGCAATAGCATTCAAATTCTGAGAGAAAATGACTGGCAACTGAAAACTGTATTCCGAGGAAAATTGTATTTTAAAGGGAGCACTAGATATATTGAAAGGTTAGGTAAGACTCCAAATGAAAGGTGCAGATAAGAAGTTCAGTGGCTTTTCAGAGAAGGGAACAATCTGTCTGAACTGCAAAGCTCACTAGATGAAATCTGTGCCCTGCACATCTTGAATAGAACAAACTGAGAGAGTAAGAAGTCATGTCATGGTGCGGAACAACTAAGTCCACAGTCAGGCTGATGGCAGAAGAAAGTGAACCTGATTCTTGTACCCGAGTGAAACTGAGAGAACCCTGGCCACGCATGCATGGCCAGACCAAAAAGACGCATATGAGAGAGATTATGGTGCATTAGATTAGCATTCCCAATTATTCCACTTTCTGCAAAAGGATTATGCACTCAGTTCCACATTCTGCCATGTGATTTGGCAGAAACTCTCATAATGAGTGTGTATTTCTCTGCTGCACTGATTTTTGCCTCTTGACCAATAAAATGTGACCAGAAGTAGCATGTGCCACGTTCCAGGAGAGGCTTTAAATGTCTTGTGTGGTGTGGCTTGGCTTCCCCACTCCTTAGCCAGAGTGAGAGCCACGTGCAGCAGGCTTGAACCTGAGCCCAGCTGAGCCCAGAAGAGCCACACATGACCCACAGACTCGTGAGCAAGGCATCCATGTTTGTGGTTGTAAGCCACTGAGATTTTTTATTTTTTTGTTGCTGTCTTGGTTGCAAAACAATAAAACCTGACTCAGAGAGAGGGATCTGGAAGTCACTCATCCTGACCTTAGTTTTTCAGGACAAAAACTAAGGATATTGGGTTAGTGGCATGTGCTATATATATATTTGTACAATTAGTGCACAAATTCCATTTTTATTTGAAGTAATTTTCTTCTTTTGGAATGTCTTCTACATTATACATGATTCCCATGTTTCTTAGAGTAAATTATGCAGCTATTATTTGTTGAGGTGACATTCCCTTTAGTATTCACAAAATGGTTCCTGAATAGTTACTAAGTTCTTTTGCTTTCTGAAATTCTATAAAATATGACTCAGCTTAAATAAGGTAGTAGATGCTATTTTCTAGTGCTTGTGTACCATGGTCTCTAAATGTCTTCCATTTTAAAACTTCAGGTAACATAAAATAAATTTGAACACTATTTGGTGAATGTTTTAACTTTCAAGTCTGTATATTGAGTTTACTCTGAGTGAATGGACCTTTATTTACAAACTACAATCATATCTACTGCTGGGTAATGATCTTTGATATAAAGTGAAAATCCACAAATCATTTTTATCTAAATTCTTCTCAAATTCATTGTGCCAGCCCTTCATTTTATAGGATCATAAAAACACAAACTTGGCACAGCCTACCAATGCCCTCAAACTAGCCTGAATGCTCCTAACAGCCATTATCCTCATCCTGTTCTCTTATTTTGCCTTTTGCTTGCGTATAAACACTGATCTGTGCACTGTTTCTTCATTCTATAACTTTACATTCTGACAGTTGGATGCAGTATCCAGAAGAGTGCCTAAACTGTTCGTCTTAGACAGGAGAGAGAGCAGAAGCAAGACCCCACAAAGCAATAAATTAGTTAATTTCTGGATAAAGGGGAAACAAATCTAAGATTCACTTAGGAGGTAAAGTTGAAGGGACATGGTGAGCAATGGAACGACGGGAGAGAGAGAGACTTCAGGGGATTCTCAGATCTCTAAACTGAGCCACTGGGTAAAAGACCAGGAGGAGAATGTTATCAGGGACAGTACTGAGTGAGTATTTCCATGTGTTGAACCTAAGGGGCCTGAAAGTGAAAATCACTCAGTTGTGTCTGACTCTTTTGTGACCCCAAGGACTATAGCCTGCCAGGTTCCTCTGTCCACGGAATTCTCTAGGTCAGAATACTGGAGTGGGTAGCTATTCCCTTCTCCAGGGGATCTTCCCAACCCAGTGATTAAACCCCAGTCTCCCACATTGTAGGTGGATTCTTTACCATCTGAGCCACCAGGGAAGCCCAAAACTTTAAGTGAAAGTGTCAGTCACTCGGTCATATCCAACTGTTTGTGACCCCATGGACTGTAGCCCACCAGGCTCTTCTGTCCATGGGATTTTCCAGGCAACAATACTGGAGTGGGTTGTTATTCCCTTCTGCAGAGGAAATTCCTGACTCAGGGATCCAACCCAGGTCTCTTGCATTGCAGGCAGATTCTTTACCATCTGAGCCACCAGGGCAGCCCTAAGGGGCCTGAGGAACATCCAGAAAGCAGTGTCAACAGGTAGAGAAGTTAGAATTCAGGAAAGAGGTATGGTATTTGAAACAGTCTCATTCATAGAATAATTGCCTACAATACTTTAAAGAAATTGAAAAGTTACAATTAGAAAATTGTAATCATTTAGTTGCTACATATATGAAAATATATTCATTAGAAGCTTTATTTAAGTCATTAAAATTCTAAGGCCTTAGGGCTACATACAGCTAATTTCAGATTACTATCTAATGACCATTCACTATGGGGCCAGCATACTGTCTCCATTTGGGTAAACCAAAGTGAAAGATTTAAGAAAAGAAAAACGACAATACCACAGTGACAATACCAATACTAATGATATTAGCTGAAACTAGGTAAGTAATTACATGCACCTGTGCATATTCCCAAGTACATATGCAGGAAGTTAGCTAAAGCCTGTGAATACAATGGTACTAGATTTTAGAATCCATACCTGAAGCACATAAACCTAGCAAATGAATGAGAGTAAACACTAAACTCCATGAAAATACTGAAAAGCTTTATTTTGTGGGATCTGATACAACAGCTAACTCCAGAATCAAGCTGATGAACTCAAATATGTAGGGCCAAGCACAGGGCTAGATAAAGGATGTTTTGTATAGACTCACTCAATCGTGTCCAACTCTTTGCAGCCTATAGACTCCTGTCGCCCTCCAGGCTCCTCTGTCCGTAGGATTTTTCAGGCAATAATACTGGAGCGGGTTGCCATGCCCTCCTCCAGGGGATCTTCCAGACCCAGGGATCAAATCTGCATCTCTTGTGTCTCCTACATCAGCAGGCGGATTCTTTACTACTAGCGTCACTTAATATGACCTAGGAGGATGACAGAGGGAGGTATTTGAAAAGCAAATACTCCAAGAGAAAGGAACCAAGTAGCAAAACAACTGCTAACAAAAACTTATGAAGTGAACAATGTACATTGGAGAACAATGAAGAAAAATAGGCTAAAATAATGAGATGTTTCCACTTCCCTGGTGGCTCAGATGGTAAAGGATCCGCCTGCAATGCGGGAGACCTGGGTTCGATCCCTGGGTTCAGAAGATCCCCTGGAGAAGGGCATGGCAACCCATTCCAGTATTCTTGCCTGGAGAATTCCCATGGACAGAGGAGCCTGGCGGGCTGCAATACATGGGGTCGCAAAGAGTTGGACACGACTGAGTGACTAAGCACATGGCACACAGCCATACTTAAGAGTAAGCCCATGGAAGAAGAGGGAAACTTCAGAACTATATATAGTATGTTGTGTTTTTTTTTTTTCTTTTCTGTTCTGGAAAGACCAGAGAGTGAAAAAATTTTCTCTTCCAAAAATATGCTAATAATAATTCTGTGTTTTGTTCATCTCACATCTGCCACTGTTATTTTTCTGTTTGATATACTTAATAACCAGTTCTTCAGGAAGTCACATGACCATACTGGGCAGGATCATATACAGAAAACTGTCAACAGAACAACATGACACGGCTCAATGATACACAGCAGTTTTCCCAGGAGTAGCTTGGTTGCTTATTTTTGAGGAAGATCAAAGCTTATATCATTATGGACTACTGTAACATTTACATGAGCTGGAGCTCAAGAAATATTTAGTAAGGAACCATGTTGACTTCCCTATAGCAGAGTTCTTTTGTCATTTCCTTATTTTTAAGTTATGCAATTTTTACCTTAAGTTTTTTGCTATGGAAATTTTTCAGAAACAAATCTGAAACCCTTCAAGGCAACTATGTTAAGGATTGTTCAGAATTATAATTTTATAACTGTTGCCAAATGTAACAGTGAAGTCTCTAGTGAATAAAACAGATACATAGAGGAACCATCCCCCCCCCAAATGAAAATATTAAATGCAACTCTGTTTTCTTATAAACTGGAGACATGTGGTTTGTACAGCTTTTCCAGGATGGACCCTCTGGATCCTAAATGGATCATGGTTTGAACAGAGTACTTTGTAAAATACCATCTTTCTAGGAGAAAAGAACTTATAACTCATTCTTATATTATAATCAATGTAAATAAAAATATGTTAGGTACAATAATGGATATATATTTATATATTTTTAAAACTTTACTAATAGTTTATATACAATAAAATTTAAAAATATATAGCTCATATAGCAATTCCATGTATCTATTTACATAAATTTTAGCTCTTAAAGTTTAAAAGGAAGAGGAACCAGAGATCAAATTGCCAACATCCGCTGGATCATCAAAAAAGCAAGGGAGTTCCAGACAAATATCTATTTCTGCTTTATTGACTATGCCAAAGCCTTTGACTGTGTGGATCACAATAAACTGTGGAAAATTCTTCAAGAGATAGGAATACCAGACCACCTGACCTGCCTCTTGAGAAACCTGTTTGAAGGTCAAGAAGCAACAGTTAGAACTGGACGTGAAATAACAGACTGGTTCCAAATAGGAAAAGGAGTACGTCAAGGCTGTGTATTGTCACCCTGCTTATTTAACTTATATGCAGAGTATATCATAAGAAACGCTGGGCTGGAAGAAGCACAATCTGGAATCAAGATTGCTGGGAGAAATATTAATAACCTCAGATATGCAGATGACACTACCCTTATGGCAGAAAGCGAAGAAGAACTAAAGAGCCTCTTGATGAAAGTGAAAGAGGAGAGTGAAAAGGTTGGCTTGAAGCTCAACATTCAGAAAACAAAGATCATGGCATCTGGTCCCATCACTTCATGGCAAATAGATGGGAAAACAGTGGAAACAGTGTCAGACTTTTATTTTGGTGGGCTCCAAAATCACTGCAGTGACTGCAGCCATGAAATTAAAAGACGCTTACTCCTTGGAAGGAAAGTTATGACCAATCTAAATAGCATATTAAAAAGAAGAGACATTACTTTGCCAACAAAGGTCTGTCTAGTCAAGGCTATGGTTTTTCCCGTGGTCATGTATGGATGTGAGAATTGGACTGTAAAGAAAGCTGAGCGCTGAAGAATTGATGCTTTTGAACTGTGCTCTTGGAGAAGACTCTTGAGAGTCCCTTGGACTGCAAGGAGATCCAACCAGTCCATCCTAAAGAAGATCAGTTCCGGGTGTTCACTGGAAGGACTGATGTTGAAGCTGAAACTCCAATACTTTGGCCACCTGATATGAAGAGCTGACTCATTTGAAAAGACCCTGATGCTGGGAAAGATTGAGGGCAGGAGGAGAAGGGGATGATAGAGGATGAGATTGTTGGATGGCATCACCAACTCAATGGATATGAGTTTGGGTAAACTTCGGGAGTTGGTGATGGACAGGGAGACCTGGCGTGCTGCAGTCCATGGGGTTGCAAAGAGTTGGACATGACTGAGCTACTGAACTGAACTGAAAGTTTAAAAGACCGGAAAGTCATTACATGCTCGGATTATGGAGATGGACTGGATATGTCCAATGATACGTATTACGGAGTGCTTAAATTTTTTGGCATGAAACCTTTGGGCTTGATGACAAGAAGTCCAAAGAATGACAAGAAGTCCAAAGATGACAAGAAGGTGACAAGAAGTTATTTGTGGCCATTGAGCAAGAGAGACGTGTGAGGGAAGCTAGGCTTTAGGGGGACAGATCAAACAGTGGTGTGAACTGATA
This sequence comes from Moschus berezovskii, assembly GCF_049115385.1. Classification (NCBI taxonomy): domain Eukaryota; kingdom Metazoa; phylum Chordata; class Mammalia; order Artiodactyla; family Moschidae; genus Moschus; species Moschus berezovskii. The sequence goes on along the minus strand of NC_142472.1, from coordinate 57,489,454 downwards.
AAACAGAGTTAGGAGGGAGAGACCTGAAAATAGGAGAGCAACTTGAAAAAAAGATAAACTCAGGTCTATATCACACACTGAACATAAGAATAAACTTAAAATGAATTAGAGATCAAAAAGTAAATGCTGAAAGCACAGAAGCACTAGAAGACTGTATGGATGATTTTTTTCTTTAATGTAAGGAAAGACTTTCCAACTATGAATCAAAGTGCAAAGGTAATGAAGGAAAAAATATAATAATAACAAATAAAAGTGGAAGCAGCAACAGATTTTATTTTCTTGGGCTCCAAAATCACTGCAGATGGTGACTGCAGCCACAAAATTAAAAGACGCTTGCTTCTTGGAAGGAAGGCTATGACAAACCTAGACAGCATATTAAAAAGCAGAGACATCACTTTGCTGACAAAGGTCTGTAGAGTCAAAGCTATGGTTTTCCCAGCAGTCATGTAAACAACTGGTGCTTTTTCACGGGACCCCCTCACTTGTGCTAGTTCTTTTCATACTGGAATGCTGGTTGCTGTATCGATATGCTGGTCTTTCTCTTAAATATATTAGGCCAGGGTTTCATTTATCTACTGTGGTTCTTCTAGAATGAGGAGCAGTTGCTCTGTGATTTTAGGTCTTCCTTTATGAGAAGTAGGGTACAAAAAAAAAACACAATAGCAGAGGGCACTGCTCCTGGAGGTCTTCCATCTCTTGCTTCTCTCTTTAAAGCAGCACTTTCTTCCTTTTCTCCGCCTCTGACTAGCCCTTGTATCATATTTACGTTTACCTGCTGAACTCCCACGTAAGGGTAGAAAAGAAAAATTTAACTCTTTCTCACATGAAAGAATTCTGGAAATTTGATTTTCCAGACTGGCAGGGTAGATTTGCTGTGTCAACCAGGACTCAAGCCACACAGAGAATATAGGAGATGTAGTCTTTCATTTTATGTGGAAACATGCGAACTCTTAAAAAGCAGGGCTATGTTACTAAACTTAACTAAGCTAAACATCACTTTACCAATAAAGGACCATATAGTCAAAGCTATGTTTTTTCCAATAGTCATGTTCAGATGTGAGAGTTGGACCATAAAGAAGGCTGGGCACCAAACAATCGTTGGTTTCAAACTGTGGTGCTGGAGAAGACTCTTGAGAATCCCATGGACTGCAAGGAGATCGAATCAGTCAATCCTAAAGGAAATCAGTCCTGAATATTCATTGAAAGGACTGATGCTGAAGCTCCAGTACTTTGGCCACCTGATGTGAAGAACCGACTCATTGGAAACGACCGTGATGCTGAGAAAGATTGAAGGTGAGAGGAGAAGGGAGCGGCAGAGGGTGAGATGGTTAGATAGCATCACTGACTCAATGGACATGAATCTGAGGAAACTGGGAGATAGAGGAGGACAGAGGAGCCTGACATGCTGTAGTTCATGGGGTGGGAAAGAGTCAGACACGACTTAGTGACTCAAAAACAACAACAAAAAGTTACTAAGAAGGAAAGAGAGAAGGGATGTTGCAGCTGTCAACTTGCAATATCTGAAGACCCTTCCTTAGCTTGCGGGCCTTTGGGAGCCTCTTATAGGATGCTTTTTATATTGTAATTTATATATGTTCATTTAGCCACTATATTTCATAGCAAAGACTATGACTTCATCATCATATTATCCTGAATTCTTAACACAGTCCTTGTCGTGTGTGTGTGTGTGTGTGTGTATATACATATTTATATAATATGACGAATTATATTGAACAATTCCTGGCACTTCTATCCATGGCTCGATTGTATCATTGGAAATTACAGTCCCTAAATTAAACAGAAAGAGCTGTTCTAAGAAGGGAAGGGTTTACTATGTTTGTTAAAGAGCTCCTTTACCTAAAAAAAGAGATTCGAAAAGACTGATGGTCCACACTTGCCCGGCAAAGTCCCCATAATGGTGAGGTAGGGACTTCACAGAGAGACATGTGAGGTGCTATATTGTTTTACCTCACTCCCACTCTTCTACCATCTGTACTTTCAATAGGCGAATTCTTCCTGTAGATGTTGATCCACATTTCTAGTTTCTAGAGGGGCAGGAACTTTATACCTTGTTCTTGTTTTCATGACTATTTTAAAGACAGGTTGTGTTATGTGTTTAGTTGTTCAGTCGTGTCTGGCTCTTTCGCAACCCCATGGGCTTTTGCCACCAGGCTCCTCTGTTCGTGGGATTTTTCAGGCCAGAATACTGGATGGGTTACCATTTTCTCCTCCAGGGGATCTTCCCGACCCAGGGATTGAAGCTGAGTCTTCTGTGTCTCCTGCATTGCAGGCAGATTCCTTACCTGCTGAGTCATCAGGGAAGCCCTTAAGACAGACTGGCAGGAGACAAACCAGGGGCCGCTAGTTGAGTTCTGTTTTGTTACAGAGATCCCACATTATCGAATTTCTATGGGAATTTGTCTTGTCAAAAAATCTTGCCAAAACTTCAGATTCTTAATATATAACAGAAAAGTGAAATAGCTGCAGTCCCAACAATAGTATCTGTAGAATACATTTCTTTCCATTGAGTCAATAAGAGATTGATTTTCAGTATGAAACCAAAAATACTTTTCTCTAGAAAACATTTGATCCTAAAATAACAGGAAAACCATGTTTCATGATACAGCATATTCTTGAAAATAATTTATACAAAGAAAGATTTTGTAGTTCCAGTAAAATAAATATATAAGTTAAATAAGCTCTAAGAAAAAATATTTTTAAAATCTACACAATCCTTTTTCTCATTTTAACTTAAAGGTCTAAATGATAAATGATGTGAAATTTATACTTTTGCTAAATCAGAAGCTTTCAGCTTTGTAAAAATTTTCTCCAATATTTCAAAGCAGAATATATTTCATATTTCTTTGGTTTGCATTCTCAGACATGTTTTCTTTACCTTTCAGAAGCCACTGCTAACAGAAAACTACAGAAATAGAGAATATGTGCATGCATGTATGAGAAAAGCGGAGAGAGAGCGCATGCAAGCCAGAAGGAGATGATGAATGGGGAAGGCAGAGAGGGAAAAAAATCCTCTGATTCTAAAGAAACTGAAACAGCAAAATAGCGTTAACGATTCAGAAAGTCTGGCCATAGAATAAACCAGAAAACCTCTTTAGCTGAAAGAAACTGAAAATCCAGTAAGTCTTCAGAGTCTGTCCTTAGCATATGTTGAACTAGTTCTGTAGTTTAAAAATCATTTAAGTACTAATTTTAGTAAATTGAGTCTGTTGGATTTTATAACAGGCACCAATTATGTATTTGAATAATTATATATTTCAATTATATTGAATAATTGAACACTTTTCATTTAATGTATCTTTTAGGAATATAAACAGGTTGGCATCCATGAATATGTAACTTTTAATTATGATCATTTTTCACTACATGGAACTCTGAACTCAGGACATCATCACATATTGCATAATATTTGCTGGAGAAACATACTGGATTACTTTGAATCTGGAAGTCTCCAGCTCATGGGCCAAATGTGGCCCCAGCTCTCATTCATCTGAATCTTGACAAATATCCCCCGGGTAAGTGTGGGCCTGACAATAGCTGCTACAACCTTCAGGGCACTTTTATTTGTTGGGATTATTCCATTTTGAGAGGAGTCTGTGAAGGTTTGATGATGGTGAAGGTTTAATGATGCTTTGGGAGACCAATGGACCGCAAGTTTTAACTCATCAAAATGTTGAAGGACAGAAGGACCTCAGACAGCACAGTCTTAGAGAACAGCAGTTCACCCTGACTCCCTCTGGTCCAGAAACCACATGGCTTCTCCATTGTTTTTTTTCATTTTATTAAAAAAATTTTTTTGTTGTTGTTTTATTCTTTCCTTCTTCCTTTTTAGCATTGGTCCAGTCACAGAGGAGACTCTCCGAAAACATTTACTGAATGTGTAAACAGGATACTTCCTCCATCAGTCTCTCTCTTTACTCTGTGTTTCTCTTCACTTCTCATTGTCTTGTCCTTTTTCCTTTTCTTTTTTACCGTTTCCTTCATTTAAATTAATACAACATGGAGTGCAAATACATTTACATTCCAATAGTTTTAGTTCCAATTTGGTTCCATAAAAGAATTTAAGTTTATTGGCTAAAAAGAATCTTAAGATTTATGTAATCCATGAGTAAACTGATAAATCCATGAGTAAATTGACTGTTTTATAGTTCTCCGAAAACAAAAAAAGATTATTTTTAAACCTTGGTTGATTTCTCCCTTTGACATTATAAGTTCTTCGTAGAAAAGAATTATTATATTGCCCATAACTGCTTGATGAACTAACTAAACATCATTTACAAAAGCAACAAAACAGATTTTAAGATAGCAGCATTGAAGTAAGCAAAACTTTTGCTTTGCTTCTTTTCTCAATGTTACTGGGCTCTAAAAGTTTTATTTTAAATACTAAGGGTCATTATTTTTATTTTTAACCTTTGAAGAGAGAGGGACACTCTAAGAAAATAGCATTCTGATTCTAAGCATAATAGTGTTATATAAATCAAGAACAGACATGTCCTAAGCCAAAAGGTATTTAATTATGATTGGAAAAAGTCTCTGACACAAGTATTATCTTAGAATATTCCTCTTTTGAGGTGTCTTCCCTAGAGGTCATTTCCTAACTTGAGATGGTATATGTGCAAACTGGGACTCCCTTGCGGTGTCATTGCAAATGGGGCAGGAGTGATGACTGGGATGGGGCTGAAACTGGGAATGGAGGACCCCCAGAGGGAGTTATCGATGGAGACAAAGCACATCTGGGAACACCTGTAACCCAACCCTGTTTTCCTTTGGCCACTTAATGCTTCCTTGACTCCAGCCACTCACTCTAAATTCACGGGTGCATTTTTCAAATGCACCCATGATTTTTCACCCATTACCTTTTCTCACATACTGTTCTTGCTGGCAGCGGTCGCCTAGAAATCTATGTATAAGTACGTACGATGTGTGCTTCAAGATCTGGTAAAAGTCCCACTGCCTTCTTATCAAAACTCTTTCAAATTTCCCAGCTCACAGAGATTCTGCCTCCTCTCAATTTCTGAGGCAATTTTTGTTCACAGTATATAATTTACTGTTGCCTATATACATTAACTGGGGTTCCCTGGGGGCACAGCAGTAAAGAATCTGCCTGCAATGCAAGAGACGTGTTCAAGATGCCGATTCAACCCTTGGGTCAGGAAGATTCCCTGGAGAAGGAAGCGGCAACCCACTCCAATATTCTTGCCTGGGCAATCCCATGGACAGAGCAGCCTGGCAGGTCACAGTTCATGACTCAGCCGCCACCATATCCATGAATCGCTCTCTTGGATATGTGTTCTCATGCCTCATTTAAGTTCTAAACTGTTCAAAGGCAGACACCTTGATGTCCAAGGTGGCTTAAAGTGACCCAGCTATAGTCATTTTTCCATAATTATTTGCTCATTCGTAATATTAAAGATATGTCTGATCTCAAGTTTGAAAAATAGAAGTGGGAGATTTTTCCCTAATCTTGGGAGCTTTGTTTTATAAGCAGTAAATGAGATAATACATTTAAACCATGGTTTATTAGTACTGTTATTTTATGATCTCCCCAAACATTGTCTTTTATGATATGAGAAACACCTTTTTGATTTAGTTTCAGCTCAATTGCTTTTCTAATTAGTAATTCAGTCATATAATAATAAATAACTGATAGTGTTTCACTTCTACCATCCACTTTATACTTTGCCAAGTGTTTTTACAGACCTTGTTTAATCTTCATAACAACCCTGAAATAGGCAGGGTTAATATTGTTCACCCCACTTTTTTATTAGGTGACAAATTCAGCCTGACAGAGTTCAGATGGCCTCCTCAAGGTCACTTCAGCACTGCCCAAGCATCTCAGCTCCCTGTTCTAATGCACTGGCCCCATTATAAAGATTCATGTTTATGATTATTCTCCAGCTGTGGTGGGAAAGGATGCATGACTTCCATTTGGTCTGTCAGCTTGGCAGAAGTGAAACTTAAAAGTTTCTTTTGTGTATATGTACCATAACTTCTTTATCCATTCATCTGTCAATAGACATCTAGGCTGCTTCCATGTTTTAGTTATGGGAATTTGCTGTATGTTTTAGTTATGGGAATTTGCTGTATGTTTCAGGGAACTCAAACAGGGGCTCTGTATCAACCTAGAGGGGTGGGATGGGGAGGGAGATGGGAGGGAGGGTCAAGAGGGAGGGGACATATGTACATGTATGGCTGATTCATGTTGAGGCCTGACAGAAAACAACAAAGTTCTGTAAAGCAATTATCCTTCAATTAAAAAATAAATAATTTTTTTTTAAGTTTCTTTTGTGGCTGAGTTAACCTGAGTTAACTCCTGCTGAGTATTCCCAGCAGGAATACACTGGGAAACAGCAACACAGTCCAATCCCACAGGAGTTCAAGTTAGAGGTGAAAGTCAACTCAATCATTTTTAATGAGGAAGATGACTGCCAGGATCATGTTGACAGGAAATATCAACACATTTCCCCCACCCCCCAGTAGTGAAACCTGCTTTGGAAACCAATTCATTGCATCTCAGTAGAGGTTTTTAGAGGTAACAAATCACTTTTAAATACCTGTTCTCAGCTGATCCACCCCACATCATTCAGTGTCAGCAAAACAAATATGACATCCCCCTCCTCATTCCAAAGCAGGAAAGGGGATTGTTGACAGGCTCCCTGAGGGCAGTGGTCCTGCAGATCTTCCTTAAGACCACCCACTGGTAGGGCTCTGGGGGAGGGACACACGAGGGCAGAGAACCTTAAGTGTATTGTGGAATTTCTTGTAATTTATTACTGCTGTTCCTCCAATGTCTTCACTTTCCCTTGTGACGAGCTGTAAAATAATTTGTGAAACAAAAAATAAAGAGGGTGAATGGGTAAGGCAGGCACTGCTAACACTGACAGCAGGACAAATATTTTGTGAAATAATAGGAAATAAATATCCATTGGCTTCTGCTCCTAATTCCTGACACAGAGCTCCTAAATTGCTTGTAAATTCCTTGATAAGAGTGCCTTCTGTCCTAATGAGGTGACAGGAATAGATTCCTGAATTGGGGCTGGTCACCAGAAAGACCAAGCCATGATCAGAAACTTGGGACTTTCAGGTTCAATTCCCACTTTGGGGAGAGGGGCTGGCAATTGACTTAATCAAACCCTCATTTAGAAAAAAACCCTAAAAGTGCAGGGTTCAGAGAAATTTCCAGGTTGGTGAATGGGTCTACAAGCTGGGAGGTTGATGCTCCTTTTTGCTCGGGACTCTACCAGATCTCACCCTCTGTGTCTCTTCTCTCCTGTTCATTTGTATCCATTAAAATACCCTCTGTAATAAATCAGCAATAGTAAGTCAACTGTTTTCCTGAGCTGCTTTATCAAATTACTTAACCCATGGAGAAGGTGGTGGGAACCTCTAATTTTAGACAAGAAGGACATAAGTGGTGCGAGCCTGGGCACTCACTGCTTGTGACCAGCATCTGAAATGGAGTAGGGGGCAATCTGGTGGGGTCTGTGATAAATCTGTTTAGTGTCAGAAATGAATTGAATTATAAACCATCCAGCTGGTATGGGAGAATTGGTGGGTGTGGGAACAAATCCACTCATCTGGCATCAGGAGTATAATAAGAGTGTGAATTGAGGAAAACTGTGTGTTTATCAGAGACACCTTTGTGCACTTTTTTCACAAATCAAAGAGTTCATTTAGAAGCAAGATCCCAAACTTGGTTTCAGGTTTTAAAATCGGCTAACTTTTATAAACCACCTAGGGGTAAGAGTCGGGTAGGTGCCCGTGTATGTGCTCAGACGTGTCTGACTCTTTGTGACCCTTTGGAATATAGCCCACCAGGCTCCTTTGGTCCATAGGGTTTTTCAGGCAAGAATACTGGAGCGGGTTGCCATTTCCTCCTGGGGGATCTTCCTGACCCAAGGTTCGAAACTGCGTCTCCTGCATTGCAGATGGATTCTTTACTACTACTACTACTGAGCCATCAGGGTGAGGACCCAGGAAACATGTCAAGTGTCAAGCTCAGAGAAAATTTTGCTAAATGAAGGATATATTTGGTCCTAGTTTATTTTTAGTATTGATCTGTATAAATATTATAGGACTTCCCAGGTGGTTCTAGTGGTAAAGAACTTACCTGCCAATGCAGGAGACATAAGAGACACAGGTTCAATCAATCCCTGGGTAGACAAATATTCTCATAGGTAATTGGTCTCCATTAAGAGTATCTTTCTTTCTCATATATATATTTTAAATCAAGGTATAATTGATGCACAACATATTAGTTTCAGGTGTACAACATAATGATTTGATATTTGTATATATTGTGAAATTATCACCACATTAAGTCTAGTTATACTTTACCATGCACAGTTACAAACTTTTTTTTCTTGTGATAAAAACTTTTAAGTTTTATTCTCCCAGCAACTTTTAAATACACAACACAGAACTATTAACCACAGTCAATGTGGTGTCCATCTCCATGACTTAATTTTTTTATAACTAGAGATTTGTACCTTTTGACATCTTTACTCATTTTGGCCCTTACTCCCTCCCTGCCTCTGGCAACTACTGATTTGTTTTCTGTATCTATGAGCTCAGTTTCTTTGTTTTTGTATTTCACATATGAGTGAGATTATATGGTATTTGTCTGTCTCTGACTTATTTCACTTAGTGTAATACTGTGAAAGTCCATCCATGTTGTGAAATAATGGCAATATTTCAATCTTTTTTATGGTTGAATATATTCCGTTGTGTGTGTATATGTATCATATTTCCTCTATTCATTCATCCAAAGGTGGTCACATAAGGTCTTTACATGTCTTGGTTATTGTAAGTAAAACTGCAATGAATGTGGGGGTACCTAAATATTTTTCAATTAGTGTTTTTGTTTTCTTTGAATAAATAAATGCCCAGATATGAATCGCTGGCTTACATGGTAGTTCCATTTTAAATTTTTGAGCAGCACATTTTGCTGCTGCTGCTAAGTCGTGTCAGTCGTGTCTGACTCTGTGCGACCCCATAGATGGCAGCCCACCAGGCTCCCCCATCCCTGGGATTCTCCAGGCAAGAACACTGGAGTGGGTTGCCATTGCCTTCTCTGTCACATTCTGCTAACACTTGCTATTTCTTGTTTTTTTGTGCGATAGTCATTTTAACAGGTGTGAGGTGATATTTCACAGTGGTTGTTGATTTGCATTTCCTTGATGATTAGTGATGCTGAGCATCTTTTCATGTACATGTTGGCCATTTGGATGTTCTCTTTGAAAAAATTGTCTATTCAGATTTTCTGCCCATTTTTCAATTAAATTTTTTTCAAAATGAGTTGTAGGAGTTCATTATATCTTTAACATATTAGCCCTTTATTAGATATAGGATTTGTAAATATTTTCCCATCCACTCCTCCAAATTTTCATTTTGTTGATGGTTTTAAATCACATTTTAAAAAATAAAATTTATTACATAAGTTGCCTTTATAATTATTATTGTTTTGCCAAATTTAGAGGCTAAAATTTTGCAGGCCTCCTCTATTCCATTTAATACTGATAGTATATAAGTGTATCCAATTAAATACAAAGGAGCTTCATCAAAAGGCTCTTCCTACAAGTCAAGATGTTCCAAAACTCATAAATTTTCAAAATTAAATCCAGGGCATAACTGGATTTAATTTTAATCTGTTCAATTCCTCCTCAGCTTTAACAGAGGAAAAGCCAGAAAATGTGTTGTTTTCAACAAATGCAATTCACTAAAATCTTCAAAAGTTGACATTTTTGGCACTCCATTTGTTTTACCCTCTGATTAAAGATTTTTCAACTGATCTTGGAAAATAAGTACGGCTGAGACTTATTGGACTGATTTACCAATAAAGTTTCAGAACATTGTAGGATACTAAGATTGATTTACGAGGTAGTTTTTCAATGTCTTAAGTCATTTCCCAAGTCTAAACAATAATGGGCAACTGTATTATTTGTGCTAGGGTTGCCCTAGGAAAACACCTCAGACCAGGCAGCTTAAAAAATGGAAATTTATTTTCTTGCAATTCTGGAGGGTAGAAATTCAAGATCAAGGTGGGTTGATTTCTTCTCAGACTCCTTTCCTTGACTTATAGATGGCCTTCTTCCTCTGAGGTCAATGTGGCCTTCTCTCTGTACATATCAATGACCAAATCTTCTCTTTTTATGCAAACACCAGCTATATTCGATCAGCGCTCACCTCAAGACCTCATTTAACCTTAATTGCCTCTTTAAAAATCCCTGTCTCCAAATAGTCACATTCTGAGGGGCGGGGGTTAAAGCCTCAACATATGAATGGGGGTGGGGTGAGGCAAACAGTTCAGCCCATAACAGCAGCAGAGAGAGGAAGCACACACTGCTAGGTCATGCTGTGTAGGACATCACCCACCAACCTCTTCTCTATTTCATTGTCTAGAATGTATTCTCCTTGCACCTCTACATACATAGTCCCTGGTATGGCCTCTGACCCCTCCAAGGTATAAATGGAAGCCACAGAAAAACAAAAGCAGGAAAGGACTTGCTTGTTATTGTTTAGTCACTAAGTCCTGTGTGACTTTGAGACCCCAAGAACTGCAGCCCGCCAGGTTCCTCTGTCCATGGGATTTCTCAGATAAGAGTAGTGGATTGCCATTTCCTTCTCGAGGGGATCAAACCTGAATCTCTTGCATTGGCAGGTGGGTTCTTTACCACTGAGCCACCTGGGAAGTCCCTAAGGACTTGCTTGCTTTGTACCAGTTTAACCAGGCTTTGACTCTTCTTTGGCAGATATTTAAAGCCAGTTATCTGGGCTCCATGGTGAATAAGCAAAGCTGATTCTTTTTCTTGGGGCACATCTCTGTGGCTGTTTCCCTTCACAGAATGCTCTTTCCCCAGATCTTGGTGGAGTTAAAGCTCCCTTCGCTGAGGTCCATGCTCAGAGAGGCCCTGCTGACTGGGTTACCCAAAATATCCAGGTCCGCCTGCCATCTCCCCTCTCCCTGCTTTCTCTTTTCCCAGCCCTCTTTCCATCCACAATCCTTTCACACGTTTACCTCTTTGTTGCCAGTCTCGTCTCTTTAGAATGGAAGCTCCTCAAGGCCAATGTTTGTGACCATTTTCTTCATTATCCATCCTCCGTACCTACTACTACATGCTTGGCTACAGTAGATGTTCAAGAAATGTTGGAGGGGCTGAGTGAGTGAATTCATGAGCAAATGAAGACCTCTATATATTACTGAGAAGAGAGTTGGCATGTTGATATTGGGGAGCAATTTCTCTGACTCAACAGCTTTGGCATTGCTTGTAGCTTTGGCACACAGAGCGGCCAGCAGCTTGAGTGATGACAGTGGGGAACATGTGCTCTCAATAAACCACATGGCTCCTCTGTGTTGAGGATGTATTATCTAGAGGAACCATCAGGGTGTGCTGAGGTCATCACAGGCCACCTTATCTAAAGAAAATATCTGAAGGAAGGATTCTGGAAAGTGGAAGGAAGTCCGAAAAACAGAGCCAAGACTTGGATGCTCCAAAGGGCTTTCATGACCTTAAGGTATTTCCTTTCTGGGTTAGATATTCTCCAACCACCTTGCAGGGGCTGATCCATAATTTCTGCTTGAAACAGAATCCATTATGAATATGTATGTAGAAAACATTACAACTTTTAAACCAAAATAAGAAAAAAACATCTGGATTACTTGGCAATATATATAGAGGTCTGGCCCGATGATGAACCCCAGGCACTGTAATTTGGACTGCGTGAGGGGTGCGATTCGTCACAGCATCAATCCTCAGGGACAGAGTCAAAATCTGTGTACGAACGAGCAAGTCTAAAACCAGATAAGCAGCTGTAGATTTTCCTGGATTAGACCAGTCATTATCTCAGGTCTAAGGTAAACTTGAGTGCTTTCCTCCCCACACTAATATATTGATTAAGTAGAAGCCAGAGCAATCATTTGGAGCCCTGAGTGGTCGGGGCTCTTTGACTACAAAGGGAGCTAGAAGGCAGAAGACAGCTGTTCAACTCCTCCAGACCTTGACAGTCAGAAAGCAAGGGCTTCCAACTACATATGTTGCACTGGAGAAGCAGGAAAGGAAAGTTCTTCCAGAGTTGGTTTTATTTTACCGTATTTTATTTTTGTAAATACTGTGGAAATGTGACATGCAGAAAAGTATGCAAATCTTAATTGTACGGCTGAATATATTTTCACAAGTGGATGCACTTGTGATCTGCAAACAAGGCTTATGAAACTGCACACTGCACCAGAGACAGCCCCTCCTAGTGTCTCCCTCCTATCACTGCCCACTGCCACAAGGACAATCACCACGGTGACTTCCAAGAGCAGACATGTCTTTGACCTGTTCTTTTTCTCCGCACAAATGGAATCACACACGTATTCCCCTGTGTGAGTAGCCTCCCTCACTCAACATCAAAATGGCAAAGTTCAGCTACATTTTGCAACTAAACCTCATCCAGTCTCGCTATTTTCCACCACCGAAGACTACATCAAGATTCATCCATCATCCCTCACATATGACCAGCTGCACTGCTCCAGTTTGTGACCACTGCAAACAGGGACTCCATGAACATCCACAGTTGTGTCTTTTGGGGAGCGTATGTGTGCAACTTAGTTGGGTATATACATAGGAGCAGAACTCCTCAGCCACAGACTCTTCTCGAGCAGCAGGCTTAAGTCCAAACTCCACAGCACAGACCCCAGCGCCCTACATTCCGTGAACTTGTCAATATCACACCCATCTCTTGTATCCCACTCTGCAATACCTAAAGATTGATCTCAAAAGATATCCCATCTCCTATGCCAAGGCCATTCATTCCCTTGCCCGGAATGCCTTTTTATTTTCTTGCCTAACAAACTCCTTCTGATTCTTCAAAGTTCAGCTTAAATGTTAGTGAGCCCTTCCCTGAGAGGCGTTCTTAAAAGGAAGATGGCTAGAGGATCCATTTATGGAAGAAATCACTTGAGGCCCGAATTGCAGCTCTCTGATAAGCTCAGTTTTATTTATTTTAAACTAATGCTTTAATTTTTAAACAAAATATTTGTTCATTAAAGAAAACTGAAACTAGACAGGAAAAATGTAGTACAGAAAAAAAAAGATACCCAACAGAAGTGCTGTTGCCATTACGGACTGCTTATCCGCCATCATCCTCGTGCTAAAGTTCATGATGCCCTAGCAATCCTCAACATTTCTCAACAGTATTACTGATTCTAGTACTCATAATTTTCAGTGGCTACATAACATTTCTTGCACGGACATATTATAACTTGTTTAACTCTTCCCAGTTGGATTTTGTTATTATATGCAGAGTACCTATAGGCACAGAACTCTGTCATCACTTCTATTTATTTCCTTGTGAGAGATTCTTAGAAGCTGCCTATGCAAAACAGATAAGATTTGTAAGACTCTTTATACATATTATCAGGTTGCTTTACACAGAAATGTTAGACCAGTATTCCCACCTGCAATGTATTAGAGTTTGCCTCATAGCACCTTAGTCAGAATTATATATCTTTTTTTTTTTTTTTGCTTATTCTATTGGGTTTTCTTTTTGTATTTTGTTGTTATACTTTAACTTCCTTATTAGTTCAGTTGAACCTTTTCCTTCATGTTTACTGGCTATTTGTGTCTCTTCTTCTATGAGCTAAGTTAGAATCAACCTGCCTCAAGGTACAGAACTGAACATCAGTGAAGATATTCAACAGTAAGAAGATTCATTCACTTCACTCATTGATCAAACTGAGCTACTGTATACACTCTTACATAAGACTATTTGTCACATTGTTTAACTTTTAAGAAAACATGTTAAAAAACACATAAGGAAGAACTTAATTCACTCAACACTAAATGATAGCCTATTATGTACCATTATGGTGCCAGAGATGGTAGACAAGATAAATTAAACATATTTTGCTCTCAAGATGCTTACAAGTTAAAGCATAAAGAGTGTAAAACAGATGTTTGGTAGAGAGCAGGAAACTCAGAGTTCTCTGTGCATTCAGAGGAGTGGATCCATCTCATTCCCATGAAGCAGAGACATCAGAAACGGGAAGAGATTTTGAGAGAAACGTAAGAGTGAAGGGGTTGCAAAGAGTCAGACATGATTTAGCAACTGAACAACAACAGTAAGAGTGAGAAGGAGTTGATGAGGCAGAACGATAAAGGGCAACCTTGTCTAACAGGTTCAAGTTATTAAGGGATCCTCCTCTGCCCTATGGTCCTACAGGAATAGGTCATTTGCTAGGAGAAGAAGGTGCATTAGGAGGTTTTAAGAGCCAGCAGTGGTTAGTCTGAGGCCAAAATATGAAGTTTATATGTACTGATAAGGAATTTGGACATCTCCTATTTTTTGGTATGGAGGCAACATTTCAAAACAAGAGACTATTATGATCATTCTTATTTTTCAGCTGAAGAACTGGAGGTACAGAGAGGTTAAGTGATTAGGCCACCTCATGCGACGAGCTGACTCACTGGAAAAGACTCGGATGCTAGGAAAGGTTGGGGGCGGGAGGAGAAGGGGACGACTGAGAATGAGATGGCTGGATGGCATCACCGACTCTGTGGACATGAGTTTGAGTGAACTCCGAGAGTTGGTGATGGACAGGGAGGCCTGGTGTGCTGTGATTCATGGGGTTGCGGAGAGTCGGACATGACTGAGGGACTGAACTGAACTGAACTGAATGTTAGGAAGTGAAGGAATTTGAAACCATCTCATCTGACCCCTGAAATAGGGTTTGGTTTTGTTTTGCACAATGTTATATATAATTTTTCCCATTATTCCACTCATCCTCACCATATCCATTGAAAATGGATCCTGGAACTGTACTAGGTGCTAAAGACAGCAGGAGACAAACCTGTTCTGTTTTCTGTGTGCCTCACACCCCCACACCTGACATTCTCACAACATCACATACTCAGCAAGAGAGGAAAAGCCACCCATCGACCTGGCAAAGACCAAGATGTGGGAGATGATACAGTGGGTGTTGGGCTTTCAACATCCTTTGTTGAAGGCTCAGAAACAAAGAATATATTCACCAACAATAAGAATACTAATTATACTTCTATTAATCTTCTCACAAGTTAGTATGGCTCCAGATACCAAAGGTTACAAAAATAATTTATCCAAATTGATTCATGAGCATTCCTAATCACATAATTAGCCTTTGTATATTTGGATGAAAGAAGGGAAGGATGCTTTTTCCCCTGGTCTTCAGGATAATCATTCTGTCCTTTATTAAGACCCATTGTTTGGGAAGTTTGAGCTGTAATCTAGAAGAGCAAACTCGTACACAGTTCAGTGAAGTGTGTGGTGGTGGAACGCATGTTTAGCAAATCCCTTTCCCTGACAGCAGCCATAAAAGCAAGTTTTCACTTCTATCTTATCGCTCTTCTCTTCACTTTGAATGACTTGGCCACCAAAGTTAAAGAAAACATGAAAATACCACCTATATTTTTAAGAGCTATCGTTTCCTTCCAAGCACTTCAAAGTTACTGGAGATATTTGGCAGGTCTGTTCAGTTTCTGTGAATTACTCCTGTACATACAGGCAGAAGCAAGGAGCTGAAAGGTTTGACAGGTAAGAGGTTTGCTGTATTTTGGTAGGCTGCCTGCTGGATAGAGTCTCATAAAGCACAGTCAGTCGGTGAATCTTCCGCCTAGGATGGTGTGAGGGACCTCTCCAGAAAAGGCCAGAATTCATTAACCGCCGTTCGGAGGTGGCATGTGAAGTCTCCTTATTCTTCTGCAGCCTGCTAACTGGTCAGGAGATGCACATTCACCCCCTGACCGAAGCCCAGTGCTAGTCACAGAGATCTGGTGGCAGAGAATTACTTTCATCTTCAAGTTCTTGATATGACAACCCCTTTATTTTGATTTGATTTTTTATTTGTAAAATACACTTAAATATTTATATTTATGGCACTTATATACTACTTTTTTGATTCCCCTTTGATTCTTTATAGTCTGCCTCTGTGCATCATTCTTGAATTTTTTTTCTTAAATTTTTTCTGCTTTCCTCAAAGTGTCACTGTATGTATATTTGAGAAATGCTGGCAAAGGGTGTGAGCATTTATTATTAATTTGCACTGACTATGAAAAATGGAAACAGTGACATATTTTCTTTTCTTAGGCTCCAAAATCACTGTGGACAGTACGACTGCAGCCATGAAATTATAAGATGTTTGCTCCTTGGAAGAAAAGTTATGACAAACCTGCTGCTGCTGCTGCTGAGTCACTTCAGTCGTGTCCGACTCTGTGTGACCCCTTAGATGGAAGCCCACCAGGCTCCCCCGTCCCTGGGATTCTCCAGGCAAGAACACTGGAGTGGGTTGCCATTTCCTTCTCCAATGTGTGAAAGTGAAAAGTGAAAGTGAAGTCGCTCAGTCGTGTCCGACCCTTAGCGATCCCACGGACTGCAGCCTACCAGGCTCCTCCATCCATGGGATTTTCTAGGCAAGAGTACTGGACAGCGTAAAAAGCAGAGAAACCACTTTGCCAACAAAGGTCTGTCTAAGTCAAAGCTATGGCTTTTCCAGTAGTCAAGTACGGATGTGAGAGTTGAACCATAAAGAAGGCTGAGGGCCAAATAATTGATGCTTTCAAACTATGGTGTTGGAGAAGACTCTTGAGAGTCCCTTGGACAGCAAGGAGATCAAACCAGTCAATCCTAAAGGAAATCAGTCCTGAATATTCACTGGAAGGACTGATGTTGAAGCTGAAGCTCCAATACTTTGACCACCTGATGTGAAGAGACGACTCATTGGTAAAGACCCTGATGCTGGGAAAGATTGAGGGCAGCAGAAGGGGATGACAGAGGATGAGATGGTTGGATGGCATCCTCAACACAATGGACATGAATTTGAGCGAACTCCAGGAGCTAGTGAAGGACAGGGAAGCCTGGCGCGCTGTAGTCCATGGGTTGCAAAGAGCTGGACATGACTTAACGAATCAACAACAACAATGAACTGCATTTTCTAAAAATCTACCTCTTTTCACCTGAGAGATAATAAACAGCAAGATGAGGTAACTTCTGGAGAGTCACAGCCAAAGAGTTGAGTTTTATAGAGAAGTTTCTAAAATTAGATGATTTTCAAATTATTCAGAATAAGGTTCAGAATAAAATAACATATGTCTAATAATAAAAAAAAAGATGTTTGTTTTGCCTATTAAAGTTCAGATGTTGACTATTTATTGTATTTTTTATGGGTAACAATGTGGTATTGATTACCAAGATCAGCCAGAGATAAATAAACACAGCTATGGAAAATTTCTTCTGATATATATATATATATATATATAAAATGAGATTTGAGTTTCTGTTTTGTAGCTTGAAGCCATATGTGTAATAATCTTTTGAAAGATTTATTGATTCTTCTAGGAAAAAGTAATTTTCTTTGGAAACTAAGAAATAGTACCTTCTGTTTATTGTGGAGAAAACATCTGTTAATTATGACTTTTTTTCTTAATTCAGGAATCTTTAAGTGAACATAAAAAGGGTATTAACTAATAAGAGAAACATTAAGACATCAGTAGATAAACAAGTGAAGAGCCTGACCGGAAAACAGACAAAAGGAAATATGGCTGGAAGAAAAGGGTGAAAAAAAAAATGGTTAAAAGTGATTGGCATAGTTACTAGGGAGAGAAAATTGCATTTTGCTTAGGTGAGCACTAAATGGGTCATTCTAGATTATTAAAATATAGTAATATTTTATTATAATAATAATTATCTATATGGCCAAGTGGAAGTGAGAAAGGAACTATAAGCCTCAGAGAAACACAAGGCAAGGAGCCCAGCCCAGACTGAGGGCTCTAGAAGGGGAAGTTGACAAGGTATGGTCAGGAAGAGACAGGCCAGACAGATGAAGGAAGCCAGGATCCAAGAATGCAAAGGACCAAAGACAAGTTCCCAGGAGGAGGAATGGCTGTGCCCTTTTATGAGGGAGATGGCTTACATTTAATCTTTTGGTTGTTTGCCATGCTAAGACATTTTGTTTACATGCAAACGTCCACCTCTCCTTTTGCTGCCCCTGGTATGAAGAGTGTTTGAGGGCAACAGAGAAAAGGAAACAGTGACAACAGTCACATGAAGTAAGAAATGGGAGAAACGGAGGATTCCATTGATTTGGAAAATATGAGTAAGAATCGACTGGATGAAAAATATCAGATCTTCAGATCTGTCACAGTGGACACCAAGTTTCCATCACCCAAGAGAGCTGAAGCTATTTCAATTTAAATAAAATGGAACAGGTGAAACCAGCAAGCAGGGGAGCTTGCTAGCATCCTTGCAGCTAATGTGAAAGTAACAGACTCTTCCTCAAAAGAATAAAAGAAGGACAAATTAAAATAAATAGTGGGTACTATTTTAGCTACCAAATTAGGGAGGAAAAATGTTCACGATGAACTAGAGTCTTGACGTTTCACATCTTAATCTGTCACTGAAGGCACTGGAAAAGGAACTGATCTTTTAGAAAAAGCAATTTAGCAATTACACATTGAGACATAAATATGACAATATACATGGACCAGTAATTCCACTATGGGACTAGGGAGATTTTGCTCCAATTTTACCCCAATATTCACTGACATAGGTCAGCAGTGGGCTCCTGCTAATAGTGGTCACACAGCATTAGCCACACAGGGAACAGCAGCCAAAAAAAAAAAAAAACATAAAATACGAAGATGATATCATCGCTATTTACACAAGTTAAACATTAGAAACAAAGAGACTGACAATTATTTGATTTCACTGATCCGCCTTGTTTTTTCCCCAATCCCACTGAAACTGGCAAAGAATTATTATTCTTTTAAAGAGGAACTCCTCTATCAGCCCTGAAAAATTAGGGACGTCACTGTGAGCAAGTGGAAAATACTTTGTCGTTTTTAGACTGTATAGTTGTAACGAGAGCAAACTGCCCCGATTTCAACACAAGCAGTGGAGAGACCTCACCCAGGAAATGGGTGCACAGGATACCCAATGAGCCCTGGGAAATCTCAGACACCAGAAGAGAGAAGGCCAGCCATCAATCAGTCCGTGGGGTGCAGAGGTGATACCCATTTAAGAGGTGCCGATAGTGGGGCTGTGCTGACAGAGGTCAGGCTGCCCTAGCCATACCCTGGACAGCAGTAAAAGCCAACCACTGGAGCCCAGCAGGGATGGCTTCCCACCCCTCCCTATGCGCCCACATCCCATACACCTCCAGAGGGTGGCTAGGTCAAGTCAGACCTGTCCTCCTGGACTAAGAGCCTACACATCAGACTAAGAGCCTGCTCCATCCCCAAGCCATGCAGGGGCTCAGGCCTCACTACGTAGAATACTTCAGTCTCAAAAACACAGTCTCAAAAACAAAACCTCTTCAGATCCTGATACTGAACAAACACACAACTTCTCCATAAGTTGAATAAAGGAAAATCACTGGATACCATAGTCTGTCAAAGGACGAATAACAATAATTTGTTAAAGGATAAGTGACAATAATCCTGCAGGCGCAGGAGACCTGAGAGGAGCTACTCCACCTTCAAGGTCAGGAGGGGCAGCCATAAAGAGATACCCCTTGTCTAAGGTAAGGAGCAGCAGCCATGCTTTGCTGGAGCAGCCGTTAAGAGATACCCCACATCCAAGGTAAGAGAAACCCAAGTAAGACGGTAGGTGTTGTGAGAGGGCAGCAGAGGGCAGACACACTGAAACCATAATCACAGAAAACCAGCCAATCTGATCACACGGACCACAGCCCTGTCTAACTCAATGAAACTAAGCCATGCTGTGTGGGGCCACCCAAGATGGATGGGTCATGGTGGAGAGGTCTCACAGAATGTGGTCCACTGGAGAAGGGAATGGCAAACCACTTCAGTATTCTTGCCTTGAGAACCCCATGAACAGTATGAGACTGACGCGCTGCCTACTGCGCTAAGAAGGCTCTTCATGAACAGTATGAAAAGGCAAAATGATAGGATACTGAAAGAGGAACTCCCCAGGTCGGTAGGTGCCCAATATGCTCCTGGAGCTCAGTGGAGAAATAACTCCAGAAAGAATGAAGGGATGGAGCCAAAGCAAAAACAACACCCACTTGTGGATGTGACTGGTGATAGAAGAAAGGTTCGATGCTGTAAAGAGCAATATTGCATAGGAACCTGGAATGTTAGGCCCATGAATCAAGGCAAATCGAAAGTGGTCAAACAAGAGATGGCAAGAGTAAACGTTGACATTCTAGGAATCAGCGAACTAAAATGGACTGGAATGGGTGAATTTAACTCAGATGACCATTATGTCTACTACTGTGGGCAGGACTCCCTTAGAAGAAATGGAGTAGACATTATGGTCAACAAAAGAGTCCGAAATACAATACTTGGATGCAATCTCAAAAATGACAGAATGATCTCTGTTCGTTTCCAAGGCAAACCACTCAATATCACAGTAATCCAAATCTATGTCCCAACCAGTAACGCTGAAGAAGCTGAACGGTTCTATGAAGACCTCCAAGACCTTTTAGAACCAACACCCAAAAAAGATGTTCTTTTCATTATAGGGGACTGGAATGCAAAAGTAGGAAGTCAAGAAACACCTGGAGTAACAGGCAAATTTGGCCTTGGAGCACAGAACGAAGCAGGGCAAAGGCTAATAGAGTTTTGCCAAGAGAATGCACTGGTCATAGCAAACACCCTCTTCCAACAACACAAGAGAAGACTCTACACATGGACGTCACCAAATGGTCAACACCAAAATCAGATTGATTATATTCTTTGCAGCCAAAGAAGGAGAAGCTCTATACAGTCAGCAAAAACAAGACTGGGAGCTGACTGTGGCCCAGATCATGAACCCCTTATTGCCAAATTCAGACTTAAATTGAAGAAAGTAGAGAAAACCACTAGACCATTCAGGTATGACCTAAATCAAATCCCTTAAGATTATACAGCGGAAGTAAGAAATAGATTTAAGGGACTACATCTGATAGATAGAGTACCTGATGAACTATGAACGGAGGTTCGTGACATTGTACAGGAGACAGGGATCACGACTGTCCCCAAGAAAAAGAAATGCAAAAAGCCATAATGGCTGTCTGAGGAGGCCTTAAAATTGCTGTGAAAGAAGAGAAGCGAAAAGCAAAGGAGAAAAGGAAAGATATAAGCATCTGAATAGTTCCAAAGAATAGCAAGGAGAGACAAGAAAGCCTTCCTCAGCGATCAATGCAAAGAAATAGAGGAAAACAACAAAATAAGAAAGACAAGAGATCTCTTCAAGAAAATCAGAGATACCAAGGGAACATTTCATGCAAAGATGGGCTCGATAAAGGACAGAAATGGTAGGGACCTAACAGAAGCAGAAGATATTAAGAAG
Source organism: Moschus berezovskii (assembly GCF_049115385.1). Taxonomy (NCBI): domain Eukaryota; kingdom Metazoa; phylum Chordata; class Mammalia; order Artiodactyla; family Moschidae; genus Moschus; species Moschus berezovskii. The sequence goes on along the minus strand of NC_142472.1, from coordinate 57,468,127 downwards.
AGATGGCAAGAATACACAGAAAAACTGTACATAAAAGATCTTCCTGACCCAGATAATCACGATGGTGTGATCACTCACCTAGAGCCAGACATCCTGGAAAGTAAAGTCAAGTGGGCCTTAGGAAGTATCACTATGAACAAAGCTAGTGGAGGTGATGGAATTCCACTTGAGCTATTTCAAGTCCTGAAAGAGGATGCTGTGAAAGTGCTGCACTCAATATGCCAGCAAATTTGGAAAACTCAGCAGTGGCCACCGGACTGGAAAAGGTCAGTTTTCATTCCAATCCCAAAGAAAGGCAATGCCAAAGAATGCTCAAACTACCACACAATTGCACTCATCTCACATGCTAGCAAAGTAATGCTCAAAATTCTCCAAGCCAGGCTTCAGCAATACATGAAACGTGAACTTCCAGATGTTCAAGCTGGTTTTAGAAAAGGCAGAGGAACCAGAGATCAAATTGACAGCATTCGCTGGATCGTCAAAAAAGCAAGAGAGTTCCAGAAAAACATCTATTTCTGCTTTCTTGACTATGTCAAAGCGCTTGACTGTGTAGATCACAATAAACTGTGGAAAATTCTGAAAGAGATGAGAATACCAGACCACCTGACCTGCCTCTTAAGAAACCTGTATGCAGGTCAGGAAGCAACAGTTAGAACTGGACAAGGAACAACAGACTGGTTCCAAACAGGAAAAGGAGTACGTCAAGGCTGTATATTGTCACCCTGCTTATTTAGCTTATATGCAGAGTACATCATGAGAAACGCTGGGCTGGAAGAAGCACAAGCTGGAATCAAGATTGCCAGGAGAAATACCAATAACCTCAGATATGCAGATGACACCACGGGAGAAAGTGAAGAGGAACTAAGGAGCCTCATGATGAAAGTGAAAGAGGAGAGTGAAAAGGTTGGCTTGAAGATCAACATTCAGAAAACGAAGATCATGGCATCTGGTCCCATCACTTCATGGGAAATAGATGGGGAACCAGTGGAAACAGTGTCAGACTTTATTTTTTTGGGATCCAAAATCACTGCAGATGGTGATTGCAGCCATGAAATTAAAAGACGCTTACTCCTGGGGAGGAAAGTTATGACCAACCTAGATAGCATATTAAAAAGCAGAGACATTACTTTGCCAACCAAGGTCCATCTAGTCAAGGCTATGGTTTTTCCAGTGGTCATGTATGGATGTGGGAGTTGGACTGTGAAGAAAGCTGAGTGCCAAAGAATTGATGCTTTTGAACTGTGGTGCTGGAGAAGACTCTTGAGAGTCCCTTGGACTGCAGGGAGATCCAACCAGTACATTCTAGGGGAGATTAGTCCAGGGTGTTCATTGGAAGGACTTATGCTAAAGCTGAAACTCCAATACTTCGGCCACCTCATGCGACGCATTGACTCACTGGAAAAGACTCTGATGCTGGAAGGGATTGGGGGCGGGAGGAGACGGGGACGACAGAGGATGAGATGGCTGGATGGCATCACTGACTTGATGGACATGAGTTTGAGTGAACTCCGGGAGTTGGTGATGGACAGGGAGGCCTGGCGTGCTGCGATTCATGGGGTTGCACAAAGTCGGACACGACTGAGTGACTGAGCTGAACTGAATGACAATAATAATATAAATATATTATATATAATAATAATAAGTGACAAAGTTAAAGGATAATTTTTCCAAATGCAGGGGACACCAGTTTGCTCCTTGGGTTGGGAAGATCCCTTGGAGAAGGAAATGGCAACCCACTCCAGAATTTTTGCCTGGGAAAGACCATGGACAGAAGAGTTGGTGAGGTATAATTCATAGGGTCACAAAGAGTTGGACAAGACTGGGGGACTGAGCATATTCACACATGAGGATGGCAATCCTTTTGGCGTCGCTCCTCTGTCTGGGTTGGGGCTGTGGAACCCTAGAAGGGGAGATAGTTTAGTGGTATAAAAGAGTGGCTACTGTTTTAATATGACTTCTCACACATCCTCTGGTTTATTTTTGATGCATTCAGCTATATAGGTCAAAAGGGCAGCTGATACTGAGTTAGAAATTGATTCCAAGTGTTTCTGGACTTTGTTTCACCCTTGACTCCCTTCTGCTTGCACTTGCTTTTCTTTTCCAGCTGTGGACTACAATTCTAACTTTGACCCCTTTCCAACTCTTGGTTATATCTGCTGCCATTTTGGTTTTTTAAGCCTTCACTTGTACATATACTATGTGTATGTGTTTGTAACAATATAGGCTTAAATTTTTGCCTGGTTACTTTCATAGATGTTTTCCTTGTCTTATTTCATAATCTTTAACTTCATAATTTTTAAGAAATTTACCCTGAGCACTCTGTTCTGTTCTATTGCTCCATCTGCCTGCTCTTTAATCAGAAGCATGTGGGTTCCATGTTGGTGAAGAGGAGTGAAGTGATAAGCCTAGGAATCGGGCAGACCCAGATTAGCTGTTTGATCTTGAGCAAGTTATTGATCTTGAACAACCACTTTAATTCTGTCACTTCTTCTGTAAAATATGGGTAATAACAGTGCCTATTTCATAGCACTACAGTTAGAACAGAAAAAAATAATGTGCCCATCGTGGTTAGCATAATGCCCAGCACATCACAAGCTCTCAACAAATGATAGTTTGTCATCCTCATCATCACTAGCTTTCTCTAAAAGGGATTTTGAAACTCAGTAGTTCACTCCATAATTCATCTTTTTCAAGCAATTTTTGCCTGTCTATTTTTTCAATAATTTGCAATCAAATCAATTTATAAAGTTCCAAATATCTGTTGGAATTTTAAAATTGTAATTATGTTAACCCTTTAAAATAATAGGGTCTTTATCTTTAAAAGATTCAGTATTCCCACCTGAGAACATGGCGGATCTCTCCATTTATCCAACTCTTATATCTATCAGGAAGTCTTTGTCCATTTCTGCATATCAGAAGCTAGACACTATGCAGGAGGGGCATTTGTCAAGGAGATGCCCACTGCCCATGTAAGGGGCAAGATTTAGCATCATGCCAGGGTCAGAGAAAAGATGTAACTATAAGGACCCATTTGGAGGGTCTGGAACATGCAGACGCTGAGAAAAAGACTCATAGCTACAGAATGAATGTTTGTGTCTCTGACAGCCATCTGCAAACCAGGCAATGGGCTCTAAGCAGATACCCTGATCTAGGATCCCCAGACTCCAGAACTGTGAGAAATTCGAAGTCACTCAGTTTGTGGTGTTCTAACTGCCCAAACGGGCCAAGACATTCATCTTGTTTCCACTTCAAATTGTGCTATTTTGCAAGTCTTCCATTAATTGCCATCAAGCATTAGTTGAGTCCTCAAGTGTGCCTAAGTCCACACACAGGACAGCCTGGGGTGGCCCCTGGAGAGGGTGGGAATTACCTGGTGAAAGGAGAGGAGCAGGCCCTGGAGACAGGCCACTGATTGAGTGGACCCTCAGTATGGACTTCTGGAGCCATGCAAACATAGATTCCTTTATCCTCCTACCCTGCCTCTCAGTCCTCTGTCCTTTTCAGACCTCACAAGACAGGAGTAGAGGCCTCTGGTAGGAAAGCTAGAGACTAGACCAGCATTTTGAGTTAAAAGAAGCATTTTCCCCCGTGTTCTCTCCTGCCTGCTTCTCTCCCTGTGAAATGACCTGATGCATGCACCTTCTCCCACTGATCTCAATCTGGAGATTGGAGGGGTTGGGCAGGAAAGAAAAATTGAAGACTGATTGTTCTGAGCTTAAGGTAGGAGCAGGAGGAAAGGAAGAGACACTCTCCTGCTTCCATTCTACACTGGGTCGTTTATCTGGAGAGAAGAGTCAGGGTGCCCCTTGCAGGCACTTAGTTGACTTTTTAATAAACTAAGACATAGTCGTTTTGTCATGGAGCAGAAAAGGCTGACTCCAGCCTGCTCTGGGGATAAGACCCCTGGGGAGGCTGAGGCCTCCTCTCAAGCCAGGTCCACATGTTTATACTTGTAAAGTCTCTTCCCCTTCTATGCCTTCCTGACTACATCCTTTGAGATCTGGAAGTCTCAGACTCTATCCAGTTATCAAAAAGCAACATATACCACACAATTTATATACAGTTGACCCTTGAACAACATAGATGTGGACTGCAAGGGCCCATATATACACTATCCCCGCCCCCCCAACCAATAAATACGTACGAGAGTACTACATGATAGGGGCTGGGGGAATCCATGGATGCAGAACCACGGACATAGAGGGCTGACTGTAAAGTTACACTTGAATGTTCCACTGACCAGAGGGTTGGTGCCTGTAACCCCTGAGTTGTGGGGGGGGTCAGCTATACTCACTGCTTCCACTTTCCTGTCCTCACAGTGGGAGCGGCAGCCTCAGGAAGGAGAAATTCCAGCTCCGCTCCAGCCAGTCCCCTTTCAAAGCCCTGCTGCTTACCCTTACCCAGCACTGCACCTCTTTACAGGCACGCAGATCAGCTTCTTCAGTGGCTGCACATAAGGTCGGTGACAGGTGGTTAAGTAGGAAAAAAGAGACTCTGGGGGAAAAGATGAAGAGGCCAACAAGGAAGGAGAGAGTTTGTCCAGGAAATAAGAAAGGGTGCCAAGAGACGTGGAGCCTTAATTCCATCGAGCACCACAGACAATTCCAGCGAAGCAAGCCTAGACACCGAAGGGCACTGGTCACATTGGCAGAGCAGTTTCAGGGGAGTGCTGGGGAAGGGGCCACATTCCAGGGGATCAGAAAGGACCAGGCAACAAAACAACAGCAACTCATGGGACCGCTCTTTGTTTATTTTGCCTTATTTGATACTTTCAAAAACACATCGGGAGGACTCCCCTGGTGGTCTAGTGACTAGGACTCTGCTCAAAATATATGGGGGCCCAAGTTCTATCGCTGGTCAAGGAACTAAATCCCACGTGCAGAAATGGCACAACTTGAAAAAAAAAAAAAAAGATCCTGCCTGCCACAACTAAGACCAGGCACAGCCAAATAAATTAATATTTAAATTTTAAAAATATAAGCATTTTAGGTAACTCATGAACCCAGTAGTCCACTTCACAATTCATCTTTTTCAAGCATGAAACACAAGTGATAAATGTATATCACCATCCACCTGAAAAACACTACACAGTCCATGCTACCGCATCTACTGCACTGTGAAGACCACTCTTTGGAGAAGCTTGACTCTGAAGGACAGAATGGCACGAGTGATGTGGGCCGGAGGTGGAAGAAGGCAGGAAAAGCACTTTTGAAACAGACAGCGGGAGGCTGAAGACAAAGGGGGGAGTGGAAACATGCCCAGAAGCCTTTCAGAGGAGGTCCTGGGGACCACAGACAGGTGTCAGCTAGCTTTGCAGGCTGGGCTCTTCGTGAAGGAGTGACTAGCACTTCTCTTTCTCCCACAGGGCAAGTCTAAAATGAGCATGAGAAACTCCAATACTTTGCCCACCTGATGCGAAGAGCTGACTCATTGGAAAAGACCTGATGCTGGGAAAGATTGAGGGCAGGAGGAGAAGGGGACGACAGAGGATGAGTTGGTTGGATGGCATAACCAACTCAATGGACATGGGTTTGGGTGGACTCCAGGAGTTGGTGATGGGCAGGGAGGCCTGGCGTGCTGCGGTTCATGGGGTCGCAGAGAGTCAGACACGACCCAGCGACTGAACAGAACTGAACATAATTAACATCAGCAGGAGGGATGTAGCTTGGATGACACCAGCAAAGCCCATTCACAATTACCAGGAAGTAAAAATAGAATGTAGCTAACAAAAGAAAAGGCAATGGCAACCCACTCCAGTGTTCTTGCCTGGAGAATCCCAGGGATGGCGGAGCCTGGTGGGCTGCCGTCTGTGGGATAGCACAGAGTTGGAAATGACTGAAGCGACTTAGCAGCAAAAGAGACAAAAGAAAAGTGTTTGTAAAGAAGGCTGAGTGGGGAAGAATTGATGCTTTTGAACTATGGTGTTGGAAAATATTCTTGAGAGTTCTCTGGATTGCAAGATCAAACCAGTCAATCCTAAAGGAAATCAGCCTGAATATTCATTGTAAGGACTGATGCTGAAGTGGAAGGTCCAACACTTTGCCCATCTGATGCAAAGAGCCGACTCATTGGAAAAGACCCTGATACTGGGAAAAACTGAGGGCAGGAGAAGGGGGCGGCTGCGGATGAGATGATTAGAGGCATCACCAACTCAATGGACATGAATTTGAGCAAACTCTGGGAGGCAGTGAAAGGAGCCTGGGAACCTTGAGAGCTGTAGTTCACGGGGTTGCAAAAAGTCAGACACGACTTACTGGCTGAACAACAACAACAAAATAAAGTCTAATCATTTTTTCCTTTTCCTTTATGCTGAGCCTGGTTTCACTGCCTCACAGGGTGCCGACTTCACTTTCACTTTTCGCTTTCACACATTGGAGTAGAGGTCTCAGGCCCTGGCCCTTCTGACCTGCGATCCTGGTGCCAAACAGCTGCACGGTGGCCTCAGCTTAGGGCTCCTGTACAGACACTGCGCGGGACACTCCATCCAAGATGGCGGCGGCGGGCGGGTGCGGAGAGGCTGCGCCGCCTCCTGACAGGAGCGTGAGCGGCAGAGCTGCGCCTGCGCCCCTCGGCAGAACTACCCCGCCCCTGCGGGCGGCAGAGGTCGCCAGAAACAAAGCGACTGGTGGTGGCGGGCGCCGGAACGCCTGCTCTGGAGCAGAAGCTCACTCGTCTTCACTCTTTGATCCGAGAAGAACGCTTTCCTTGCCTTTGGAACCGAACTCAGTCTCATTCCATTGGTGAGAGCTGGCACAGGGCAGGAGGCCCCTGGTTGTGGCCCGGCTCCAGCGGGTTGAGGACAGAAGCTCCGTATTTGTTGCATCGGTGACTTACTGAGGCGTGATCCTAGAGCGGTCATACGGAAAGGCTCTTGGCTCGGCCGGGGCTCAAGTCAGAGGGCCACTTTGAGTTTCTCCCGCAGATGTCACGTTCTGTCCCCAAGCTCACGTGCGGCAGGTAAGGAACCCCACGCTCATAAAGACAAAACCACGTCCTCCTGATGGAAGCAGAAATTTCCAGAAGAGGCCCTGGGGGACAGAAACCAAGCAGTGCCTGACGATGTCCGCCCCCCCACCACGTGTCTGTCGCCGCTTCGTGGTTCTTGGTACCGTACACCTGATGCTTTCAGACGCTTCTCTCCCTCTGCTCTCTGGCTCAGCAACACACTGTTCTTTTCAACTTTCCCCCTAACTAGGATCAGATTATGGAGAAGGCAATGGCACCCCACTCCAGTACTCTTGCCTGGAAAATCCCATGGACGGAGGAGCCTGGTAGGCTGCAGTCCGTGGGGTCACTAAGGGTCGGACACGACTGAGCGACTTCACTTTCACTTTTCGCTTTCACACATTGGAGAAGGAAATGGCAACCCACTCCAGTGTTCCTGCCTGGAGAATCCCAGGGACGGGGGAGCCTGGTTGGCTGCCGTCTATGGGGTCGCACAGAGTCGGACACGACTGAAGTGACTTAGCAGCAGCAGCAGGATCAGATTATCTGCATTAGAGAAAAAGAATAAGGCCTTCCCTGGAAGTCCTGTGGTTAGGGCTTCTTCTTCCAATGCAGGGGTTCAATCCCTGGTCAGGGAACTAAGATCCCCCGTGTGTAGTGGCCAAAAAATCAGAACATAAACAACAGAAGCAATATTGTAACAAATTCAATAAAGACATACAAAAAAAAAAAAAAAAACCTGAGGACAACAACAACAAAAAACCTTCCCAAATTAACTGATAAAATAGACCAATATTTTCTGAACATAAAAAGTAACTGAACTTTGAAAGCACCAACTTTGAACTCTATTCTACCAGTTCTGCCAGCTCTTCCCTTGCCCAAGAACAAATGTCTATTTAACATTTATTGCTAGGAACAGGGGCAAGGGCTTCCCAGGTGGCACTAGTGGTAAAGAACCTGCCTGCCAGTGCAGGTGACATAAAGAGATGCTGGTTCCATCGCTGGGTTTGAAAGATTCTCTGAAGGAGGGCATGGAAACCCACTCCATTTTTCTTACCTGGAGAATTCCGTGGACACAGGAGCCTGGTGGGCTATGGTCCATAGGGTCGCTGAGAGTCAGACACAACTGAAGCAACTTGGCATTCTCACAGGAATGGGCAAATTGCTTTAAATGGATTATATAATTTGGTTTTCATACATTTTAGTGAGGCAGTTGTTAATGAGATAATTTCATAATTTTTCTTTTTTTGGTAAGTGAAGTTACTGAGGCTTGGAGATGGGAGGAACTCACGCAAGTTTAAAAGATGCATCACTGACAGAGGTGTGATTTGAGCTTGCTTATGAAGGACTCCAGATTCCGCTATGCCAGACAGCCTTGGATTTGCCCTTCAGTCAGTGCAGGATACACCCATATAACTCTCAGAGAGGTGTTTCATAAAGGTCTCCATGGGCTTCCCTGATGGCTCAGTTGGTAGAGAATCTCCCTGCAATGCAGGAGACCCCAGTTCAATTCCTGGGTCGGGAAGATCTGCTGGAGAAGGGATAGACTACCCACTCCAGTACTCTTGAGCTTCCCTTGTGGCCTAGCTGGTGAAGAATTTGCCTGCAATGTGGGAGACCTGGGTTCGTCCCTACGTTGGGACGATCCCCTGGGGAAGGGAAAGGCTACCCACTCCAATATTCTGGCCTGGAGAATCCCATGGACTGTATAGTCTGATTGAGCGACTTTCACCTCACTTCTCTTCATTCTTCATTACTTCATCTCCCCTTCATTTGGTATACTGTAGACATTATAACCGGAGAAGGCAATGGCAAGCCACTCTAGTACTCTTGCCTAGAAAATCCCATGGATGGAGGAGCCTGGTAGGCTGCAGTCCATGGGGTCGCACAGAGTCGGACACGACTGAGCGACTTCACTTTCACTTTTCACTTTCACACATTGGAGAAGGAAATGGCAACCCACTCCAGTGTTCTTGCCTGGAGAATCCCAGGGAAGGGGGAGCCTGGTGGGCTTCCATCTGTGGGGTCACACAGAGTCTGATACGACTGAAGTGACTTAGCAGCAGCAGCAGCAGCAGCAGACGTTATAACTCTCTCTTGAAATAAAGTCCCCATAATTAAATCTAGTTTTTCAGCTGAGGTCTAGTCTGTGCCTAGAATAGTTGGTCTATTGTTTTCTTTGTGATGAACATAAATTTTTGTGTGATTAATGTATTTCTTTGTTAATGAAAGACTACTCTGTGCAGCTGCATGTGTGCATACATGTGCATGCTCAGTCGTGTCTGACCCTGCAGCCTCTGTGGACTGCAGCCCGCCAGGCTCCTCTGTTCATGGGATTCTTCAGGCAAGAATACTGGAGTGGGTTGCCATTTCCTCCTCCAGGGGATCTCCCCAACCCAGGAATTGAACCTGTGTCCCCTGCATTAGCAGGCGGATTCCTTACCACTGAGCCACCTGGGAATCCCCTAGTCTGTGGATTTATTTCTGTTAATGCAGTGCTCTCCATACTGCTTTATATTACAGATTTGTTTTTAAAAGTAAATGAAGGAATTTATATTTATCCTTATTAAATTTTATGTTGTTTGTCTCAGCCCATTGTTTTGGTAAATTAAATCTTTTCAACATTTTTTCATCCAGCATATTAGTTTTATTCTCCAATTTCTTAGCATCTATGTACCTACATCCATAAAATATCAAAGAGATTGATCCAAGAACAGACCTTTAAGGATGTAAGGATCATCTTTAGTTGCCACTGATCTTTCAGATAATGCTGGATTTCTTTTTATTCAACCACATAGGAGCACAATTCAGTTCAGTTCAGTCGCTCAGTCGTGTCCCACTCTTTGGGACCCCGTGGACTACAGCATGCTAGGCCTTTCTGTTCATCGCCAACTCCCAGAGTTTATTCAGACTCATGCCTATCGAGTCGGTGATGCCATCCAACCATCTCATCCTCAGTCGTCCCCTACTCCTCCCGCCTTCAATCTTGCCCAGCATCAGGGTCTTTTCAAATGAGTCAGTTCTTTGCATCAGGTGGCCAAAGTATTGGAGTTTCAGCTTCAGCATCAGTCCTTCCAATGAACATTCAGGACTGATTTCTTTTAGGATGGACTGGTTGGATCTCCGTGCAGTCCAAGGGATTCTCAAGAGTCTTCTCAAACACCACAGTTCAAAAGCATCAATTCTTCTGCACTCAGCTTTCTTTATAGTCCAACTCTCACATCCATACATGACCACTGGAAAAACCATAGGTTTGACTAGACGGACCTTTGTTGGCAAAGTAATGTCTCTGCTTTTTATTTTTATTTATTTATTTTTTTCCAATTTTATATATTTATTTTTTTCAAGTTGAACAGACTAAATTTCTTTAAACAAACTTACTTATACTCCAGAGTCCTTTAAAAACTTAATAGCATTTATACATTGAAGGTATTTGATTTTCTTGTAACTAGCACTTCAAATGCAACAAGCATTTGAAGCAACAAGCATTTGACCCAACAAGTAAAACTCTCTACAGTTCATAACTTTTATAAATAAAATAAATTAAATGTACAGTGAATAAGTTCTCTGAAATATTTCAATATTTCTGCAGGTTTAGTAGCATCGTAAAAATACATTTCAACTAAAATTCACAAATCTAAAAACCTGTTAGGCATTTTTAGGCGTTTTAAGATGGAAATGAAGACCAATGTTACATCGTAATATGCCAATTACAAATAGTACTTCAAATAGCAAATACTACAATTTGTCCCAAACTTTAAAAACTATTCATGAACTCAACACTGAACTATTGATGGCTATGAGAATTGTTTCCTAGCCTTTTTGAAAATTTCAACCATTTACGTTTAAGGTAATTATTGATAAGTACGATCCCGTAGCCATTTTCTTTATTGCTTTGGGTTCAAGTTTATACACTCTTTCTGTGTATCCTGTCTATAGAAGATCCTTTAGCATTTGTTGGAGAGCTGGTTTGGTGATGCTGAATTCCCTCAGCTTTTGCTTGTCTGTAAAGCTTTTGATTTCTCCTTCATATTTGAATGAGATCCTTGCTGGGTATAGTAATCTGGGCTGTAGGGTATTTTCTTTCATCACTTTAAGTATGTCTTGCCACTCCCTTCTGGCCTGAAGAGTTTCTGTTGAAAGATCAGCTGTTATCCTTATGGGAATCCTCTTATGTGTTATTTGCTGCTTTTCCCTTGCTGCTTTTAATATTTGTTCTTTGTGTTTGATCTTTGTTAATTTGATTAATATGTGTCTTGGAGTATTTCGCCTTGGGTTTATCCTGTTGGGAACTCTCTGGGTTTCTTGGACTTGGGTGATTATTTCTTTCCCCATTTTAGGGAAGTTTTCAACTATTATCTCCTCAAGTATTCTCTCATGGTCTTTCTTTTTGTCTTCTTCTTCTGGGACTCCTATGATTCGAATGTTGGAGCGTTTAACATTGTCCCAGAGGTCTCTAATAATGTCCTCATTTCTTTTAATTCGTTTTTCTTTTTTCCTCTCTGTTTCATTTATTTCTACAATTCTATCTTCTAGTTCGCTTATCCTGTCTTCTGCCTCTGTTATTCTACTGTTTGTTCCCTCCAGAGTGTTTCTGATCTCATCTATTGCATTATTCATTGTATATTGACTCTTTTTTATTTCTTCTAAGTCCTTATTAAATCTTTCTTCCATCTTCTCAATCCTTTTCTCCAGGTTATTTATCTGTAACTCCATTTTGCTTTCAAGATTTTGAATCATTTTCACCATCAAAATTTGAAATTCTTTATCAGGTAAATTCCCTATATCTTCTTCTTTTGTTTGTGTTGTTGGGCAATTGTCTTGTTCCTTTACTTGCTGGGTATTTCTCTGCCTCTTCATCTTGCTTATATTGCTTTGCTTGGGGTGGCCTTTCCCTCTTCTTGCAGTTTGTGGAGTTCTCTTTATTACGTAGTTTCCTCGCTGTATGTGGGGTTGGACGGGTGACTTGTCCGGGTTCCCTGGTTAGGGAAGCATGTGTTGGTGTTCTGGTGGGTGGAGCTGGATTTCTTCTCTCTCCTTTAGAAGACAATGGGCTGCTTTTCTGGGAGCCTGATGTCCTCTGCCAGTATTCAGAAGTTGTTTTGTGGACTTTACTCCGCATTCAAATGTTCTTTTGATGAATTTGTGGGGGAGAAAGTGGTCTTGCCATCTTATCCCTCCGCCATCTTGTTCTTTCCTCCCCAGAACACTGGATTCTTATATTCCACTTGGTCGTGGAGTATCTCTTCCCAGCTGCTCCAGCAAGGCGCAGCCGCTGTACCTTACCTTGGACGAGGGGTATCTCCTCAAGGCCACGCCTCCTGCTTTGAATGTAGATCAGCTCCTCTCGGCCCTCCGGTGCCCAAGCAGCCACCGCCTCCTGAACGTGGTACAGCTCCTCTCGGCCACCGCCCTAACCCTGGGCGCGGGGTAGCTCATCTCAGCCACGATTCTGCACGTGGTCGGTTGTGCTGGAGCCGGGCGTCTCCCGCGTCTGCGCCGCCGGAGCCGGGCGTCTCCTGCGTCTGCCTCTCTGCTTTTTAATATGCTGTCTAGGGGGCTTCCCTGGTGGCTCAGACAGTAAAGTGTCTGCATGCAATGTGGGAGACCTAGGTTTGATCCCTGGGTTGGGAAGATCCCCTGGAGAAGGGAATGGCAACTCACTCCAGTACTCTTGCTTGGAAAATCCCATGGATGGAGGAGCCTGGTATGCTACAGTCCATGGGGTCGCAAAGAGTCAAGCATGACTGAGTAACTTCACATCACATCAGGTTGGTCATACTTTTCATCCAAGGAGCAAGTGTCTTTTAGTTTCATAGCTGCAAAGATTTTGGAGCCCCCCAAAATAAAGTCTGTCACTGTTTTCACTGTTTCCCCATCTATTTGCCATGAAGTGATGGGATTGGATGCCATCATCTTAGTTTTTTGAATGTTGAGTTTTAAGCCAACTTTTTCACTCCTCTTTCACTTTCATCAAGAGGCTCTTTAGTTCTTATTCGCCTTCTGCTGTAAAGGTGGTGTCATCTGCATATCTGAGGTTATTGATATTTCTCCTAGCAATCTTGATTCTGGCTTGTGCTTCATCCAGTCCAGCATTTCTCATGATGTACTCTGCATATAAGTTAAATAAGCAGGGTAACAATATACAGCTTTGACGTACTCCTTTTCCTATTTGGAACCAGTCTGTTGTTCCATGTCCAGTTCTAACTGTTGCTTACTGACCTATATACAGATTTCTTAAGAGGCAGGCAGGTGGTCTGATATTCCCATCTCTTTCAGAATTTTCCATAGTTTGTTGTGGTCCACACAGTCAAAGGCTTTGGCATAGTCAATAAAGCAGAAATAGATGTTTTCCTGGATCTCTCTTGCTTTTTCAATGATCCAGTGGATGTTGGCAATTTGATCTCTGGTTCCCCTGCCTTTTCAAAATCCAGCTTGAACATCTGGAAGTTCATGGTTCACATTACTGTTGAAGCCTAGCTTGAAGAATTTTCAGCATTACTTTGCTAGCATGTGCAATGGGTGCAATTGTGTGGTAATTTGAGCGTTGCCTTTCTTTGGGATTGGAATGAAAACTGACCTTTTCCAGTTCTGTGGCCACTGCTGAGTTTTCCAAATTTGCTGGCATATTAAGTGCAGCACTTTCACAGCATCATCTTTTAAGGTTTGAAATAACTCAAAAGGAATTCCATCACCTCCACTAGCTTTGTTTGTAGTAATGCTTCCTAAGGCCCACTTGACTTCACATTCCAGGATGTCTGGCTCCAGGTGAGTGATCACACCATCATTGTTATCTTGGTCATGAAGATCTTTTTTGTACAGTTATTCTGTGTATTCTTGCCATCGCTTCTTAATATCTTCTGCTTCTGTTAGGTCCATACCATTTCTGTCCTTTACTGTGCCCATTTTGCATGAAATGTTCCCTTGGTATCTCTAATTTTCTTGAGGAGATCTGTAGTCTTTCCCATTCTATTGTTTTCCTCTATTTCTTTGCACTGATCGCTGTTATCTCTCCTTGCTATTCTTTGGAGCTCTGCATTCAAATGGGTATATCTTTCCTTTTCTCCTTGCCTTTTGCTTCTCTTTTATTCACAGCTATTTGTAAGCCCTCGTCAGACAACCATTTTGCCTTTTTGCATTTCTTTTTCTTGGGGATGGTCTTGATCCCTGCCTCCTGTACAATGTCAGGAACCTCAGTCCATAGTTCTTCAGGTACTCTGTGTATCAGATCTAATCCCTTGAATCTATTTGTCACTTCCACTGTATAATCGTAAGGGATTTGATTTAGGTCATACCTGCATGGTGTAGTGGTTTTCCCTACTTTCTTCAGTTTAAGTCTGAATTTGGCAATAAGGAGTTCATGGTCTGTGCCACAGTCAGCTCCTGGTCTTCTTTTTGCTAACTGTATAGAGCTTCTCCATCTTTGGCTGCAAATAATATAATCAATCTGATTTTGGTGTTGACCATCTGGTGATGTCCATGTGTAGAGTCTTCTCTTATGTTTATATTCTCTTGTAGCAATAATTTAAAAGTATATTTTAATGAAGATTTAAAAGACACTCAAGTATTCTGCTTTTACTGAAGATATAATGTTCTCAATTCACAAGCCTTAGGTAAACAATAATAAATGTAATTATGCTTTATTAAACATGTTCTCTATCTTGATCCATCACTGTACCTAAGAGCAAAGTTCTTAATCTAGTTTCATCCAGGTAAAGTGAATCAATACTGTGCCTAACTGATTGTGTATTTCTTCTAGAAGGCTGTGAAGCCAGGTCACTGGTAATTGCAAATATTGTAGCAAGGAGAAAATACTTTGTGTGTGTGTGTGTGTAATGAGTAGAAATGAACAGAAAGGAGAATACAGGAAATTATTTTTTTGGAGAGTGAACAAGCACACCTAGTAGAAAATATATTCATTAGAGTTTTCAGTATAAACTTAAGGAGATATGAGTCTGCTTGATTGTGTATTTGATGGAACATTTGTTGAGCTGCTTGGGTGCAGGTGGGAAGCAGATGCATAGTGGGGCTTCAGTAGGGTTTTGGCTTTGCAACCAGTGAAGTTAGGGAGGGAAGTGAGAGGGTTATGTTTCTAATTATGATCTATGGAATCTACGCTAAATAAGGGGCACAAACCCAAGGGGAAGGCTGATAGAAAGAAAGTTGGTGCGTGGGTAGGTCTGAGAATTTCTGGAGTGGATACTCAGGGTAGGAGAGCTGGAAGGAAAAGATGTGATTGTCAAGGGGAGAACATTTTAAAGACTCCAAAAGAGATGCTGAGGTGGGAAGAAGTAAACACATCATTGGAAGCAAAGAACCCAAGGATTTGAGAGACTGAAATGTTGATATCAGTTGTCTATGTGGATGTTGAAGTTGTTAAGAATGATGACAGGAGCACGAAGGAGCACAGTTGGCAAAAGCATCAAAGGATGAGAGAGAATGGGGAAGGATCCAGAGATGACAACAAAGAGAAGCTGGGAGAGGTCAAGTCCGAAGGTGTGGGTGTCAGATGACAAGGTGTTAATCATCTGGAGCATTGGAAACGACCACACAATCCGGACACCAACATCAGAGAGATCGAATGTTCAGCTGGC
The DNA here is from genome assembly GCF_049115385.1 of Moschus berezovskii. NCBI lineage: Eukaryota > Metazoa > Chordata > Mammalia > Artiodactyla > Moschidae > Moschus > Moschus berezovskii. The sequence continues at coordinate 57,452,588 of NC_142472.1, read as the reverse complement.
TTCCTGTGCTTTTCCTTTTTTGTTTGGCTACTGTGGCATAGTGTGGGAAGGGCTACAAGTATAGAGTTAAAAAAGAGGAAAAAGAAACCCTTTTTACTTTCTGAAAAACCCTCAGTGTTAATTATGTTACAATATGTGTAATGCACCCTGACTGGCAATGGCAGACATTTGAACAAAGAAATCAAGATGGTCCAGGGCTGGTAGCAAATGGTAAGTGAAAAATATACTAATAATTCAACAGTTTCTGACGTTTGAAGAAGGAGTTTCACTCCAGGCAAATTAAACATAGAGATTTTGCCTGGAGACCATTAAAAAAAAAAAAAAATCCCAAGCTACTAAGAGAAATAGAGCTGTAATTGGACTCATTTAGCAAAAATGAAACTTAGGTAAAATGAAAGTTCTCTGTGAAATTATTGTGGGTTATTTTTTATAATGCAGCTGAACAGTATCCCTAAAGCGTTTCAGTGTGATTTTTTCCATTTCTTATAATGACAATAAATTCAGTTTGATTTCTGATGATACTAGCTGGAATTTATAGCAAGCACACAAGATATGTGTAAGATAAAGCTACATTTTATAATGCAGTTTAAATAGGTTTTGCCATCAATTAACTAGAAATGGGAGAAATTAAATAATATAATGTAGAATTCATTAAACCCAAAGAAAAAGGTGAAATATGTAATCCAGGAGTATACATATATTAATCTCTTCTGTCACCTACAAAAATACCAAACTTTCTTTTTTTATCACATATTTAAATAAGTTCTAGCTATCTGCAAAACCAACCTGAGCCCCACCTCCTTCATAAAACCTTCTAGACTTTCCCCAGGTTGCAAGATCTCCTTCTTTTCTGAAGTCCTGTAGCATTTTCATTCAACAAAGTATGATTGATCATAATTTATGTATCAAGTACTATACCAAGAATTGGGGCAATAGGAAAAGAATATAACTAATTAGAGGGGAGAAATAATAAAAAACAGCAATTAAAATGACTGGTTCTTGGGACTTCCCTGGTGGTTCAGTGGTTAAGACTCAGTGCTTCAAATGCAGGGGCAAGGGTTCAATCACTGGTTGGTAAACTAAGATCCCACTAAGATCCCAAGTGGCTAAAAGATTTTAAAAAAAAGACTATTTCTTACTTGTCAGGCTTTATTATAAGTGCTTAACATGTACTGACTCTGATTTCTCACCACAGCATTATGAGGTAGTTACTATTTTTATTTCCATTTTAGAGATGAGTAAATAAAGGTACACACAGGTTACATTACTTGCTAAAGGACACAGAGCTAGTCAGTGGAAGACTCAGACTCAGAAGGAGTTCTCCCTGATTCTAAAGCTCTTAACTACCTGAGTCACTCAACTGCTTTGTCCCTCAATCAAGAAAAAAAGCATAATACTCTACATTTGTCCTACCTGTTTTATCAAGTTGTTGTATGAGGTTCAAGTAAGGTAATAGGTTTGGAAATACTACTTCCAAAATTATATCTATTGTAGAAGTGCTCAGTATTACTTATTATGATGACATGTGTGAATTGTTTGACATGACTAACCCACTCATCTCTCAAAACGACACTCCGGAGCAGCTTTTAAGATCACGTCCTTTTTATGATGGGGAAACTAAGATATAGAAAGTTCCCATCTGTTCAGAAGTCCAGCCCAGGGAGTCTGGCTCCAAAGACCATGCTCTTAACCTCCAAATTCTGCTGCCTTGTTGCTAAACTTTGTCCTGTGAACAGTACACGGAGCCAGGCTGGGCCAGGTGTCCTTGGCAGTTGCTGAATTAGGACGAGACCTCTGGGAGGATGCTACTCCTTTCCCTGGCTTGTATTCCGCCTAAGCCTGAGGCCATACAGATAAGCTCTGTCCCCCCAACCCACCACCACGTGTGTATCAACCCATACTCGCAAAATGACTGGATGGCAGAGCACTGCCACCAACCCTATCACTGAGTAAACTCATGCTCCTTGCAGTGTTCAGATCCTGAACGGAAATCACATCCCACCTTTCCCAGGGGAAATGCTCAGGGTACCTGGTGCCTGTAATTCCTGATTGCCTCTGCATGAACATCTCCCAGGACCAAAACCCACTGCCTCCAGAAAGAATTCTTTCCAGTTGTACTTAATTCTGCTTTGTGAAGAGTCCTTCTTTAAACAGAACTGGGAATGGCTTAAACTGAACTATGAATTGAACATTTTTTGGACTGGCTCAAAATCTGCCCTTCTTCTCAAAACAAAATTAGTTTGACTTAGTGTCTCTATCCCTGGTGCAGAAAGACTTGGTCCGGCCAAAATTCTCACTGTCTTATTACCCACTATGAGAGCGGGATTGGGGGTTTAGGTGGCGTGGGCAGGAGTTACCTACTGACACGGCAGCAGGCCCCTCCCTTCACAGCGCACTCTACCTCTGTATGGGCTTCTCAAGTGGCTCTGTGGTAAAGAATCTGCCAGCCAAGCAGGAGACGTGGGTTCGATCCCTAGGTTGGGAATATCCCCTGGAGATGGAAATGGCAACCCACTCCAGTATTCTTGCCTGGGAAATTCCGTGGATGAAGGAGCCTGGCAGGCTACAGTCCATGGGGCTGCAAAAGTGTCAGACATACTTAGTGACTAAACAACAGCGACAACCACTCTTGTATGGGAGAATGAAAATCGCATTAGAAAGTTTAATCATCTGAATCTAACTTTGTCGATCCATCGTGTCTCCATTTGCCAACAAGATTTCTTTTCATTTGTTTTTTGTTTGTTTTCTAGTCAATGCATCCCGCCCCCACCCCCGACCAGGGATTGAACCCTGCCTCCTGTATTGGAACCACTGGACCACCAGCGAAGTCCCAAGACTTCTTTTTTGTTTGTTTTTTAAATTACTGTATTTATTTTAATTGGAAGATAATTACTTTACAGTATTTTGGTGGTTTCTTTTTAAAAAGCAAGTATCTGTTAGCCCACTGTAGAGCTAAAAATAAAGTAAAAGAAACAAATTTCAACTAATGAAAATCACCACTGTCCATGAGGACTGGCATTTAAAGCCTTTCTGAGTATAGAGTTGTGTTTTTCACTATGAAAAGTGAAATAATTTCTAAGCAACCAACTTCTTCATAAAGGCAGTTTGAAAATACATTTTTGGGAAATGTTGGCCAGAGGATGTATAACTGAAATTATAATCAAGTGCTAACTCTCACAGACATTTCTTTAGGTTCTCGTCTCAAAGAAAAATATGATTAATACTTCTTGCCAGTAGATTCAATGATTGTATTTTTTTTTTTAGTTTGCACAGGGTCAAAAACATTGCAGAGAGCACACCATGCAAATTCTGAATCATTAAAATGTAACATCATTTGGAGGTTCAAGAAAAGACAATATTCTGTTGATGTATAATTTTTACATGACAATACATTTAACCACTTTCAGAATCCATGAAAATTGAGAGATCTTGGAAATCATCTAGTTCAGCTTATTTCATAATTGCAAAACCTGAGGCCCAGAAAAAGATTCAGTTCATAATCATTCAGCTAGTGAGCAAGAGCAAGAATATAAGACCCAATTCCATACCTCAGTTTGGTGCCAACCAAAATCTGAGCATGAGGAATATACTTTATAAGTCAAATATAAGTGAGCAATCAGTGCTCAGCATTTCAGCAGATATAATGGGAAGAATACTTTGACTCTACCCTCTGGACCTTTCCAAAGTTGTTATCTTAAGACTTACACGATATATGAGAGGCTTCTTCAGATTTCACAAAGTAGCTGTAGAATAGCACAAGCAAGGAAATTCCAAAAGTAATGGCAAAAGTACCATTCTTGTATGAACCAGAGTTTTTCTTCTATGAAGGTATTCATAGAGACCCCTCAAAAGATTTACAAAGCCCACTAAGTCTCTGTTTCATATGAATATTAAAGAAAGGACTCTATATACTTTGGGGAGGAGATTGAGAGAAAATTTCCATATGCTACTAGAGTTGTTACTAGTTCAACAAAAATACTAGACAGATACTGTAAAAATTTATTGCCTCCAAAATTTTTCTGTAAGATCTGAAATAAAGCTTTATATCACATTTTATTGTGCTTCCCTGGTGCCTCAGATGGTAAAGAATCTGCCTGCAATGCAGGTAGACCTAGGTTTGATCTCTGGGTCTAGAAGATACCCTGGAGAAGGGAATGGCAACCCACTCCAGTATTTTTGCCTGGAGAATTCCATGGACAGAAGAGTCTGGCGGGCTATAGTCCATAGCGTCACAAAGAACCACATTTTATTACATAGCATTTTATTACACAACTTTCCTACTTTACTTTGATACAAGCAAAAAGAATATAAAAATTTCTCTTATTTATTCAAACTTGCCAACAAGTTCCTTTGGGCTTTTCCATAAGGTGGAACTTTCTGGCCAGCCCGATATATTAAATTATTATTTCCTTGGAGCATCATTGACACTAAAAATTCTTTTCATACTGCTATCTGATAGGGAGGAAATAAAGAGAAACCAATTTTAACAAATGGACATCATCACTATCTGTCAAGTTGTTGGGAGTCTTTCCAAGCATCTGGTGGTGTTTTCCACTAGGAAAAGTGAAGTATCTAAGCCACCAACCTGTTCATAAAGGCAGTGTAGAAGGAGTTCATGTCTGAATTAACTGATCAAAAGAGAAGTCTCCTCAACTTAGGTACACATAAAGGAATCAGAGTGAATTTTGTGTTTAAGAGAGTGAAAATAACTCCAAATAGAAATTTTCAAAGGTGAAGTAATTACCTTAGATACTGAAGAACTTTCATGCACACACGAAGTTAAGGTTACTTTGGAAGTAATTCCTCTGCATGCTGATGTAATGTTTTTACTGGAAAGTACTCTTCTTCTCAAGAAATTTAAGAATGAAATGTCCTCTTCTCACACACAGTCATATGTGCCTTAACTCAAATGAACATGGTTAGATACGAGCAGAGGAAGATGAGACAGAAAAGAAGCTGATGAACGATGTGCTGAGGAGGGAGGATTTATTCAGTGCCTCCTTGGAATTTGGTTCCAATAGCTCTAGAGGCTGGGACTCCAGGTGTGATTAAAGGAGGGAAAAGTCGGCAAACTGTGTCTGCACATGAACAGTTTTCTCTTCTCTGAGTATTACCACCAGCCATGCTCTTTGAAGGCATACCTTGTGGTACCTTAATGTCCCTTCAGCAGATTTTAGATCAAGTCTTTCTTTGCTGATACAGTGGTCTCTGTGGATGGACACATGGTGTTGAGTCCCTCTGGCCCTCTCTGTTCCTGAGGACCCCTTCCCCATGTGGCTGGTCCTCTACTTCGAGCTCCTTCGTGGTACCAAAGAACCTGAGGAATTAGAGTGACAGTACCCTCCTATCCTTTTCTTCCCAGGCACTGCTGCTGCTGCTGCTAAGTCACTTCAGTCGTGTCTGACTCTGTGCGACCCCACAGAAGGCAGCCCACCAGACTTCCCCGTCCCTGGGATACTCCAGGCAAGAACACTGGAGTGGGTTGCCATTTCCTTCTCCAGTGCATGAAAGTGAAAAGTGAAAGTGAAGTCGCTCAGTTGTGTACGACTCTTAGTGACCCCATGGACTGCAGCCTACCAGGCTCCTCCGCCCATGGGATTCTCTAGGCAAGAGTACTAATCTACTACAATAAAGCCCCTTTTTGCTTACTAAACAATTTACTTGATGTAATCGTAACATAGGGGCTTCTCTGGTGACCCAGTGGTCAAGAACCTGCCTGCTAATGCAGGAGACATGGGTTTGATCCCTGGGTTGGGAAAATCCCCTGGAGAAGAATATTTCAACTCACTCCAGGGTTCTTGCCTGGAAAGTTCCATGGACAGAGGAGCCTGGTGGGCCACTGTCCTTGGGACTACAGTCGCAAAGAGTTGGCCACAGCGACTAAGCTACCACTACCACCATCAGGCCTCCTGCTTTTGGGAGTAACCAGCTAAGAAACCAACCCCAGTTTCCGTATTTCTGCATCCCTGTTCCCGAGAACACCCCAGACTTTCCAAGGAAGTTTCTCACCACACAGCCAGCACCCAGCTGGGGAGCAAGAGCCGGGCTTCCTTTCCTGCTGGCACTCCTCACACCTGTATGCGGAGCGGTGGGGCTTGGGCTCTCCCCCTTCACGTGATACTTGAGGCAGTGGGATAAATCCCACAGGGACACCACAGTCCCCCATAAGGCCGATAATGGCCACTCTCCTATCCTCGGGCCTCTTAGAGGAGACCCGCCTAGGGTGAGGAGGGGCCCCAAAAGTAGATGGTGGTTAGTTGCAATAGGGTCTGGGGTGAGAGATGGATGTCTAGCTTTTCTGTGGGCTCTCTTTAGAATATGTCTTCTTTGTCTATGGCTCTGTGGTTTAATAGTCACAGGCATGTCCCATAAGCATCAAATTACATTTACGTTTGAAACTTAATTGGCACTAAGGGGACAGAGAAGTAGGGCACTGATTTAATCATCCGTGCCTTCTTTTATCTGAATATTTATCTAGAGTAACTATTGGTCTGGCACTCTTCCAGGCACTAGAGAGATGGATTTGTCAGGTCCTCCAGGAGTTAGTAGTTCGGTAGAAAAGTAATCACCAAATGGAGTATTATGTCACATTATGGATCATGTGGGATTCTCTTGGGGAGTGTGGGAGAGGCCACTGACCCAGGCTAGAGGCTGGGGAGGGTCAAAGGATGTGCAGGAATACCAGGTAAAGGGGACTGCGGACAGGTAGTGTGGCAATGAGAGCGTGAGTCAGCACCCAGAGGTCCCATAGGATGCAAACTGGCGCGGTGTGGAGTATGAGCAGCAGTCGCTGGTTCTACCTGGCAGGTAAACGGGATGAAGCCTGGGGCCTCGCGTGTCTCTTAAAGAATCTGAACTTTCTGTGGAGGGCAAAGAGAAAGCTATAAAGGATTTAAGGCCAGGAATAGCACAATCGCATTTGTGTTTTAGAAAATGGACTAACAGCGCTGTGGGTGATAAATTCTGCAGGGTCCAGGCTACAGGCAGGCAAGTCAGTTGCAATGACTCTGAAAACAAAGGAGACTGTCCTGAACTAAAGATTTCCACATCAGTGAGGCCTGAGATCTCTTCATCAAGTGACAGACTGGTCTGGAGATATACTGAGACTGGAGCCTGAGAATGAAGCTGTGTTTGTGTGTGTGTGCTCAGTCTGGTCCCATTCTGTTCAACCCCATGGTCTGTAGCCCGCCAGGCTCGTCTGTCCATGGACTTCTGTAGGCAAGAATACTGGAGTGGGTTGCCATTTCCTCCTCAAGGGGATCTTCTCAACCCAGGGGTCGCACCCACATCTCTGGCATCTCCTGCACTGGCAGACGGATTCTTTACCACTAGCACCACCTGGGAAGGGCTGCTGCTGCTGCTGCTAAGCCACTTCAGTCGTGTCCGACTCTGTGTGACCCCATAGACGGAAGCCCACCAGGCTCCCCCGTCCCTGGGATTCTCCAGGCAAGAACACCGGAGTGGGTTGCCATTTCCTTCTCCAATGTGTGAAAGTGAAAAGTGAAAGTGAAGTCGCTCAGTTGTGTCCGACCCTTAGCGACCCCATGGACTGCAGCCTACCAGGCTCCTCCATCCATGGGATTTTCTAGGCAAGAATACTGGAGTGGCTTGCCATTGCCTTTTCCGTGGGAAGGGCTATTTGTGTACAAATCACAAATCCACACAACTCGGAAATGACATTTGCATAAACTCACACATCTATCTATTTGGTATTTTCTCTTTGTGGTTCTCAGAAATCTCAGAGACACCCGACTGAGATGTTTCATATCAGGTAAATGGAAACGTGATTTCAAAGCTGTGGTTTTAGGTTTACAAAAGCGACCGAGGTCAGTGCTGTGAAACACACAGTGGAGGTCCGGCTTGAGAGTTTTAGCCTCACCACTGAGCCACAAGATTAGCTGTTAATCCTGTTCCACCTACTCCTCCAGGCAAGGGAGAAGGCTGCTCTCTGAAATGATAGGCTTGTGAAGCTGACTGTACTTTACCGGAATTTGCCTGGGTTCTGGATCCTGTCCCTCAAGGCCACTAGGTGACACTGTGGAACATATTCGTTGCATTCTGCTATTTTCTCAGGCTGGAATATGAATGCAAAAGCTGAAGCTGAAGCTCCAATACTGTGGTTACCTGATGGGAAGAGCTGCCTCATTGGAAAAGACCCTGATGCTGGGAAAAATTGAGGGCAGGAGGAGAAAGGGGTGACAGAAGACGAGATGGTTAGATAGCAACACCGACTCAATGGATATGAATTTGAACAAACTCCAGGAGATAGTGGAGGACAGAGGAGCCTGGTGGGCTGCAGTCCATGGAGTTGGAAAGAGTCGGCAACAACCCCCCTTCCCCAAAGCTTTAGAAAAGCCACTTGCTTGTCAGCCATTCTCCCAATTCAGTTATTTCCTGCTAGGTAGGATCAGTTCAGTTCAGTTCAGTCGCTCAATCGTGTCCGACTCTTTGCGACCCCATGAATCACGCCAGGCCTCCCTGTCCATCACCAAATCCCGGAGTTCACTCAAACTCATGTCCATCAAGTCGGTGATGCCATCCAGCCATCTCATTCTCTGTCGTCCCCTTCTCCTCCTGCCCCCAATCCTTCCCAGCATCAGAGTCTTTTCCAGTGAGTCAGCTCTTTGCGTGAGGTGGCCAAAGTATTGGAGTTTCAGCTTTAGCAAACGCTTACTCCTTGGAAGGAAAGTTATGACCAACCTAGATAGCATATTAAAAAGCAGAGACATTACTTTGCCAACAAGGGTCCGTCTAGTCAAGGCTATGGTTTTTCCAGTGGTCATGTATGGATGTGAGAGTTGGACTGTGAACAAAGCTGATCGCCGAAGAATTGATGCTTTTGAACTGTGGTGCTGGAGAAGACTCTTGAGAGTCCCTTGGACTGCAAGGAGATCCAACCAGTCCATTCTAAAGGAGATCAATCCTGGGTGTTCATTGGGAGGACTGATGCTAAAGCTAGGTAGGATAGCTATGTTCAAAAAACAGAAAAGTCATTAGAAATGTTTGCTATGTAAAAGATGAATTTCTGTCATACTCTTAGAATACAGCAGCCATCTCCAAATTGTCTGGTTCGGTAAAAATGGATGCTTGTGTAGGAAGTTTCGTCAACTGGAGCGATTCCTGCAGTAATAATCTTCACCCACTCTGGCACCAATAAAAGAACTGTTTTTGCTGTTTACCCTGGCTCGTGGATTTGCTGCCCTGGGGTTTGTTTTTTCCTGATCCTTCTGATAGCAAGGTATCAGTGGTTTCTCCCACCACAGGATCAGTGCCCTGTGTACTTAATAGTTTTCCCCCCTTTATCGTTTTTCCAACTTCTTGTCCTGCTCTCTTGAGTAGTTCTGTATCTACTTCTTTATCTGTTCATTTATGCATACTCTAAAGGTTTGTGGTTGCATGGTTATTTTCATGGAAAAGACATTGTGTAGCTGGAAACAGACATTTCTGTGCCGTCTCCCCTAAGGGACACACAACTGATTGCATCTTTTTACAGTTTTTCTAATTGTCTCATTTTTCTGGACTTGATGAAGCAAACATACGCTTCTCTTTTCTGCTGTTGTTTTTGCTTGTGTGTGTGTGTGTGTTGTTGTTGTTGATTTGTTTTTGTTTGCCTCAATGACTTCAGCAGATTGAATTTATTTTTCTCATCATTGAAACTCAAATTTTACTTTTACTGTAAATGTACATTCTTGCCTTGATTTAGCATCAAATCAACTTGGCATTCCTAGGCTATTTCCCTCCAGTTTTTTCTTTAGAAAAGATTGTATTCATTGCTTTGCCAAATTGAACAATTATAGGTTTCTGATTTAAAGATCAGTGGAACAATGAAACGGAGAAGGCAATGGCAAGCCACTCCAGTACAATTGCCTAGAAAATCCCATGGATGGAGGAGCCTGGTGGGCTGCAGTCCGTGGGGTCGCTAAGGGTCGGACACGACTGAGCGACTTCACTTTCACTTTTCACTTTCCACTTTCACACATTGGAGAAGGAAATGGCAACCCACTCCAGTGTTCTTGCCTGGAGAATCCCAGGGAAGGGGGAGCCTGGTGGGCTTCCGTCTATGGGGTCACACAGAGTCGGACACGACTGAAGTGACTTAGCAGCAGCAGCAGCAGCAGAACAACGAAAAAGTGAATCCCTATCCAGTTCCAGCTGAGCTGTGAAGAATGAATACTGTTTTGATCACTTGAAGATTGATGCCTGACTCCAATGGCCCCAGAGGATATCACATGGGCCACATGTGGGTCTGTCAGCAGTTGTCTGTGGCCCATGGAGTTGGCAAGGAACCATCAGTGGCCAGACTCAAAGAGTATCTTTCTTCAAGTCAGTAACAATTACAGCAGCCTCTGTCAGAGCTGACCCCACCCCCCACCCCCCACCGAGGGAATCTATGGGAAGATTGGTTCACTTCCCATTAGCTCTGAGGGGTTTCTCTTTTCCCTCAAGGCTCTAGCCCCCATGACAGCTCCATGCTTTGAACACCGACTTTTCTGTTTTGCTTAAAAGATGTGAAAACTTTGTGACAAAATGTTCAAAACGGATCTCTGGAGATAGTCAAAGTGTAAGCAAGTTTTAGAAAGTTCTTCTAGTAGTGGTTTGAAAGATGGCTTTTGGAACAGCAGATCTCTGAAAGCTCTGAAAGGACTCAAAGCATAAAAGTGTTGCATCATTAGATCATGTCCTATTTTTAATCTTTTTTTTTTTTTATTTTTAGCAAAGCTGCACAAGGATATGTGATTCCACATGGTTTGTAACAAAAATAGCTTCTATTGCTTTATTCTTTTTTAAAAGGTGATTTATTTTATTGAAATATAGTTGATTTATGATGTTTCAGGTGTACAAAAAGTGATCAGTTATATATATATATATATACATCCAATATATATATATGTTCTTTTTCATATTCTTTTCCATTATAGTTTATTGTACGACATTGAATATAGTTTCCTGAACTATATAGGAAGTCTTTGTTGTTTATCTATTTTATATATAGTAGTATGTATCTGCTAATCCCAAACTCTTAATTTATCCCTCCCACCCCTTCCCTTTGGTTCAGTTCAGTTCAGTTCAGTCGCTCAATCATGTCCGACTCTTTGCGACCCCATGAATCACAGCATGCCAGGTCTCCCTGTCCATCACCAGCTCCCAGAGTTCACTCAAACTCATGTCCATCGAGTCGGTGATGCCATCCAGCCATCTCATTCTCTGTTGTCCACTTCTCCTCCCGCCCCCAATCCTTCCCAGTATCAGTCTTTTCCAGTGAGTCAACTCTTCGCATGAGGTGGCCAAAGTATTGGAGTTTCAGCTTCAGCATCAGTCCTTCCAATGAACACCCAGTACTGATCTCCTTTAGAATGGACTCCTTGCAGGCCAAGGGACTCTCAAGAGTCTTCTCCAGCACCACAGTTCAAAAGCATCAATTCTTCGGCGATCGGCTTTCTTCACAGTCCAACTCTCACATCCATACATGACCACTGGAAGAACCTTAGTCTTGACTAGACGTCCCTTTGGTAACCATAAATTTGTTCTCTATGTCTGTGAGTCTGTTTCTGCTTTGTAAATACGTTCACTTGTATCATTTAAAAATGCTGGTGTCATTCTGGATGCTTTTCTCTCCCACACGCCACAACCAAATGATTAGGAGATACTGCTGATACTACCTTCAATATAGATTTAGAGACTCACCACTTCTCAGTACTTCCGTGGCCACTCTACCACCATTGTGGTCTAAGCCACCATCATTTCTGCTCAGTTACTGTGGTAGCTCCTCGTGGGTCTCTATGCTTCTTCCCTTACTACTAGCACCACTTGCCCCCAACTCTTGCCACCCATGACCTGTTCTCAGCCCAGCTGTAAGAGTGATGCTTTAAAATTAGAAATCAGAGTATGTCAGTCCCTACTTAAAATCTTGCAGTAGCTCCTATCTCACTTGGAATGAAAACCTGAATTCTTACAGTGGCTCACAAGCTCCACATGATCAGAACCTTTCTGACTTCATCTCTTACCTCTCTCCCCTTGCTCCCTACCTTCCAGCCATACACTGTCCCTATTGTTCCTCAGACACTCCAGGAATAACCCACCTCAGGGTGTTTTCTTCAGCTGACCCCTCCTGGCATGCTCCTCCTTCAGAAGCTACATGGTCAACTCCTTCACCTTCTTTCTGTCTTTGCCCAAATGTCTACCCCTCAGCTAGCCTGACCACTTTATTTAAAATGATGTCATGTCCTCTTCATACTTGCCTCCTTTTGTTTTATTTTTCTGTTAGCATGTTTTCCCTTTCCTGTATCACCTTCTAAAATACTACAACATATTTTATATCTTTATTGTCTGTCTTCCTCTACTTTCTAGGTATAATAGTTTTGTTCACTGATGTATAACAGTTGAGTAATTCCTCAACAGAAATATGGGGCTTCCCTGGTAGCTCAGTTGGTAAAGATCCACCTGCAATGCAGGAGACCTGGATTTGATCCCTGGGTTGGGAAGGTCTCTTGAAGAAGAGAGGGCTGCCCACTCCAGTGTTCTTTCCTGGAGAAGCCCATGCACAGACTAGCCTGGTGGGCTACAGTCTGCAGCATGGTAATAGAGATATTCTGCAGAATTAGTAAATTCATAGGGTATATTCTCTCTCAAGGAGTCAAAATTTAATGAATATCTGCAGTGTAGCCAAAGATTTATGCATTATCTCATTTAATTTTATCTATAACCACATGAATATTTGGCAAACATTCAAGGCAAATTTTCTAAAGCTTCTTAATCAATTAATTGTGGAAGGTGGAATTTGACTATTGGTAACTGAACCCTCACATTTTCCCCACTGTATCATGTTCACTCCACCTCTTAAACCATTCAAGCCCAGGTCCCTCCTCTTAATCACCACTCTACTATAAGTGCCCAGTCCAAGATGGTAGCCCAATCCAAGATGGTGTGGTTATTGAGCTCTTGGAATGTGGCTAGTCCAAATCAAGATGCGCTGTAAGTGTAAAATGCACAAGATTTCAGACAGTATGAAAAAGAATTAAAATATCCTGATGAGAATGTTAAAGTATTTATTATATGTTAAAATGATAATACAGAGATATTGAGTTAAAGTATGTTGTCAAAATTAATTTTACCTCTTTTTAATGTGACCTCTAGAAATTTTCAAACTGTATTTCAATATAAACATAGTTTATATTACTTAAATTTGATAGTGCTGATCAAGAAGGTCATTGGTTCCTGGATCTGTAATCACAAGAATTCATATTTTCATCTTTCTTTGGTTAAAGGAAACAAATTCTCCATAAGAAATAAAGATAAAATTTATATATATCTCAAATTAGTCAACCCTAAATCTAAACAGGTCAGGATGGAAGATTTGAAAGGTTTTAAAAGGTCAGCCTACTCCAAAACATCTCCCCAGACAATCTTCATGGATTTCCTATCATTAGCCTCATTCCTCTGGAATAAAATTTCCAAGAGTGGTCATGAAAATGTCATTATGGCCAAAGAGCATAGATATGTTTGTTAAATTACCTCCAAAAGGGCTTTTAGGTGTATGGCTTGATCTGGGAAGAAATGAAAATATTGTAGCTTTAGGCACTGCCAGGGAATATAAAACAGATACCTGAAAAATTTCAATAATATAATAAACAAAATAGACCACTTGTTGGTGTCATTTTAGAAGAAGAGGCAGCCATGACATGGAACTCTGTTTATGGTCATCTCTATGTTGGGAATTAGTGACTGTTACCTCTGAGTCACTTACATAATCCAAAAGTCCATATTGCTTGGTGCTGTATAGATAGAGCTATAGTATGCCCCCAATACTTCGATTCCTAAATTTGTCTAAACTGGATGTTTTAAAGGTTGTTCAAATATTTTGACTTTTATCAGGAAGATTTGGAATGGCAAATTTGTATATCATTAACATGTGCATTTTCATGTGACTCTAATCTATTGTCATTCTCTAAATAGGCATCAAATATATGAAAATGGGAGGCAGGGAGAAAATGCAGAAATATAAAGCAGTACATTGTGTGTGAAATCTGGTTTATAGTTGTAATTGAATTGTAATTTTGCTATTGGGAAGTCAGAGAACAAAGACAGTTCTTTATTGACTAATTAAAAAAAGACAAAATACCCAAGCTGTTTATTGTTTAATAAGAGAATCTAAAAGTTTCTTAAGGAGTTGAGTTAAAGAATCACAAAGTAAAATTCAGTCAATATTCCAGCCTCCAGAAACACTGTGAGGCATATGGTATGATTCCATGTATATGTAATATTTAGAAGAGATAAATTCATAGAGACAAAAGATACTTGGAGGTTATTAGGGGCTGGAAGAGAGGGAAATGGGAAGAAAACTGCTTAATGGGTACAGAGTTTTATGTTGAATGGTAGAAAAGTTTTAGAACTAGATAAATGTGGTTGTACAACATTATGAATTTTCTAGATGCCACTCAGTTAATCACTCTAAAAAGATTAATTTTATGTGATTTCACATAATTTTATGTGAATTAAAATCATATGAAAACTTCAGTTGATAAAATTACAATACAACTAATTTCAATGAAACAAACAAAAAAATACTACAGGAAATTTTGAGCACAAATATGTTTCCAAAAAAAAAAAAATCAAAGGAATTTTTATACATTTGAGTGAGGTCTTAATTTTCTGGAACCTAGAGGCTAAATTCAAAAGTCTCCCTTAAAGAATCACATTTAACAAATTGTTGATGCTGCATATCTTATGAGAAAGAACATGTAGAAGTTTTTTTTTTTTTTTTGCGTAGAATAGAGCATATCTAATTTATAGGGATTTTAAATGACAAGCCTTTTCCAAATTCCAGAAGGCTTTTAAAATTGGCATTCTTGTAAATAAACCAGTCTCTCTTAGAAGCAACCTTAAGACAAAAAAGGAAGAAGAAACATTGTGAGGGGAGAACAGACATGCTATGGGAGGTTCTAATGCTGGTCCCTATGGAGAAATTTCCTTTCAGGACACATGGGGCATGGCTACTGGAAGGCACAGCCCTAAAAAACCACGTCTTTGGAGGACTGGGCAGGCTGTTTGATGGCATTCCTGATGGGCGTGAGCAACTGCTGACTTTGTGGTCATCTCTATGTCGCTCTAAATTTTCTTGAACAGTTCTGGTTTCATATAATTATTTTCCTCAGTGTGATTCAATGAATGTGAAATTAAATGTTACTTAAATTAGGTCTTTTCTTTAAAGAAATGAAATAAAATGTTATTTAAAACACATGTGAAACTCATCCTGAAAGTCAATCATTAAAAAAATGCTTAATGTGTGTGATATGTATATAAATAACATTTATTATTGAAGTGATCTTTGGTTATCTGCTACTTTGCAACTTACATTCACATATCAGTAAGAAATTTTTTTAAGTGAAACTTTTATTTTAGAACAGCTTTAGATTTACAGAATGACTGCAAATATAACACAGAGAGTTTCCATAAATATAACACCCAGTTTCCCTTGTTATTAACATCTTATGTTAGTGTGCTACATTTGTCACAACTAATGAACCAATATTAAAACACTATTATTAACTAAAGCCCAGAGTTTATTCAAATCTACTCCGTTTCTCCCTAATGTTGTTTTCTGTTGTAGGATCCTATCCATGATTTCATGCTACATTTATTTATCATGTGATTTTTCTTTTATTTTTGTAAAAATGTTTATTTTTGGCTGCACCACTTGGCATGTGGGATCCTAGTTCCCTGATCAGGGATCGAACCCACACCCTCTGCATTGGAGACTTGGAGTCTTAACCACTGGACTGCCAGGGAAGTCCCTCTCATGAGATCATGCTTGTGACATTTTCTCATACCTTCTTGTTCAGGCTGACCTTGACAGTTTTGAGAATTCAACAATCTCATATTTTGTCCACGTATTTTGGGATTTTTCTGATATACTTCTCATGACTGAAAATGTGTTTGTGGGAGGAAAACCGGAGAAGTAAAGTGCCATTCTCATCACATCGTATGTATGGTTCATACCATCAGTATAACCTGTTCTTGATGTTGACCTTGATCACCAGATTGAGGTAGTGTCTGTCAGGATTCTCCGCTAACTATAATTAATTATTATTTTTCCCCTTCCATACTGTACTCTTTGGAAGAAAGTCACTGTGTGAAGCCCACACTTAAGGGTAGTAAGTTATGTTTGATTTCCTTGAGAGTAGGAGTGTGCACATAAATTAGTTAGAATTTTTCTGTTTAGGAGATTTGTCTATTCTCCTTACTCGTTTAATCTCGCAGTTTTATTATTGTGCAGTCATGTATATTTATTTTGCACTACTATATCTGTTTTGTTGCTCAATTGTTCCCTTTTCAGTTATTGGAAAAATCTTTCAGTGGGCTGCTAGGTCCTTTTTATATACTTATATCGTTGCATTTTTAAAAAATTTTTAATTTTTGGCACTAACTACAAATTGCTGTAGGCTCATCTAGCAAATTTCTGGCCCAGTTCTAGAATCAATCACGTCTACAAGGAGCTCTGGTTTCTTCTATTGGATAATTTTATTAGAAAACAAGATCAGGGTGGTAGGTGTGCTAGTTGCCACTGGAGTGTTTGCCATTACTTCTGGGCCCTCTCAGCTGACAGGACAAGGAGATACATGTGTATATACCAACTTGTGTATATACACACATGTCTATAATTATTCTATATGTAATCAGCTGTACCTGTAATAAGTTACACATGAATTCATACTGACATCTCCATTTCTAGTCCACTCCCACAGTCCTCCTGTTCACCTGTCACTTTCCACTCCACAAGTGAGAACCCTGGCTCTCACTGTTTCACATCCATTTACTTAATTGTTCTGTTCCAGTATGGTGGTTTTAGAACTGCTAACCAATACCCCATGGCAAAAACATTATCAGCTAGAGTACAGTGCTTATGTATAATTCCTTTTGCCTTGAGTCTTAACAACCATCATTTCCAAGGTTATTTAGGTTGGCATCTTATTCCTCCACTTTCTTCAGTGAAGTTGTTTCATACATTCATAATGCATTTAGATTCTTCTGTCACATTCTGCATTTCATCCTGGGATCCCAGATCTCCTAAATGACTTTTTAAAAATATGCATACATGAAGGTTTTCTCTTTGGTCTCTAAAGTTCTCTGGCTTTTGACAAATACTTAATGTCTTATCAGTTCAGTTCAGTTCAGTCGCTCAGTCGTGTCCGACTCTTTGGGAGCCCATGAACCACAGCACGCCAGGCCTCCCTGTCCATCACCAACTCCCGGAGTTCACCCAAACTCATATCCATTGAGTCAGTGATGCCATCTAACCATCTCATCCTCTGTCGACCCCTTCTCCTCCTGCCTTCAATCTTTCCCAACATCAGGGTCTTTTCAAATGAGTCAGCTCTTCGCATCAGGTGGCCAAAGTATTGGAGTTTCAACTTCAACATCAGTCCTTCCAATGAACACCCAGGACTGATCTCCTTTAGCATGGACTGGTTGGATCTCCTTGCAGTCCAAGGGACTCTCAAGAGTCGTCTCCAACACCACAGTTCAAAAGCATCAATTCTTCGGTGATCAGCTTTCTTCAGAGTCCAACTCTCACATCCATACATGACCACGGGAAAAACCATAGCCTTGACCAGACGGACCTTTGTGGACAAAGTAATGTCTCTGCTTTTTAACGTGCTGTCTAGATTGGTCATAACTTTCCTTCCAGGGAGTAAGCGTCTTTTAATTTCATGGCTGCAGTCACCATCTGCAGTGGTTTTGAAGCCCAGAAAAATAAAGCCAGCCACTGTTTCCACTGTTTCCCCATCTATTTGCCATGAAGTGATGGGACTGGATGCTGTGATCTTAGTTTTCTGAATGTTGAGCTTTAAGCCATGTTGAGCTTTAAGCCAACTTTTTAACTTTCCTCTTTCACTTTCACCTAGAGGCTCTTTAGTTCTTCTTCACTTTCTGCCATAAGGGTGGTGCCATCTGCATACCTGAGGTTATTGAACATAATGTCTTATGTTCATCATTAAAATATCATACAGGATAGTTTCACTACCTCCCTCCCCCCAGATATCCTGTGCTTTACCTAATCAACCTTCTACCCCTTCTCCAGTGCCAGGCAACCACTGACCTGATTACCACATCTATAGATTTGCCTTTTCCACAGTGTCATCTAATGGGAATCATACATTATGTAGCTTTTTTAGATTGGGTGGTTCAACTTTTTTAATGTAACATATATAAATATATATGCATATATTATATATATAATATATACAATTTAAATGTATACAAATGTTACATATTAAATGTACATATAAATTGTATATAAATATATATGCATATATGTGCATACATATCCAACCAGTCCATTCTAAAGGAGATCAATCCTGGGTGCTCATTGGAAGGACTGATGCTAAAGCTGAAACTCCAATACTTTGGCCACCTAATGTGACGAGTTGACTCACTGGAAAAGAGTCTGATGCTAGGAAGGATTGGGGGTGGGAGGAGATGGGGATGACAGAGAATGAGATGGCTGGATGGCATCACCGACTCTGGACATGAGTTTGAGTGAACTCCGGGAGTTGGATGGACAGGGAGGCCTGGCGTGCTATGATTCATGGGGTCGCCAAGAGTCGGACACAACTGAGCGACTGAACTGAACTGATATGCATATATGTGCATACATATAAATCTGTAACAGCTATAGATTTCCCCTTTAGCACTGCTTTTGCTGCATACTATAACTTGTTTGTGTCTTTGTTTCATTTTCATTTTTCTCTAAGTTATTTTCTAGTTTTCCTTGTGATTCCGTCTTTAATTCATTGGTTTGTTGTGGTTTAGTCGCTAAGTCATGTCCAGCTGTTTCATGACCCCACGGACTGTAGACTGCCAGGCTCCTCTGTCCATGAGATTTCCCAGGCTAGAATACTGGAGTGCGTTGCCATTTCCTCCTCCAGGGGATTTTCCCCACCCAGGGATCCAACCAGAGTCTCCTGCATTAGTGGGCAGATTCTCTACCACTGAGCCATCAGGGGAACCCAAATCATTGGCTAAGAATATGTTAATTTCACACACTTGTGAATGTTCCAGTTTCTTTCAATTCACTTGAAAGGTTACTGCACTGTTTTTGATTAGTGTTCTGTATATGTGCTGGAGAAGGCAATGGCAAGCCACTCCAGTGCTCTTGCTTGGAAAATCCCATGGATGGGGGAGCCTGGTGGGCTGCAGTCCGTAGGGTCACTAAGGGTCGGATACAACTGAGCGACTTCACTTTCACTTTTCACTTTCACACATTGGAGAAGGAAATGGCAACCCACTCCAGTGTTCTTGCCTGGAGAGTCCCAGGGACGGGGAGCCTGGTGGGCTTCCGTCTATGGGGTTGCACAGAGTTGGACACGACTGAAGTGACTTAGCAGCAGCAGCAGCAGCTGTATATGTGCGTTGGGCTTCCCTTGTGGTTCAGCTGGTAAAGAATTTGCCTGCAATGTGGGAGACCTGGGTTTGATCCCAGGGTTGGGAAGATCCCCTGGAGAAGGGAAAGGCTACTCACTCTAATATTCTGACTAATATTAATTCTAGTATTCTGGAGAATTTCTTGGGCTGTATAGTCCAAGGGGCTGCAAAGAGCCTGACACCACTGAGTGACTTTCACTGATACTTGTGTTAGTTCTAGTTGCTTTATTGTGTTATTCAAGCCCTCTGTTTCTTTCCTCATCTTCTATCTGATTGTCCCATCCATTACTGAGATTTTGCAATAGCCTCCAAGTATTAACAACAGGACCATCCATTTCTCCCTTCAGTTCAGTTGCATTCCTCTCAAGGAAGCTCTGCTGGTCATGAACTCCTTCAGTGCTTTGTATGGCTGAGAAGGTCTTCATTTCTCCTTCACTTCTGAAGAACAATTCACTGGATACAGGTCTCCTGGGATGAACCCAGGCCACCTCGCAGGTGCCAAAGGAACAACCTGCCCCCAAGGGAGTGCAACGGCATGGCACATTTGGGTTGCTGCATCCCGTGGAGGGTTGGTTCGGGCCCTAGGGTTTCCCACTAAAGGGTGGAAGGCTCCAGATTTGTCGTGCAGGCTCAGTGGGTGGCTCCTGCTGGTCCCGGACCATCCTGCCTGGGCGGCTTGGGCTTTGGTCCAGAGGCGTTCCCTGACACCTGGCCCGCCCCTGAGGTGAAGGCCATGGGGAGGGGTAGACGTCACCCTGTTGAATAGGTTTGGAGTCTACTTGATGGATGGCATGGGCCGGAATCCTTGCAAATAGAAAGTCCGGGCCTGGGCCCCTCCAGCATCCAGAACACCCTGGTGTTTCTCGTCACAGGGCTTCCCAGCAGGCCCTTGTGGAAGCCTGAGTCCCTGTGAGGTGAGGCCTCTTCTGGGGAGAGAGGTGGTGGAGGCAGCCCCTCGGGCTTGAGGGATGTGCCCTGTTGGGAGAGTCTAGTCCATCCTCTCTCTGCGGCACCCCAGGGCCTCAGTCACGGCCCTCCATCGCACCCCAGGCCACACAGCCCCTATGGCCCCAGGCCAGCCCTGTTGGTGGTCCAGGAAACCCCACTCTTCCTGCCCAGGCCTAGCTCCATCCAAGGGCTTGCAGGCCACCCTGGGGTGAAGGGAGAAAGCAGACGTTGCTGGTTTCCAGGAGCAGTTGGCTGGCTGTCCTCTGCAGGTCAGGCGGACCCGCCCAACTTTCACATCCTGGGCTCTTTCAGGATTTTCTCTTGGTCTTTGGTTTTCTGCAGTTTGAATAGATATATCTAAGTATGGGCTTTTCGGTTAGGGTCTTTTCTTAGGTGGAGGTGGGCCTGTGGGTTTGTTTGTTTGTTTAGTGGTTAGTCTGAGCTTCCTGGGTCTGTGGTTCAGTGGATCCCATAAATATTCTAAAGGTCTCAGCTTTTATTTCTTTAATTTTTTTTGATTCTTTTTTCTCTTTATTATGTATCTTTTATTCCCATTATGAATAGTTGCACCTTGTGTTAATTGTTCTGTTCATTATTATTTTTATTAAAGTTTTACTTTATTTTTGATTTTCAGTTTGGGAAATACAGACTGGCTGTGACGAGTTTACGGTTGAGCTCATGCGAGGTAATCTTCATTTCTATTATCGTATTTTTGGTTCTAGGATTTTCTTTTGGCTCTTTCTTAAGAGTTTCTGTGTAAGAAACATCTTGAATTTAACATATTAGTTAGACTTATTTTTAATGACTGAACAATTGTAATATCTGTGTCACTTCTGAATTTGGTTCTGATATTTACTTTGGCTCTTCAGGCTTTTTTTTTTTTTTCTTTGCCTTTTGGAGTGACTTGTAGTTTTTTGTTGAAATCAGGATTTGATCGATGCATTCGGTAATAGGAACTGAGGTCAGTAGGCCTTGAGTGTGAGGTTCTCTGCTTGTCTTTATGGGAGCTGAGTTGTGTTTGCTGTAGGTGCCAGGTCCTTCCAATTCTTTTAGCATCCTTGATTCTGTCTCCCTTATTGATTTTGGGATTCTTCATGTCCTACAGCCCTTTCAGCTGTAACTTGCTCATATTATACTGGGGCCCTGTTCATGTGGTAGTCTATCTGGGAGAAAGGACATTCTTGAATCTTCCTATTAAGTCTGTTTCATTGGGCCTTTGTCTGTAGCCCATGATCACAGGTGTTTTATACTTTCCCTCACCATGCTCCTTAGGTAAGACAAGAAGGTTGAATGGGGGCAGGAATCAGAGAGACGACCACCCCCCACCACCGGCTCTAGAACACGTTTCTGGTAGAGTCTTTACCCCTGGAGAGAAGAATGTTATAGAAAAGGTCTAGGCCAGTTTCATGAGCATTACTTCTCATCTCCCATTCCAGAGCTGGAAGGGTATCTTTATCAGAGAAGCTGGTGGGATTCGTGGAGATAAAGCCAGTAAAATGTGTGCTGCCCTCCCCTTCCCCATCATAGTCCCAAGGAAATTCTCATTCTCAAACTGGTGCACACTCAGCCTCTAGCAATTCACCCAAATTTCCATTTACATGTGTGAACTCCAGGAGCTTCTGCTCTAGGTAAGCCATTCTTGGCAGTGACCATCTGGACTTCTCTGACTCTGCAGATTTCAGAGTGTCAGTTTGCCCTGTGGCCTCCTTGGGTGGGTCCAAGAAAAATCTTTGGTTTTTAGTTTGTTCGAGCTAAAAAATTCTGCATGCCAAAGCTGAAATTGCAAGATTTAAGACCTATGATTTTTCAATGATTATTGATGAAGCAAAGTCAGTTTTAGGGTCTTAGAATTTGAAGAGAAATGTTTTTCGTTTTTGTTTTAATTTTTTTACCACATTGCACAGCACATGGGATCTTAATTATTTGACCAAGGATCAAACCTGGGCCCCTTGCATTGGGAGCACAGAGTCTTAGCCACTGGATCACTGAGCAAGTCTGCACAAGGTGGTTTTTTTAATGAGGGGACATAGAAGCACTTTCTGAGTTATGATTCAGAGTCCGCATTATTGCATCCAGAAAACTTGAGTGAAACAATATGATGCCTATGGTAGTTAAGACCTGGGGCAAGGAGATGGGGGAGAATGCTGCTAAGTGCTGGTACCTGTGATATTGTAAAGACTGAGCATGTAGGCAATGGGCTGAATACATT
Organism: Moschus berezovskii; assembly: GCF_049115385.1. Taxonomy (NCBI): domain Eukaryota; kingdom Metazoa; phylum Chordata; class Mammalia; order Artiodactyla; family Moschidae; genus Moschus; species Moschus berezovskii. The sequence continues at coordinate 57,430,009 of NC_142472.1, read as the reverse complement.
AGTTTCATCTTTGTATTTGGTTGTCATGAGAACCCAGTATATACCAGAAATATACTGACTGACCATTGAGGATTAGCCATATTAACCCACATGGAGCTCATATATGAATGTAGGGTCCAAGAAATTGGTTATTGTCTACTCAGCAATCATTTCCTCCTCCTCTCTAACAGAACCATAATTAGTTCAGGGAGCAGGAGAAAATCCTCTGATCTCTGAGAAGGGCAGACCCCCTGTCAGTCTGAGGAGCTGTATTATGATCAGCCAACAAAGGCCTGTGAAGTTAAGGCTATGGTTTCCCAGTAGTCATGTATGGATGTGAGAGTTGGACTATAAAGAAAGCTGAGTGCAGAAGAATTGATGCTTTTGAACTGTGGTGTTGGAGAAGACTCTTGAGAGTCCTTTGGACTGCAAGGAGATCCAACCAGTCCATTGTAAAGGAGATCGGTCCTGAATATTCATTGGAAGGACTGATGTTGAAGCTGAAACTCCAATACTTTGGCCACCTGATGCGAAGAGGTGACTCATTTGGAAAGACCCTGATGCTGGGAAAGATTGAAGGCAGGAGAAGAAGGGGATGACAGAGGATGAGATGGTTGGATGGCATCACCGACTCAATGGACATGAGTTTGAGTAGGCTCCGGGAGTTGGTGATGGACAGGGCGTGGTGCAGTCTGTGGGGTTGCAAAGAGTTGGACACAACTAAGTGACTGAACTTAACTGAACTGAAGACAGTCATGATACTCTCATTACTCTTTGCTAGAAACTTGGTACTCCAGCCTCCTCTTCAGCTGAGCAATGTGAGGGAACGTTTTCCCAGGAGTTTCCAGGGCGGGGGTGGGATTTTCTTCTAAATAAGAAGACAGGACCTTAAAAAGTAGAAACCTTTTGTGTTCCTTCCTTCCTTCCTTTGTGGGGATTTTGGTCTAAGGCTATGATGTCTGTAGCTGCAGAAATCATTTTGTGACTCTAAGAAGGTAAGCAGAGGACATAGAGTCACAATATGTAAGTAGGAGGGGAGAAGGCTGAAAGGAGCTCTAGACCACGAGCTGCCTCCCATTAGGTCCTATGGTTTATACTGGTGCTTCTGGTAATGAGTGGTGAATGATATTAGTACCTGTAGGCTCCCCTGCATTCACCGAGACAAATCCATGGATCTTGTGCTTTGATGTGGCAGCACTGTCAACTTGGAGCATCTAAACACTCCCGGTTTGTGTGTTCACTTTATCACAAGCTGGCACTGGTCTGCAGACCATGTTTTGAATTGTTCCCATTTAGTTAGCCTTTGGGCTAATTCAGTTGGTAAAGAATCTGCCTGCAATGCAGGAGACCTGGGTCGATTCCTGGGTTGGGAAGATCCCCTGGAGAAGGAAATGGCAACCCACTCCAGTAGTCTTGCCTAGAGAATCCCATGGACAGAGGATCCTGGCAGGCTATAGTCAATGGGGTTGCAAGAGTCCAAGAGTCAGACGCGACTTAGCGGCTAAACCAGTTAACCTTTGCTTAAGGACGATACAGGGACTTTAAAGAAATGTTTATTTCTCCGTCACATGATTCTGAAAAGAGGCCAGCCCAGAGGCAGAGGATATATACGTGCTAAGTCACTCAGTTGCGTCTGACTCTTTGCAACCCCATGTACTGTAGCCACCAGGCTCCTCTGACCATGGGATTCTCCAGGCAAGCATACTGGAGTGAGTTGCCATGCCCTCCTCCAGGGGATCTTCCTGACCCAGGGATTGAAACCCCATCTCTTACTTTTCCTGCATTGGCAGGAGGGTTCTTTACCAGGAACACCACCTGGGCAGTGAATGGGTCTTCCAATCTGAATCACGTTTGTCTCCAAAACTAAAGCCAGTCTGACTGGGCTTGGCTGCCTTTCTCAGGAGGATCCTCGGTTACTCTGATAAGCCTAGACATACCCAAATCTCAGGAAGTGGACATGACCTGGCCTCACAGTGGTTTTACGCATACACACACACACACCCCTCTTCAGACAACTTTTCATCTTTTTCTTTCTCTGACAATGCCTGTGAGCTCGTTTGCAACAGATTTCATGTAAATCATGTATCTGAGGGGGGAGATTATGGAGAGGGGAATTCATCCTATAAGTTGAATTCTTCTAGCAACAGACCTGGTTAGGGGCTCCCCAGCAATAGTACTCAATACACGTCGTTGGCAATTGAGAAGTCTTACTGGATTCTGGAAAGCTAGTTATCTGGAAAAAATGCATCACTTTCATGAGAATGAAGAAATAACAAAGGGTGGAGCAGGGAAAACTGTTAAAACTGCAAGTGTGCATCTAGTTCACCATGTCAGAGAAACAGTTCACTGTAACATGTGAAAACTCTCTGAAGGAAAACCACAGAAAGAATCCCATGGGGAGAGTTGCTTGTATTCTCTGCTTGGAGTGGAATGATGTTGGTTTGAACTCGGACAGAGGGAGATCACTCCACACAGAAAGGCCTTGGATTTCTTTCTCAGCACTGGCCGTACATAAGATTTTGACATGCTCTTCTTTTTCTCAATTAGTTTTTTTTTTTTTAATGTATTTATTTTTGGCTGTGCTGGGTCTTCGGTGCTGCTCGGGCTTTTCTTTAATGGGGGCTACTCTCGAGTTGCAGTGCACAGGCTTCTCATTGTGGTGGCTTCTCTTTTGCGGAGCATGGGCTCTAGGGAGCTCAGTCTCAGTAGTTGTGGCTCCCAGGCTCTTGAGGGCCAGTTCAGTGGTTGTGGTTCGCAGGCTTATTTGCTCCGAGGCACGTGTAATCTACCTGGAGCAGGGCTCAAGCCTGTGTCTCCTGCCTCAGCAAGTGGATTCATTACTACTGAGTCACCAGGGAGGCCCTCAGTTAGTATTTCTTAACTGCCATACTGGGGTGAATAGTGTCTCCACCTCCCAAATATATGTCCACCCAGAATCTGTGAACGTGACCTTAATTGGAAATAGTCTTTGCAGATGCAGTCAAGATGAGGTGTCCTTCTAGGAAGAGGGATGTTGGGATACACGGGGGTAAATCCTGGTGAAGACAGAAACAAAGACTTGGAGAACTGCATCTACAGGCCAGGAAGGCTGAGGGTTGCGGGCAGCCACCAGAAACTCTGAGAGACAAGGAAGGAGCCTTCCCTAGAGCCTCCAGAGAGAGCTTGGCCTGCTCACACCTTGGCTTTGGACTTCTCACCTCCAGAACTGTGAGAGAGACAAGTTTCTGTCTTTATAGAATACCCTGTGTATGGCACTTGTGTATACCCTGTGTATGGCAGCCCTCAGACACTGATACATGAATTGATCGGTACATGTTTAGTTGCTCAGTCGTGTCTGACTCTTTGCAATCCCATGGACTATAGCCCACCAGGTTCCTCTGTCCTTGGGATTCTCCAGGCAAGAATACTGGAGAGGGTAGCCATTCCCTTCTCCAGGGGATCTTCCCAAAACAGAGATTGAACCCAGGTCTCCTGCATTGGCAGGCAGATTCTTTACCATCGAGTCACCGGGAAAGCCCAATATGTACACAGTACAGAGCTAGAAGCATAATACTTTTGTGTGACTTTAGGTCATGTCTCCAGAATACCAACATACACAGATGAAAAGGGAAATGAAATCATCCAGTGTTTTGTTTAAAAATCGGCAAAGATAGGGACTACTACAATAACAGGAAAGGACAGTCTTGCCAGGTATCTGATGCTTTCATGTTTTCTTGAGATCCAGCTGAAATGGTTCAGGATGTGCACTGAGTCTCTCATGACATCTAACCCTATCCCCCTGGCCCCAGAGCTTCTTGTTTTCCTTTAGCTGAAAAGTGTTTCTGAAACTTCTTTGGTTGATGAAAATTACCTGGGCTGCCAGTGAATTCCAGTTTCCAGGAAACTTGGATATTTAACTAGCACTCAGTAAGTATCAATAGCAATTTTAATCAATGGATTTAATTCTCCTAGACCTATGTAACCAGAGATTATCCAGAAAACATGAAACATGTTTTGATGCATTTAATTACTGAGCCCCTCTTGTGTCCAGGAAACATCTGCTGAGCATGTCCCTGTTGTTAGGCCCACCTAGACTGGGAAGCACAGGGAGGTGGGGTGGAGAAAACCACACTTGAACCTTGGTTATGCTTCTTGCTGCTTGCAAGGGGATTGTTTGCTTAGGCAAGTTATTTAATCCCGTTGGGTGTCCGCTTCTTTGTCTGTGAAATTGTGGTAATGTGGGACATTATATAAGTGCAAAGTATTGTAATGAGAAAATTGGATGTGTGCATAGATGTTTGCAAGAACAAGCCTTCCAGAGAACTAGAAATATCAGAGATGTAAAACTTGGAAGACAGAGTATTTTCCCTGAATAAAGAATAAACTTTTGAGTAAGCTGCTCCCCGAATGCCCTTTGTTCTGAAGTAGGAAAGGCCCGAGGATGATTTCTTTATAAGGAGCAATGCTTGTCAGGGAGACAAATGAAAGGCAGGTTCTCTGACTCGACTGTGACAGTAATTGAACATTCCTTAGGAGAAAATCGACCTCTCTCATTACTAAAAAAGAAATAGTATAAAGTTGTTTTTTTTTAATGTGGAAACTATGAGTTTTAAAAATAGGCCCTATTTGCAGAAATGATATAGTATAGACGAACAAAGATCAAAATGACACAGAAAGGGAAAAACCAGATGAATCACTTGCAATCAGGTCCATTTTTGTCTTCCAGACTGAGAAATAAAAACCAAGGAAAAGGGCTAGAATGTCCCTGTTTTGTCATCAAATGATGAACACTGCAGGAAAACTCTAATTATATAACTTTAACCATAACCACAGTACAGGGAAAAAAAAACAAAACTTACTGTTTAAAAAATAACCGTAATTGTACATCTATTTCTTTCTGTCCCTGAGGGAAACAGCTGGGGTTCAGAGCCTCATGCTCTGGGATATTGATGGGATTCAGTTTCAGTTCTGATTCATGTGATCCTTGGCTTCCCTGTCACAAGAAATCAATTGACTGCCCCTCCCTACCTCTATGTAATTGACATTTGTCTTTTGTTGTTGTTGTTTATCTGGCATTTAAACTTAAAAATTTTATTTTATTTCTGGCTGTGCTGGGACTTTGTTGCTGGGCAGGTTTTTCTCTAATTGCAGTGAGCGGGAGCTCGAGTTGCCGTGTGCGGGCTTCTCATTGTGGTGGCTTCTCTCCCCGTGAAGCACAGGCTCTAGGGTGCGCAGACTTCGGTAGTTGCAGCACATAGGCTCAGCAGTTGTGGTTCCTGGGGTCTGGAGCACAGGCTCAGTAGTTGTGTACACGCTTAGTTGCTCCAAGGCATGTGGGATCTTCTGGGACCACGGATCGAACCCACGTCTCCTGCATTGGCAGGCAGGTTCTTTACCACTGAGCTACCAGGGAAGCCTTAAACGCCTATGTTTGAAAATTTCCTATCTTATAAGTCTGTGTGGGAAGCAAATACAGCCTACTTCTATGAAAGGTAGCAATTCCAGCTATGGATTTTCTTTTCCCTTTTATTGATGGTTTGAGCATGGGAGTGAAGAGAGTACTGATTTACCCATCACAAGCATCAGGCTTAAATCTTGAATCAAAGGCCATACAGAGAGGGAGGAACCCTAGGGAATCCTTTCTGGGGACAGGAAACAGCAGCAGTCACAACAGCAGTGTGTTTCCATCGTCACTGGAGGCAGGGGTACAGCTATAGCATCTTGTATCCATTGCCAGTGGTGACAATGGTGGGCAAGAGTGGTGTCTTTAATGATTGGTCTTTTCTTGATGGAAAATCAGAGAAGCAGGAAGTGTAATGTTGATCACTCCTCACCTTCATTTCTATTGGTTTTCTAAGCCTGGGTCTTTTGTTGGTTGAAAGCTGTTCAGTAGTCTCTTCGTAATTTCATTTTTCTGTTCTCTTCTGTAATCCACTCAAGACAGAAACTTGACAGATAAAGAAATGGTTGTAGGCAGTAAATAGGCTTTAAAGACAATGAGGCAATTTGAGATTATCTGACCTGGTGGGGGCTGAAGGCAGAGAAAATACAGCTATATTTGGAGATGGGAATCTGATTGCTATGGCACTCACTAATTAAAATATCACTGGTATTTATTTAAAATGAGGTGTCCACTAAGGGCAGGGGGCAAATATTAGAGAAGCTCTCAGTTATTGATCCAGTCCTGGGCCAATTGATCCATGGATCATGGTTTGACTTCAAAGTTCTATTCAGCCGCTCAGCTGAAGAAAGAGAATGGTAGACTTATTTCTAAATGTTTATCTATCTTTGACTTAAAAATGGTGACTTCTATGACCATGTTTTAAAAAAAAAAAGCAAAAAAAAAAAACCCTCAATTCTTAAGGCCATCAGGGTTAAGTAAATAAATAAAACCTATACAGTTTTATCTCAGCTGCAAAATTACAAAGCTGTTGATTTATTAGTTTTGTCAGGTCACTAATGTAGGAGCTCAAGAATCGATTGAGAAATACTGAGGATCCATGTCCTGGAATAGAAAATAAGGGAGGAATCATGAGACTTGGATTACCTCAACCTCTGCTGATCCTTATCAGCCAAGAATCCAGTTTACCCATCTGTTAGCCATATCTACCTTTTCTGAAGAGTAATGATATGCTGAAAGGCAAAAATCAGTGTATATCATGCTCTCTGACCTACATGCCAATGGATGGAGGTTCACAGCAGCATAGTAAGGAAGATCTATGACAGACTCTAACCCAGGAGAAGTGTTACACATCTATACACCATGGAAAAGCATGAGGAACGTGTCATAAATGTACCTGGAGATGTCTGACCTAAAACGTAGTTTCAATTTGATTCAATGTGCTGGTCAGTCTTAGCGGCACCTTGGTGATCTGGAGGTCTCTGGAACCAGTGTGATGAAGCAGCACACAAACCAAAAAAGGGATTTGTACACATCAAAATCTGCTGCATGGAGACCTGACCTGAATCAACATGATAGTCCTAGCTCATCACCCAGTTCTCAGAACTAAATCATTTCGAAGGCCTGGAATATCTTGAATCCACAGAAGACCAGGTGCCATTGAGGAAGAAACCCTGTAATGACATCACACATAGTTAAAGTGACTCTCATCCTAGAATCTCAAAAATGGAACCTGTACTCCTTAGCAATTTTCTCCTCTCTATAACCAGTTGACTGAAGAGAAAATTTAACCTTAATTGTAAAAGACCCTGCCTGATATGTGAACTCTTATAAGCTGGCTTCTATAGAATCACAGACCCCAAAACCAGGGTGACTCTGAAACATAGGAAAAAGTGAAATTCCTCCCAGTGTATGTTTTAACTATTTTGCCTGGAAGGAGAGATTACTTCAGGCCCTACAGTCAATCACTGACTATTTTTAATGATTCTTTGGGGAGATCAGAACATGGAACAAGATTTGGAGGCCTGATGATAAGCATACTTGCAGGGAGAATTATGAAGGTCAGATTTTGAAAAGGACCAGAGTGTAAGAATTTGTTCCATATGAATATTCTTCCCCAAAGCACTCAAGTGCTAATCAGCCAAAATGTCTGGCTTTGTGAACATACATTTCCTAATCTTTCTAATACTCTTAGTGGGTTCCTGAATAAAGAGAATATGACACCGGTGACAGAGGCTTTTACCTGGGCTAAACAGCCTTATTCTCTTTGACTATAAATATATTTCCACCATGGAACATAAAAAATAGCTCCTTTGAATTGAAACTTGAGGATGCCCCCTGATCATTTCAGGTTCTTCTTGCCATTTAACAGATGGGAACAAAAAAGACATGGGGATATTGGTGTTGACTAATTCTGATTGTCAAGAGAAAAAATACTCAATACTTGACACTCTTAATGGTAGAGAGGAATTTGGACAGAACTCTAGGTAATTAATCTACCACTTCCTATTCTACCATGTCAAACAGTAAGAATTAATGGGTTTTTGACAACCCAATCTAGGTAGAATACTCGTGGTTCAGATTCCTTACCTAATGAAGTCCCCATACATAATAAAAAATCTGAACAGCTAGGCTAAACACATGTGGAATTGGTAAAATAGAAGAGTCATTAAAGAAATATGGCCTCTGACAAATGCAGAAGTAAGAATTGTAACATATACATGAATTATTTCTTGCTGAAGCACATACATATTTGTGTATTTGAACTACTCCTTATTTCCACTCCTCTTCTACTGCTTTGTAAAAGGTATGTTGATGATTTCAACTTTATATTTTATGTTTTTTGACTGCACCATGTGGCCTGTGGGATCTTAGTTCCCCAGCCAAGGATGGAATCTATACCCCCTGCATTGGAAGCTTATGATCTTAACAACTGAGCCTCCAGGGAGGTCCTTCAACCTTATATTTAAATCCATAGATTATAAAACTAAAAGATTGAAATGGTGACATTTCCCCACTAACTGTGGGAAAATGGCCCACCATCCAGAGTTTCAGTATTTGGAGCGAAGTTTATTAACTAACTGTACTTTAGTGATAGTATCTGTGCGCTTCAGTTGTGTCCAACTCTTTGCGACCCCATGGACTGTAGCCCACCAGGCTCCTCTGTCCATGGGATTCTCCAGGGCAAGAATCCTGGAGTGGGTTGCTATTCCCTTCTCCAGGAGATTTTCCCAACCCAGGGGTTAAGCTCACATCTCTTGTGTCTCCTGCATTGGCAGGCAGGTTCTTTACCACTAGTTTAACACCCACCTTCTATGATGGGAAGCAGGACTCTTCTTCCAGGTAGTGGGGAATTCTGGGCATTTCCCAAATGTGGGAAGAGAGTGCAGATGCTGGTCATCCCCCAAATGTGGATGCTAAATATCCGTGTAAAATTCTCTTTGGATGCTCAGTGTAACACAGAGATTTATGTGGGGGAGGAGGGAGGAAACAAGACATACTTCTGCTTCAATCATGTAACTGTCCCCCCTACCACTAAGATGAGCTTATCCTCATCTCCGAAGTGGGGCAACCTAAAGTACAAATAATTCTATTCTTGTAAGAACTAGTTGTTTGGGGGGTGGGGAGGGGTTGGATGAGCTGTGTCCTCTGAAGCAGCTATCGATTTATGGCCAATTAAGTGGTGATTTGGCAGTTGTTTACTGTGTAAGGCTTGACTTGGTTATATGTGCGACTCCTGTTCTACCTGAACTATTAAAAAAAATAGGCTTTTCCATGGTACCTGACTCAACTTTGTGTGAGAGAGAGGGTAGAGGACAGAGCATCTGCCATTCCAGGACCCCCATGGGTACCAAAGTCTGCAGATGCTCAAGTCCCTTATATAAAGATGGTGTAATATTTGGGGGCGGGAGGAGAAGGGGACAACAGAGAATGAGATGGCTGGATGGCATCACCGACTCTGTGGACATGAGTCTAAATGAACTCCGGGAGTTGGTGACGGACAGGGAGGCCTGACGTGCTGTGATTCATGGGGTCGCGGAGAGTTGGACATGACTGAGCGACTGAACTGAACTGAACTGAATATTTGCCTATAACCTACACATCGCTTCCTATGTACTTTAAATCATCTGCATTACTTATAATACCTGTGCTTGTAAATAGTTATAAATACAGTGTAAATGCTGTGTAAATAGTTGCCAGTGCACAACAAATACAAGTTTTGCTTTTGGTACTTTCTGTAATTTTTTTCTTAGTACTTTTGGTCCATGGTTGATTGAATCTGCATATGTGGAATGCATGGAAATGGAGGGCTAACTGCACAAATACGCAAGCTTCATTTTTGTATTGGTTTGTGTAGAGGGGATCCTATGATACATATGCATTTTGGTAACTTACATTTTCACTTAATAGTATATTTTACAAATATTTTCAAGTAACTATACAGATCTACCCAAATGTTCTATAGTATGGCTGTATAACAATTCATGTAGCAGTTCTACTGATGGGTATTTGTGTTATTTCTCATGTTGAACTTCTTGTGAAAATGCTTCCGGAGATGATGTCTGATTATGCCCCCTTGGGAACGTAAATATTTCTCTTAAGCACCAGGAAATGAATGTTCTCTAAAGAGTGAACATTTTACAGAAGACTATGGCTTTGGGGACTGCATGTTAACTTTAGGCATAGATAAGAACATCGCCGGGAGTGGGAGTGCGGCAGAGTGAAGCGGCCAGACTGCCTCACAGACCCATCAGAGAATAAGTCTAATGACTAAGTCACCCCTCAAATCGCTTCCAGCTGTAGTGTTAAGAGACCAGATCCATCTCTGCCTCTCCTGGGGAACTCTCTGTGGCACCAACTTCCCACTGTAAATAGCTGAGGAATGATTGACTCTTCCCTGTGCTCTTCCAGATTTAGGGAGTCAGAACTGATAGCTCTATATCTAGAGTTCTTAGCAAATTCTGCTTTCGGGGTACCCTGTGGATTGAACCAGGGAGAAAGTTTGAGTGCATTCAGTCAGAAGTTTTATTCCCCCTATCTGAAGATGAGATGGCTCCGTAACGTTTGATTTCAAACCTAATTGTTGTTGTTCAGTTATGTCCGACTCTGCAACTCCATGAACTGCAGTATGCTAATATTCCTGATCAATTTGTACCTGAAGCAATTAACCACAAACTTGCTGGTTAGGAAGGAAATATAGTTTAGGGAATCGGTCACAAACTGGAGTTAAACAGACCTGGGTCTTCTTACTCAGCTTCCCTGCTAATAGCTAAGAAACTTTAAGCAGATTACTTTGCTCACGATCACCTATGTAATGAGAATACAAGTGGCTACTTAACAGATTTGGACTAGGGAATGATATAAAACCTGGTAAATACTTGTCATATAGTAGGTTCTCTTGAGAAGAAAAATAGGCAAGAAGACAAATGTGAAAATGCCACTGCTATCTAGACCGTTCTCTAGGAGGAAGGTGGATAGCTGCGTGATATGTTAATGGATGACACTAGGCAGTCACTTTATCTTTCTAAACCTCAGTTTCTTCATTTGCAGAAAAGATTCAGCTCTCTTAGGTTGTTGATTGCAGGTGCAGTCCACTGCAGACGACCCTTGGTTTTCCCGGGAACCTCATCCTTTATTCACTTTATCACCCTAGGTGGGTTATTTTCAATAGTATTGAAGATTTTATTTATGGTATTTGCCTAATATGCTTTGAATCATAGTATTTCCCTTTTAGATGTATTTTTAATATTTCAAATAGATGTGAAATTTCAATGGTGCTTAATTTGATTCTTTCCAATTAAAATATCAATGCCTGCAAATATAGCTGTATGGTCCTCACCATTGTCTCAGAAGTCATTTTATTTGATGTAGTGATAAAAAGTGAGTAACTAACAGACTCCTGGAAATGTATAATAAAGTGAGAACTCTGGGAAAAGAGAAAGAAGTCTTTATCTTCCCCGAGACTGGGGAAAAGCTTACTCTGGGGTGATGCTCCCACTGTCTGGATCGGGATCTGAAGCAGGACTCAGGTCAGAGGCTTCAGTGAAGGAAAAACATGGACGCTGGAGATTTCTTGTAGCTGCTTCATCAGAGTTTTACTTCCATACCAAACATGAACCTAATGGTAATGCTTTATCGGTTGATTTCAGCACAACTCTGAGATATTCACAGCCTTTGTCGATTTAATGATCACAGCTCAGTAAGGTTCAGGTCTGCTGGCAACTGGGGGCAGCGGTGTCCTCAGCCTAGCAGACTGGTGTCCTTCAACTAGCTTTGCAGAGTGCGGGGGTGGGGTGTGGGGGAGGTCTTCTGTGCTGTTGGCCCTCAACGTCCACGGGAGATTGGCTCCAGGACCCTCCACAGATCCTGAAATCTGTGATGCTCAAGTCCCTTCTGTAAAATGTCACAGGATCTGCGTATACAATACCCTGCTTTATTGTGCTGTGGCTTTATTGCGCATCGCAAAATGTTGTATTCCTTATAAATGAACAGTTTGTGGAAATCCTGCATCAGCACCGTTTTTCCAGCAGCCTTTGCTCACTTCATGTCTCTGTCATGTTTTGATAATTCTTGAAATGTTTCGTACTTATACATTATTATATTTGTTATGGTGGTCAGTGATCTTTGATATTACTATTGTCATTGTTTGGCATATTTTAGTAGTAAAGTATTTTCAGTTTAGGTATATTCTTTGATTTTTTAAGACATAATGCGATTGCACACTTAATAGACTATGGTATACTGTAGATGTAACTTTTATAAGAACTGAGAAACCAGAAAATTTGTGTGACTTGCTTTATTGCGATCTTCACTTTATTACAGCAGTTTGGAACCAAACTGCAGTACCTCTGAGATACGCCTCCAACCTCTTCTCATCTTCCCATGTTCTTTAAATCATCTCTACATTACTTATAATACCGAAAACAATGCAAATGCTGTGTGACTAATTACAAATACAGTGTAAATACTATGTGAATAGTTGTCTTCGTGGCAAACTCAAGTTTTGCTTTTTTTGAACTTTGAGGATTTTTTTTTTAATCACACTTGGCTAAATCCGTGAACGCAGAACCTGTGGAGGCAGAGGGCAGACTGAACTGATGCAGGGAGTGTAGAGGAGGAGCAGGTTCATCCCAGGACACTCTGCTACCTTATCTGTAGACCACCTGATGTGTGCATTAATTCTCTCGTGGATGGTCTCTGTCACTGTGTGTGGGGAGGAAGGGGCGCACAGAGGCCCTCATTTTAGCACTTGTGATATGAAAGTGGCAGTGATAAGGCATATTCCCTTCTAATCTGAAGTGCACAGCTTTTAGCTGGGGTACCTCTCCCTCTTTTAGGTGGCAAAGATAGCTGATGACAGAAACAAAAATTAAAAGATCAGTGTTTCCAGTCTTATGGTATATTTAGAAAATGATGGGAGCAGTCTTTACCATTAGTTTTAATCATTTCAGCGATTCCCCAAGTGTTGGCTGGAAGCAATACATGCCACATCAGAGATCTGGCAAATGTGACCATCAAAGATTATGCCTGATTGGCTTTGCTCCTCTAAACATGTGGGCACATTCACAGCAGCCAGCCCACCTGTTGTTTCATAATCCTCAAGTGGTCTAGAGGCCCATCCTTCCGATCACTTTGTGCTGTGTTTGGAAGGAGTATGGACCAGGCTTAAAGTGGGACATGCGGTGAGCATTGGAGAGTCAGGTTTCTGGGATAGATGTTGGCAGATGCAGTTAGGAGCATCTGCTTAATACCCTGGCTGGCATCAGAGCATGGGGAGGTCAGCTGAAGGTCTTGTCTAACCAATGTCAGGGTGCCAAGTGCAGCAGCCTGTGTATTTTTCATGGTCTATACAACCCAGACTGAGGTATAACCATCTGTAGGGGCTGTGATCTGTGCCAAATGTGATATAAATGATTGGATAATAGGATTTATTTTATTATATGAGAACATTTTCCTTGACCACTAATTAACATGAGAATTTAGCCCAGAGTTCTCACTTTACTTCCAACCTTCATTTCTAGTTGGCCAAATACCAGTTACTCTTTCTGTCACTGGTTTGGTAATTAACTTTTACAGGCACACAGTAAATTGAACCAGCAACAGTAACAAACGGAGCTGAAATCACAGTAAGAATATCAGCAGGTTTTTCATCAAAAAGTTTAGCCTGGCTGATTCAAAGTGCTGAGAGGGAAACCAAACCAAGCCCTATAGATCAAGAATCCCATATCCAGCAAAACTGTAATTCAGAACTGAGGAAGAAATTAAGATATTGTCAGATAAATGAAAGCTGAGGGAGTTTAATACTAGATCCCTGTAACAAATTCTAAAGAGAGTCCTGAAGACTGAAACAGAAGGACACTCGTGCTGTATAAAGAAATAAAGATCTCTGTGAGGGTAAATGCACAGGCAGTTATATAAAATAATATTGTAACAATGGTTTGTAATTCCACTCTTTGTTTTCTACATGATTTGAGACTAATACATTAAAAATAGTCTAAAAGATGGCATTATTGAAACCATTTTCTACATTTTGTTTTCTACATAATCTAAGAGACTAATGCGTAAAGAAGAACAATTACTAGTCTGTGTTTTTGGACACACAGTGTATAAAGATATAATTCTGTGACATCAGTAATTGAAAGTGTGTGGGAATGGAGCTGATAGGAAGGGTTTTATATGTTATTGAAGTTAAGCTTGTATGAATTCAAATTAGAATGTTAAAATTTTTGGATATTAAATGTAATCACCATGATAAGTACAGAGAAAATTCGCTGTAGAACATACACAAAAGGAAAGGAGAAAGGAACCAAAATATTTTAGTGCAAAAACTAAACATAAAAGGAGACAGTGATTCAAAAGGTGAGGGGCAAAGAGCTATAAGATATAGGGAAAACAAATAGCAAAGTAACAGAATCAAGTCCCTTCTTATCAATAATTAAGTGTAAATGGATTAAATATTCAACAAAAAGACAGAGATTGGCAAAATGGATAAAAAGGTGAAAAGTCCAGCTATATGCTGTATACAAGAAACAAATTAGTTGAGTATGAAAGGATGGAAAAAGATATTTCACACAAATAGTAACCAAAAGAAAGTGGGGTGCCTGTACTAATTTAAAACAGGATAGACTTTAAATCATCTTTTGGTTTCATGTAGAGGAATCCATTGAAATTCTAGGTCATGAAGATTTACTGCTTTGCTTTCGCCTAAGATTCTTATGTTTTTAGTTCTTTGATTTAGATTCAGTTCTAACATACCGTGTAAGGTAGAGGTCCAAATTCATTCTTTTGCATGTGGGTATCCAGTTGTCCCAGGACCATCTGTTGACCAGATTACTTTTAAAATATGTGTCATACCAGGGAAACTGGTCACTCACTCAACTCTTCCTTCCTGGCAAGGGTAACTCTTCCTGGCTGGGAAGTTCCCTCTTGCTGCTGAGCAATGCTGGCTTGGGGATGGGATGAAGCAGTTAAAACGAAGCTGCCTGCCTTCCTTCTCTTCTGCAGTTATTCTCAGGTATTTCTCTTTCACTGTGTTGCTGAAGTTTCTTGAGTAGACTCGAGCTCTACTGGAGCTGTTTCTGTTTGTGGATAGATGTCTGATTGTTGATCTTTGTGGGTAAGCAGTGGCTGGGGCTCCTACATCACCGGTTTTTTCAATGCACATCTTAACTCATCAGAGTCTATTTCAGATATACACTAAATTCCAGTGAGATGCAGGAATGTTACTCCTTTACAGTTCTATGTGTGTGTGTTTTGGTCACTCAGTCGTGTCCAACTGTTTGTGACCCCATGGACTGTAGACCACCAGGCTCCTCTGTCCATGGGGATTCTCCAGGCAAGAATACTGGAGTGGGTTGCCATTTCCTTCTCCAGGGGATCTTCCTGACCCAGGGATCGAACCCGGGTCTCTTGCATTGCAGGCAGATGCTTTACCGTCTGAGTTACTAGGGAAGCATCTGCATTTACAGTTCTCTAGAGTTCCTTTTCATCCTCTGGTGCTGTTAGTTTTATATGTAATACATCTACGCATATTACAAACCTAATAATACATTGCTACAGTTGTTACTTCATGTATTTTCATGTCTAGAAGCTGAAAGAAGCAAGACAGGGAGTATATATGTATAGTTTGTTTTAATAATTTTCCTATTTACCATTGCTGGTCTTTTCATTTGTTTCTGTGGATTCAAATTATCATACTGTGTCATTTTTCTTATTCTAATAAACCTTTGTTTTCACCTAACTCCTTTGTGCTGTGATTGTCAAATATGTTACCTTTATATATATATATATGCCTAAGAATACAATCCATATTGTTGTACACCATTTATATTTGAATCAGAAGAAGAAGGGAGTAGAAATGTTAATTTAAACTGTCATACATAATTACATTTACTGATGCTCTTCACTTCTTGTGTGTACACACTTTTTGTGTGTATTTGAATCACTGGGCTACCTCTTAGCCTGAATATTTAATATTCTTGCAAAGGAGGGTCTGATAGCAACAGATTCTCTTTTTCTGTTTATCTGAGAATACATTTATTTCACCTTCATTTTTGAAAGACATTCTTTCTGGAAATAAGATTTTTAGTTGATAGTTGTTTTCTTTTCTTTTTCAGTTTAGTTCAGTCACTCAGTCATGTCCGAGTCTTTGTGACCCCATGAATCACAGCATGCCAGGCCTCCTTTTCCATCACCAACTCTCGGGGTTCACTCAAACTCATGTCCATCGAGTCGGTGATGCCATCCAGCCATCTCATTCTCTGTCGTCCCCTTCTCCTCCTGCCCCCAATCCCTCCCAGCATCAGAGTCTTTTCCAGTGAGTCAACTCGTCGCATGAGGTGGCCAAAGTATTGGAGTTTCAGCTTTAGCATCAGTCCTTCCAATGAATACCCAGGATTGATCTCCTTTAGAATGAACTGGTTGGATCTCCTTGCAGTCCAAGGGACTCTCAAGAGTCTTCTTTTTAGTACTTTTCTTTTTCCTTTTAGCACTGAATATGGCATTGTGCTGCCTTGTGGCTTCTGTTGTATCTAATAAGAAGCCAGCTATTTATCTGTTGGGGCACATTAGTACAAAATGAGTTACCTTTCTCTTGCTGTTTTCAAGATTTTCTCCTTGTCTTTACCTTCATTGAGCTTCCTGGGTGTGTGTGTGTGTTTGTGTGTGTGTGTGTACTACAAAACACATTTGGAAAGTTTTTAACCGTTAGTTCTTTGGATATGTTTTCTGATCCCTCTCTAGTTCCTCTCTTTTTGGTACTCGCATTACACATGTTGGCTTCCTTAATGGTGCTGCACATTTCTGTGAAACTCTGTTCATTTTTCTTTTCTTCTTTATTCTCTCCATTCTTTGTATTACATAATCTTTATTTGAAGATTAAAATAACTTGCTGATTCTTTCTTCTGCCATTCCAATCTTTTGTGGGATCCCTTTAGTACATTTTTTCATTTCAGTTATTGACCTTTCCAATTCTTGAATTTCATTTTTAAAATAAGCTGTATCTCTTTTTGATATTCTGTGTTTGAGACACTGTCATCACACCTTTCTTCTTTAAGTGTGGCTACTTTTAGTTCTCCCCAGGTATGTGTATAATGGCTATTTTGAAGTCTTTGTTAAATTTAACATCTATATCCTCTCAGAGGTAGTTTCTGTTGCCTATTATGTGTTTTTTCCTTGTGCATGGGTCACACTTCTCTTTTTTTGCAGATTTTTTTGTTGAAAACTAGGCATTTAAAATAATGTAGCACTTCTGGATCAGAGAAGGCAATGGCAAGCCACTCCAGTACTATTGCCTAGAAAATCCCATGGATGGAGGAGCCTGGTGGGCTGCAGTTCGTGGGGTCGCTAAGGGTCAGACACGACTAAGCGACTTCACTTTCACTTTTCACTTTCACACATTGGAGAAGGAAATGGCAACCCACTCCAGTGTTCTTGCCTGGAGAATCCCAGGGATGGAGAAGCCTGGTGGGCTTCCATCTATGGGGTCACACAGAGTCGGACACGACTGAAGTGACTTAGCAGCAGCAGCAGCAGCACTTCTGGATACTGATGCCCCTGCCAGAGGATTCTTATTATTTGCTTATTAATTTGTTTAACAACTCAGTTGGACATTTTAGTAATATTCATGATAATTTTGTGCATGTGTACAAAGTCAAAGGCTTTGGCATAGTCAATAAAGCAGAAATAGATGTTTTTCTGGAATTCTCTTGCTTTTCGATGATCCAGTGGATGTTGGCAATTTGATCTCTGGTTCCTCTGCCTTTTCTAAAACCAGCTTGAACATCAGGAAGTTCATGGTTCATGTATTGCTGAAGCCTGGCTTGGAGAATTTTAAGCATCACTTTACTAGTGTGTGAGATGAGTGCAATTGTGCGGTAGTTTGAGCATTCTTTGGCATTGCCTTTCTTTGGGATTGGAATGAAAACTGACCTTTTCCAGTGCTGTGGCCACTGCTGAGTTTTCCAAATTTGCTGGCATATTGAGTGCAGCACTTTCACAGTATCATCTTTCAGGATTTGAAACAGTTCAACTGGAATTCCATCACCTCCACTAGCTTTGTTCGTAGTGATGCTTTCTAAGGCCCACTTGACTTCACATTCCAGGATGTCTGGCTCTAGGTGAGTAATCACACCATCGTGATTATCTTGGTCGTGAAGGTCTTTTTTGTACAGTTCTTCTGTGTATTCTTGCCACCTCTTCTTAATGTCTTCTGCTTCTGTTAGGTCCCTACCATTTCTGTCCTTTATTGAGCCATCTTTGCATGAAATGTTCCCTTGATATCTCTGATTTTCTTGAGGAGATCTCTAGTCTTTCCCATTCTATTGTTTTCCTCTATTTCTTTGCATTGATAGTTGAGGAAGGCTTTCTTATCTCTCCTTGCTATTCTTTGGAACTCTGCACTCAAATGGGAATATCTTTCCTTTTCTCCTTTGCTTTTTGCTTCTCTTCTTTTCACAGTTATTTGTAAGGCCTCCTCAGACAGCCATTTTGCTTTTTTGCATTTGTTTTCCATGGGGATGGTCTTGATCCCTGTCTCCTGTACAATGTCACGAACCTCCGTCCAGAGTTCATCGGGCAGGCACTCTATCGATCAGATCTAGTCTCTTAAATCTATTTCTCACTTCTACTGTATAAGGGATTTGATTTAGGTCATACCTGAATGGTCTAGTGGTTTTCTCCACTTTCTTCAATTTCAGTCTGAATTTGGCAATAAGAAGTTCATGATCTGAGCCACAGTCAGCTCGCAGTCTTGTTTTTGCTGACTGTATAGAGCCTCTCCATCTTTGGCTGCAACGAATATAATCAATCTGTTTTCGGTGTCAACTATCTGGTGATGTCCGTGTGTAGAGTCTTCTCTTGTGTTGTTGGAAGAGGGTGTTTGCCGTGACCAGTGTATTCTCTTAGCTGAACTCTATTAGCCTTTGCCCTGCTTCATTCTGTACTCCAAGGCCAAATTTGCCTGTTATTCCAGGTGTTTCTTGACTTCCTACTTTTGCATTCCAGTCCCCTATAATGAAAAGGACATCTTTTTTGGGTGTTAGTTCTAGAAGGTCTTGTAGGTCTTCATAGAACTGTTTAACTTCAGCTTCTTCAACGTTACTGGTTAGGGCACAGAGTTGGATTACCATGTTATTGAATGGTTTGCCTTGGAAATGAACAGAGAGCATTCTGTCGTTTTTGAGATTGTATCCAAGTACTGCATTCTGGGCTCTTTTGTTGACTATGATGTACTCCATTTCTTCTAAGGGATTCCTGCTCACAGTAGTAGACATACTGGTCCTCTGAGTTAAATTCACCCATTCCAGTCCATCTTAGTTTGCTGATTCCTAGAATGTCGATGTTCACTCTTGTCATCTCCTGTTTGACCACTTCCAATTTGCCTTGATTCATGGACCATAACAACACCCAGTTGTGGATGGGACTGGTGATGGAAGCAAGGTTCAATGCTGTAAAGAGAAATATTGCATAGGAACCTGAAATGTTCGATCCATGAATCAAGGCAAATTGGAAGTGGTCAAACAGGAGATGACAAGAGTGAATATCAACATCTTAGGAATCAGCGAACTAAGATGGACTGGAATGTGTAAATAAAGTAGAAAGACACCCATAAACTAAGGTCTATGTAGTACACATTATACAAGGAATTATGTCCTGAGCCTATTGAAAGTCTAGAAATTAATAGATTTTAGCATGTACGAGAATGTTTACCACAGTATTGTCTATAGTAGCAAAAAACCTAGAAGCAATCCAGATATCCTCTGTATAAAACAGATAAATTTGGTGTATTACTACTGAAGAGTAGTAGAAATGATTATATTATAGACAACATGAATGAATCTCAGGAACAGTGTCAGTGATATTTACAGAAGACTGTAGTATATCAATTACCAAGTCAGAAGCATAAAACATAAAAGACTGTATTGGTGAAGATACATACATATGAAATATGATTATAGTAAAAAGAAATGGAGTGGTAAATAAAAGAATAAAGGCAGTGCCTACTCTAGGAAGTCAGAGAGTGGCATGTAACCCAGATGAATCACACAAGAGCCTGCAGGGCAACTGGTTTTCTATTTATTAATCTGAGTCATTGCCCTTTGAATGATCTCAGATTGTCAAAATGTGAAAAAATATACATCTTATAATTCTTGAAATAACTCATTTCATAATAGCATTTTAAAGATTAAATGTGTGCATGTTTATGTGTGTGTGTGTGTGTATATATGCACACTCTACCTTCTCAGACATTTCTCATACTTAAAATATTTTTATAACTCCTCACCTTCATCTCTCAGTTTGTCACTATTCTTCTTGGTTAAACGGTTGTGAGCAGAACTGAATACAGTACACATTTCAAGAATGGATTCCATCACAGATCCCTTGCATAAGTGAACAAAGTCTCCTACTCTATTCTCCTTGACTAAAGGATCATGTAAAAGTTATTTTTGACGTACTGTTAGAGTTATTGCAGAGCACAATTTCTAAATGAATGGTCTGTAGACAGGAGAAAGGATGGGAAATGAACTCACAAAAAACACTTGGGAGTGAAGGGAGAACAGTAGTTGCTCAGCAACCGTCCTGTGTCCCTGGTCTTGAAATGCTGACTGCACGTGTCATATAGGCCTCAGTTCTTTCTCTATGTGACAGTGATGTAGCCCTCTCTGCCTCCCTTCAGCATCTGCCTCCTTTTCCTTTTGCACCCGAAGTATAGGATTCTGCCGAATTCCTTAATTTTGCAGTCTTCACTGACATTTCTGCATCTAGTTGCCCGTGTTGACGTGAATTGACTCATAAAAGCGATCCTTGTCTTTGTTGACTTAAAAACACTCACAAACTAAAAAGTTGAGAGTTATGTTTTATTCAATGGGAATTTTTAGGACTTTAAAATCAGGAGACAGCATCTCAAGTAACCCTGAGAGAACTGCTCCGAGGAGGTGGGTGAGAAGCCAGGATATATAGAAGTTTTGCAACAAAGGGCCAGTAGTCTAAACATCAAAAGATGATTGTTAATTAAAGAAAATCAGATATCCCAAATTAAGGAATTTAGTAAGTATGGGAAGATGCAAGAGGCTGAGTTCACCGAAATCATTCCTTTCAATATGCATCTCAGCTGCCAGTTTTCTGTGTGTTTCACATCCTGAACTCCCTTGGGGCTCATTGTAGGGCATAGTTGCAGCCTGATGGCTACTGAAGATAGGGGTTCTTCAACTTCCTGAGTACCCTGGAGGGCTGGAAAAGCTGATGACTGTGACATTCTTGTTTACTGATAGAGCAGGAAATATTCCAGTCCTCATCTTTGTGGAATTTCATGGGTTAAAAGTGAAAAACAACCTCCAATAAAGTTTCTTTAATATTTGTATTTTAAATATCTGGTGTGTCTGTGTGCTTCTCTGTGTATTCTCCAGACCTTTTCTAGAAAGGTTTGGGGCAGCTGGATTGTCATGTGTCTCATTCTCAGTTGGTAAAACTGGAAATGAAATTAAGTCCCTCTTCCATGATGTATTCCAGAACAAAGTGAGATATTTTAGCAAGAAAAAAGTATAAAAACGTGCTACCCCAGCTGCATGGTAAAGAGGATTGAATTTGGGGGATACAGGAATATAGAATTGTTTATCCATGTATGCCTTCATAAATGCTAATGAATTTCAAAAGCTCTTGTGTCAGAAAATCTTATTAAGTACTAAGTCACTGTTTCTCAAAAATGTCCTGTACCAAGATTGCCTGGAGTGTTGGATTAAAATGAAGATTACCTACTCACTCTGAAGCTCAAAGCTCATTGAATGAAGTCCTAGAATTTGCATTTCTAATTAGCTTTCCAGAGTTCCCTGGTGGTTTAGTGGTTAGGATTCAGTTCAGTTCAGTTCAGTTGCTCAGTCGTGACCAATTCTTTGTGACCCCATGAATCACAGCACGACTGGCCTCCCTGTCCATAACCAACTCCCGAGTTCACTTAAACTCATGTCCATCAAGTCGGTGATGCCATCCAGCCATCTCATTCTCTGTCGTCCCCTTCTCCTCCCGCCCCCAATCCTTCCCAGCATCAGAGTCTTTTCCAGTGAGTCAACTTTTCGCATGAGGTGGCCAAAGTATTGGAGTTTCAGCTTCAGCATCAGTCTTTCCAATGAACAAGGATCGATCTCCTTCAGAATGGACTGGTTGGATCTCCTTGCAGTCCACGGGACTCTCAAGAGTCTTATCCAGCACCACAGTTCAAAAGCATCAGTTCTTCGGCGATCAGCTTTCTCTTCACAGTCCAACTCTCACATCCATACATGACCACAGGAAAAACCATAGCCTTGACTAGCGGACGTTTGTTGGCAAAGTAATGTCTCTGCTTTTTAATATACTATCTAGGTTGGTCATAATTTTCCTTCCAAGGAGTAAGCGTCTTTTAATTTCATGGCTGCAATCAGCATCCGCAGTGATTTTGGAGCCCCCAAAAATAAAGTCTGACACTGTTTCCACTGTTTCCCCATCTATTTCCCATGAAGTGATGGGATCAGATGCAACGATCTTGTTGATTAGGCCTCTCTAAATAGCTTTCCAGGCACTTTTGAGACACACCCATTTATGTCTTCTTAGATGCCCCTATTCCTAATGGCAGAAAGTGAAGAGGAACTCAAAGGCCTCTTGATGAAAGTGAAAGAGGAGAGTGAAAAATTTGGCTTAAAGCTCAACATTCAGAAAATGAAGATCATGGCATCTGGTCCCATCACTTCATGGGAAATAGATGGGGAAACAGTGGAAACAGTGTCAGACTTTATTTTTTTGGCCTCCAAAATCACTGCAGATGCTGATTGCAGCCATGAAATTAAAAGATGTTTACTCCTTGGAAGGAAAGTTATGATCATCCTAGATAGCATATTAAAAAGCAGAGACATTACTTTGCCAACCAAGGTCCGTCTAGTCAGGGCTATGGTTTTTCCCGTGGTCATGTATGGATGTGAGAGTTGGACTGTGAAGAAAGCTGATCGCCGAAGAATTGATGCTTTTGAACTGTGGTGCTGGAGAAGACTCTTGAGAATCCCTTGGACTGCAAGGAGGTCCAACCAGTCCATTCTAAAGGAGATCAATCCTGGGTGTTCATTGGAAGGACTGATGCTAAAGCTGAAACTCCAATACTTTGGCCACCTCATGCGAAAAGTTGACTCACTGGAAAAGACTCTGATGCTGGGAGGGATTGGGGGCGGGAGGAGATGGGGACGACAGAGAATGAGATGGCTGGATGGTATCACCAACTCGATGGACATGAGTTTGAGTGAACTCCGGGAGTTAGTGATGGACAGGGAGGCCTGGCGTGCTGTGATTCATGGGGTCGCAAAGAGTTGGACACGACTGAGTGACTGAACTGGACTGAACTTAACTGAATCCTAAAGAAACAGCATCATTAGTATCCTGGGAATAGAGATACGCCTTCAAAGCATTTTTTTCCAAGAGTGACCTCATATAGTTATAGTATCTAAACATTCTCCAGTTCTAAAAATTTGCCCTGTTGATCCCTAGATCTTTTCCTTCTTAGACCATGAGCCTTATAATTTTTTTCATTGTGTAGTTAAGTTTTCTGATAGCAGCTGACCTACTCCTGTCCTTGAAGCCAGGTTCTCCCCCTTATTTCTTGCCATTCTACAGTAGACAAAGCCAAAGTCTCAACATCAGCCTGAATTTGGTGCAAAAGCTCAAATGTACCAGGTCTACCTGTTTGATTCTGTGTTTTCACTTGGTTTCATTGTCTTAGTTCTTATTAACTCTTTGGAATTCCGGTTTTGAAGCTTCTTCATATTTTTTATTGGCAGTTAAACTGAACATCTCTTACAATTCTCAACAGTTTGGTCCTCTCACACATCACCCATCACATTTGGGTTTCTGGCATCACCTATTGTCTGAGGGAAATCTGATTCTATCTCTTGACTTCCCCTGGAAAGTCCAAGATCAGGGCGCCAGCATGGTCACACTCTGGTGTTAAGCCCTCTTCTGGTTCATAGCCAGTGCCTTCTTGGTATGTAGACATAGGCTTGAGAGCTCACTGGGATCTCTTTTATAAGGTCAATTAACCCTATTTATGAGGGCTCCATTCTCATAACCTAAGAACCTCCTAATGCCATCACATTGGACATTAAGATTTCAATATATGAATATTAGGGGGCACACAGACTTTCAGACCAAAGGAAATACATATTCGTGGTCTTCAAATAGTCTACAGTTTAGTAAGAAGAGAAATAAGAAAGGATATAGTTGCAGTGCAGCAGGTTCAGTTCAGTTCAGTCACTCAGTCGTGTCCAACTCTTTGCGACCCCATGAATCACAGCACGCCAGGCCTCCCTGTCCATCACTAACTCCCGGAGTTCACTCAAACTCATGTCCATCGAGTCGGTGATGCCATCCAGCCATCTCATTCTCTGTCGTCCCCTTCTCCTCCTGCCCCCAATTCTTCCCAGCATCAGTCTTTTCCAGTCAATCAACTCATCACATGAGGTGGCCAAAGTATTGGAGTTTCAGTTTTAGCATCAGTCCTTCCAATGAAAACCCAGGATTGATCTCCTTTAGAATGGACTGGTTGGATCTCCTTGCAGTCCAAGGGACTCTCAAGAGTCTTCTCCAACACCACAGTTCAAAAGCATCAATTCTTCGGTGATCAGGTTTCTTCATAGTCCAACTCTCACATCCATACATGAACACTGGAAAAACCTTAGTCTTGACTAGATGGACCTTGGTTGGCAAAGTAATGTCTCTGCTTTTTAATATACTATCTAGCTTGGTCATAACTTTCCTTCCAAGGAGTAAGCGTCTTTTAATTTCCTGGCTGCAATCAGCATCCACAGTGATTTTGGAGCCCAAAAAATAAAGTCTGACACTGTTTCCACTGTGTCCCCATCTATTTCCCATGAAGTGATGGGACCAGATGCCATGATCTTCGTTTTC
Organism: Moschus berezovskii; assembly: GCF_049115385.1. Lineage (NCBI taxonomy): Eukaryota > Metazoa > Chordata > Mammalia > Artiodactyla > Moschidae > Moschus > Moschus berezovskii. Next base: position 57,405,231 of record NC_142472.1, on the reverse strand, counting down.
TGAATGTTGAGCTTCAAGCCAAACTTTTCACTCTCCTCTTTCACTATCATCAAGAGGCTTTTTAGTTTCTCTTCACTTTCTGCCATAAGGGTGGTGTCATCTGCATATCTGAGGTTATTGATATTTCTCCCGGCAATCTTGATTCCAGCTTGTGCTTCTTCCAGCCCAGCGTTCCTCATGATGTACTCTGCATATAAGTTAAATAAGCAGGGTGACAATATACAACCTTGACGTACTCCTTTTCCTATTTGGAACCAGTCTGTTGTTCCATGCACAGTTCTGACTGTTGCTTCCTGACCTGCATACAGGTTTCTCAAGAGGCAAGTGCTAAAAAATCCTGGAGAGATGCACACAGTCCAAGTCCTGAACTGCAAAGGTGGATGTGGGGAGGATGGTTCCTGAGAGCCTGGCCCTGGTAGAGCAAGGCGCACAGTTCACTGTTACCGGAAAAGGAAGAATGGGCTGAAGTGAAGTAAGGGTCATGTTATAATCATGTTCCATTGTATAGGCTGGACTTTATATATATGTATATGATTTATTTATGGATGCAGGTCTTATTGCTGTGCAGGAGCTTTGTCTAGTTGTGGTGACTGGCGCTGCTCTTAGTCGTGTGCATTGGCTTCTCATTGCAGTGGCTTCTCTTGTTGTGGAGCACAGGCTTCAGTTGTTGCGGGTCCCAGGCTCAGTAATTGTGGTGCGTGGGTTTAGTTGCTTCATGGCATTTTGGAATCCTCCTGGATCAGGGATTGAACCCATGTGTCCTGCATTGGCAGGTGGATTCTTAACCACTGGACCACCAGGGAAGTCCTCAAATTTATATTAAAGACCCTAATGAGCCATTGATGTTTTTTAGAAAGATTCTTCTGGTTAGAGTTTGGAGTATACATTGGTGTGACTTGATACATGGAGTTTTTTACCAAATTATGACATTAATCCAGAAGGGAATTAGCAGGGTGCAAGAAGGCTCATCTGAGTTACCCATTGGTGTGTAAAAATCTAGTCCAAAACTCATTGGCTTAAATAAAGACCAGTTTATTCTTTGTGACTCTGTGCATTGAGTGCTTGGTTCTTCTGCATGATACAGTGTCCACTGTGGCTTGTGAATGGCTGGAAGGTCTGAATGACCTCACTCATGTGGGTGGCAGTTGGTGCAGGCCACAAGCTGGAACCCCAGCTGCAGCTTTCAATCAGAGAGCTCAGTTCTCCACATATTTCCTTTCATGTGTCTTATTGGTCTTCCTTACAGTATGGTGGTTGGGTTTCAAAAGGTAGTATATTCAGAGTATAAGCCCTAAGTGCAGGAGCTTATCAGATCTCCATGTTTTTCACACTTGCTAATGTCTCATTGGCCAAAACTAGATAAACAGTTAAGCCCATTGGGGATGGGCACATAGGGTGTGAATACCAGGAGCATGGTTCATTGAGAGCCACCAAATCAACATTCTGCCATAGGGATGGAGAGAAGTAAGTAGTGCCTCTTCTAAAGTGCCCACCCAATCCATGGCTCCTAGATCAGACTAGTCCTCAGAATTTTCTCTGCTGACATTTGCCTCATAGGGAAGCAGAAAGTGGGTGGGGAAGGGGTAGTGGGCTTATACCGCCTAAAAGACTTGAATTGTTGTTGTTTAGTCATTAAGTCATGTCTGACTCTTTCGTGACCCCATGGACTGTAGCCAGGCCCCTCTGTCCGTGGAATTCTCTAGGCAAGAATACTGGAGTCGGTTGCCATTTCCTTTGGTAAAAGACTTGCATACAACCACTAAAATGTTAAGTGGAAGGACTCTAGCCCCCTTTTTTCCTCCAAGTGTTTGGCTTGAATTTATTACTGAGTAATTTTGCAAGAAATAAATGTGACCATTTAGCAATTAGTAACATTTTTAGTATATCTAAAATATGAAAGTGAAGTCAGGCTCGGAAAACAAAAGCAGTAAAGAATATAGCTATAGAAGGAGATATGCTATTTCCAAATATGCTTGAATGTGGCTCTTTTACTGTGATGAAATGAATTTTATGGCTGTAGTAATTGGTTCTTTTTAATACAATTACTTAGTTATGTGATTTTCTTGGAGTGATCAAGTACTTTGAGAAAATGGCAACTTCTGTATGTTGCAAGAATACTTTAAACGTAACCTCCCTTTATAATCAGAAGATGCTAGACAAAATTAATCTTTTCTATCCCCTCCTTGCATATACCCCAGATTTCCTAATTTGTAAAAAAAGAATAATAGTAACCTTTTGATAGGTTTTTTGTGAGGATGAAATGAAATAACATGTAAAAGTGCCTGAAACAGTGCCTGGTAGCAGAGACTGCTCAGTTGGTCTGAGCTGTGATTCGTACTCTAGGAATATTTGTCAGATAGAGGTGCCAGTCTTCCCTACAGGTTCAGTTCAGTTAAGTTGTTCAGTCATGTCTGACTCTTTGAGACTCTATGGACTGCTGCCGCTAGGCTTCCCTGTCCATCACCAACTCTCGGAGCTTACACAAACTCATGTCCATCGAGTTGGTGATACCATCCAACCATCTCATCCTCTGTCATCCCCTTCTCCTCCTAGCTTCAATCTTTCCCAGCCTGAGAGTCTTTTCCAATGAGTCAGTTCTTTGCATCAGGTGGCCAAAGTATTGGAATTTCAGCTTCTGCATCAGTTCTTTCAATGAACATTCAGGACTGATTTCCATTAGAATTGACTGGTTTGATATACTCACGGTCCAAGAACTCTCAAGAGTCTTCTCCAACACCGCAGTTCAAAAGCATCAATTCTTTGGCACTCAGCTTTCTTTATAGTCCAGCTATCACATCCGTATATGACTGCTGGAAAAACCATAGCCTTGACTAGACGGACCTTTGTTGGCAAAGTAATGTCTCTGCTTTTTAATATGCTATCTAGGTTGGTCATAACTTTCCTTCCAAGGAGCAAGTGTTTTTTAAAATTTCATGGCTGAAGTCACCATATGCAGTGATTTTGGAGTCCAAGAAAATAAAGTCTATCGCTGTTTCCATTGTTTCCCCATCTATTTGCCATTAAATGATGGGACCGGATGCCATGATCTTCGTTTTTAGAATATTGAGTTTTAAGCCAGCTTTTTCACTGTCCTCTTTCAATTTCATCAAGAGGCTCTTTAGTTCCTCTTCACTTTCTGCCATAAGGGTGGTGTCATCTGCATATCTGAGGTTATTGATATTTCTCCTGGCAATCTTGATACCAGCTCGTGCTTCATCCAGTCCAGCATTTCGCATGATGTACTCTTCATAGAAGTTAAATAAGCAGGTTGACAATATACAGCCTTGACACACTCCTTTCCTGATTTGGCACCAGTCTGTTATTCCATGTCCAGTTCTAATTGTTGCTTCTTGACCAGCATACAGATTTCTCAGGTCAGGTGGTCTGGTATTCCCATCACTTGAAGAATTTTCCACAGTTTGTTGTGATCCACAGAGTCAAAGGCTTTGGCATAATCAATAAAGCAGAAGTAGATGTTTTTCTCGAACTCTCTTGCTTTTTTGATGATCCAATGGATGTTGGCAATTTGATCTCTGGTTCCTCTGCCTTTTCTAAATTCAACTTGAACATCTGGAACTTCACGGTTCACCTACTGTTGAAGCCTCGCTTGGAGAATTTTGAGCATTACTTTACTAGTGTATGAGATGAGTGCAATTGTGTGGTAGTTTGAACCTTCTTTGACATTGCCTTTCTTTGGGATTGGAATGAAAACTGACCTTTTCCAGTCCTGTGGCCACTATGAGTTTTCCAAATTTGCTGGCATATTGAGTGCAGCACTTTCACAGCATCATCTTTTAGGATTTGAAATAGCTCAACTGGAATTCCATCACCTCCACTAGCTTTGTTCATAGTGATGCTTCCTAGGCCACTTGACTTTACATTCCAAGATGTCTGGCTCTAAGTGAGTGATCACACCATCGTGATTATCTGGGTCTTTTTTGTGTAGTTCTGTATATTCTTGCCACCTCTTCTTAATATCTTCTGCTTCTGGTATACCATACCATTTCTGTCCTTTACTGTACCCATCTTTGCATGAAATGTTCCCTTTGTATCTCTAATTTTCTTGAAGAGATCTCTAGTCTTTCCCATTCTGTTGTTTTCCTCTATTTCTTTGCACTGATCACTGAGGAAGGTTTTCTTATCTCTCCTTGCTATCCTTTGGGATACTGCATTCAAATGGGTATAGCTTTCCTTTTCTCCTTTGCCTTTAGCTTCTCTTCTTTTCTCAGCTATTTGTAAGGTCTCCTCAGACAACCATTTTGCCTTTTTGCATTTCTTTTTCTAGGGGATGGTCTTGATCCCTAGAAAGTACATATACCTTAAAAAGAGCTCCCTGTGAATCTAGTGGTAAAACTAAGGCAAGGTTGTTGAGCCAAATTAGCAAGGAACATTTCATGCAAGGATGGGCTTGATAAAGGACCAAAATGGTATGGATCTCACAGAAGCAGAAGATATTAAGAAGAGGTGGCAAGAATACACAGAAGAACTGTACAAAAAAGATCTTCATGACCAAGATAATCACGATGGTGTGATCACTCACTTAGAGCCAGACATCTTGGAATGTGAAGTCAAGTGGGCCTTAGGAAGCATCACTATGAACAAAGCTAGTGGAGGTGATGGAATTCCAGTGGAGCTATTTCAAATCCTGAAAGAGGATGCTGTGAAAGTGCTGCACTCAATATGCCAGCAAATTTGGAAAACTCAGCAGTGGCCACAGGACTGGAAAAGGTCAGTTTTCATTCCAATCCCAAAGAAAGGCAATGCCAAAGAATGCTCAAACTGCCACACAATTGCACTCATCTCACACGCTAGTAAAGTCATGCTCAAAATTCTCCAAGCCAGGCTTCAGCAATACATGAACTGTGAACTTCCAGATGTTCAAGCTGGTTTTAGAAAAGGCAAGGAACCAGAGATCAAATTGCCAACATCTGCTGGATCATGGAAAAAGTAAGAGAGTTCCTGAAAAACACCTATTTCTGCTTTCTTGACTATGCCAAAGCCTTTGACTGTGTGGATCACAATAAAGTGTGGAAAATTCTGAAAGAGATGGGAATACCAGACCACCTGACCTGCCTCTTGAGAAGCCTGTATGCAGGTCAGGAAGCAACAATTAGAACTGGACATGGAACAACGGACTGGTTCCAAATAGGAAAAGGATTATGTCAAGGCTGTATATTGTCACCTGCTTATTTAACTTATATGCAGAGTACATCATGAGGAACGCTGGGCAGGAGGAAGCACAAACTGGAATCAAGATTGCTGGGAGAAATATCAATAACCTCAGATATGCAGATGACACCACCCTTATGGCAGGAAGTGAAGAGGAACTAAAAAGCCTCTTGATGAACGTGAAAGAGGAGAGTGAAAAAATGGCTTATAGCTCAATGTTCAGAAAACTAAGATCATGGCATCTGGCCCCATCACTTCAAGGGAAATAGATGAGGAAACAGTGGAAACAGTGTCAGACTTTATTTTTGGGGGGCTCCAAAATCACTGTGGATGCTGATTGCAGCCATGAAATTAAAAGACACTTACTCCTTGGAAGGAAAGTTATGACCAACTTATTATAGTTATGATAGTTAAGATAGTTATCATAACCAAAGTTATGATAGCATATTAAAAAGCAGAGACTACTTTGCCAACCAAGGTCCGTCTAGTCAAGGCTGTGGTTTTTCCAGTGGTCATGTATGGATGTGAGAGTTGGACTGTGAAGAAAGCTGATCGCCGAAGAATTGATGCTTTTGAACTGTGGTGTTGGAGGAGACTCTTGAGAGTCCCTTGGACTGCAAGGAGATCCAACCAGTCCATTCTAAAGGAGACCCATCCTGGGTGTTCACTGGAAGGACTCATGTTAAAGTTGAAACTCCAACGCTTTAGCCACCTCATACGAAGAGTTGACTCACTGGAAAAGACTCTGATGCTGGGAGGGATTGGGGTCAGGAGGAGAAGGGGACGACAGAGAATGAGATGGCTGGATGGCATCACCGACTCGATGGACATGAGTTTGTGTGACTTCTGGGAGTTGGTGATGGACAGGGAGGCCTGGCGTGCTGCAATTCATGAGCTCGCGGAGTCGGACACGATTGAGGGACTGAACTGAAATGTACTGAACTGAAGTGAAGGGATTATAGTTTGTGCCCACTGAGCTCTTGAGACTTCAGGAGTTTCTCTGTTCCTCATGTATAAAATAAGGAAACTGAGCCCAGTGTTCTCACAAGTCCCTTGATTGGCCAAACCAGACTATTTGAAGCAGTCTCTCTGGAGTTACCAGCAGCCCTGACTCACCTGTTCCTCCTCTCTGTCGTCTGTGACAGAAGCCCTCCTTACTTCTTCATCTTAGTATTCCATGTTACTTAAACCATAGCTTTCTCTTTGGAGGTCTTAATCACATCTGAGGACAGAACCTTTTGCCTGATGCATAGCCCCAGAGGTTGTTGTGACAGTGAGAGCCTTCCGTTTCTTGTAGGTACCGTATTCTTCCACCTTTGTTTGATTATCCTGTATTCCCTCTAAGTTTATTCCATTCTCTTTTCCTTGTTGGGTACTCCTTCATGAAGGAGATGGGATTGCCTTCCCCAAGCTTAGCAGAATCATTCGTAGTCTCTTTCCACTTTCTCCGAGAGCAGGTCCTCCTTTTCTCCACAGCACGTTAAACTGATGAGCACCACTTTTGTTTTGTTGTTGTTTAGTTGCTAAGTCTGTAACCCTCCAGGCTCCTCAGTCCATGGGATTTTCCAGGCAAGAATACTGAAATGGGTTGCCATTTGCTTCTCCAGAGGATCTTCCCTACCCAGAGATCAAATCCGCATCTCTTGCATTGGAAGGCAGATTCATTACCACTGCACCATCTGGGAAAGCCAGATGAGCATCACTAATCCCTACTTAACCCTGGTCTTCCTAGTTTATAAGCCCGTGAACCTCCTGCAGAGGCTAGTCATTGGACAAGCTATCCCCACACTCCGATGCTCACACAGAGAGCACCCAGGCAACTCCATGAAGAATCCCGCCCTCAGGAAAGTTTCCCACCTCTCAGAGGCAGCCAAGAGCAAACCATTCCACGTTCACATGCATCTTGGCTGGTCCCAGAAGTTGGAAGTAGCCAAGACCCTTTATCTAGGGGTGAATTGTTCTCAACACCAACAATTTTAGTTGGTTCCATTCCAGGATCTTATTAGTAACACACCCAAGGAAGGAAATGTGCATTTCTGACGACGCTGAGGGGTGCAGTGACTCTGCATTGCAGAGCTGGACGTTGTGTGATATCTGACTCACCAGCAGTGTGAGTGGTTCAGTCCTGCCACTAGAGACGAAGCGTTTAAATCAAACAAGTGTCATGAGAGATTGGCGTGTGAAAGTTGACCTGATTTCCTAACACAAAATCCTCGGTTTAACTTGCCTAAGATTGTTACTTTCCTCTTTCACTGCCTGGATGCATCACTTTTTCATCATATGCTACAGAAATACTGAAGTAGTTGATGTAAAGTTGACTACAGTGCTGTGCTAGCTTCAGGTGTACAGGAAGGTGATGTTTCTGATCCTCTTTTCCAAGAAATCTGCCCTCTACCTTTGGAAATATGAAGATGCCAACTGGAGCATCCTTCTCCCAAGCTTCCAAGGCTGTCCAATGAACATCCAGCAAACATGATTATTTGCTTTAAAGGCTCACGACTGAGTCTGTTTTGAAAAACGCATATTACACAAACAATAGTCAGTCTACTTTCCTTGGCTTCTTAATCTTTGTCCTCACTAAAACTCAGATTATTTCCCCATTTGCATTCTGAACACGCCCTTGAATGATCCACAAAGCTCTTCTGAGCCCCTCCCCTGGAGGGAACTATTACCTTATGTTTCTCTTCACCATCTGTTTCTTTTCTACAAAGCTTTTTGAAGCTCAGCCTCTTGGAACAAGAGAATAACAAAGATGAAATTTATTGCCATCGATCACATTTAGATAAAGCCAAATGTCTTCCAGCTACTCTGAATTGATTTTCTTTTCCCCCTCGAGAAAGTAGCAGAAAGGAGTTAGCAACCATGCAGGGGACCAAATCAATACAAAAACGAAGGGAATTTCGTGGAGGTAATTGTGTATGGAAAAGCAGAGAGCTTGCAGGACTAGTTAATAGAGGTAAGTTGCTTATTCAGCATTATTATCAACTCACTAGGTAGACTATAAAACCTTAGATTTTCTCCTTAATATGTGTCCCTGCTCCATTGTGCAAAGAATTCACTGTCATTCACTGCTTCCTTTCTATCATTCAGACCCAGTTAAGGCCTCCCATGATGACATTCAGGAGTGCCCACTGTATGTGTAGCATCATAATGTTAGGACTGATGAGCTCGGAAGTCAGGCAAGAGCGTGATAATTGTGATGATAGTAATAAAATACTGTTACTTGAACACCATTACTTATTTCCACTGAGAGCTAAAAATATGTAATGGTTGTACTTCCTCTCCACTTTGAGCCCCCATAGACATTGATTTCTGTGTCTTCCTTGCTGCTGCTGCTGCTGCTAAGTCACTTCAGTCGTGTCCGACTCTGTGTGACCCCATAGACGGCAGCCCACCAGGCTCCTCTGTCCCTGGGATTCTCCAGGCAAGAACACTGCAGTGGGTTGCCATTTCCTTCTCCTTAAGGTATTTTAAATTAAAAAAAAAAAAAAGGTAAACTATATATAACTCAAACTTGGCCATTTTAATCATTTTTAAGTATACAATTCAGTGGCATAAATTGCAGTCACTGTGTGGTGACACCATCACCACTATTTTCAAAACTTTTCCATTAGTCCCAAAAGAAACTCTGTACCCACTAAACAACAGCCCGAGTACCTGATGCCCTCTGATCTATTTTTTCACTTTCACCTTCACTTTATATTTTTTCCTTCTGGTTTTATTGAGGTATAATTGCCTAGAAAATCCCATGGATGGAGGAGCCTGTTAGGCTGCATTCCATGGGGTCGCTAAGGGTCGGACAGGACTGAGCGACTTCACTTTCACTTTTCACTTTCACATATTGGAGAAGGAAATGGCAACCCACTCCAGTGTTCTTGCCTGGAGAATCCCAGGGATGGGGGAGCCTGGTGGGCTGCCATCTATGGGGTCACACAGAGTCGGACACGACTGAAGTGACTTAGCAGCAGCAGCAGCAATTGGTACACAGCCCTGTGTAAGTTTAATGTGGACAACATAATGACTTGACTTACTTATATAGTGAGATATTATTTACCACAATAGGGTTAGTGGACATCTATCATCTCCTAGACACAACATTAAAGAAATAGAAAAGAATACATTTTTTCTTGTAATGGAAACTTACAGGATTTACTCTCTTAACAGCTCTTACATGTAACATACAGCAATGCTGAATATTGTTTATCATGTTGTGTTATATCACTGAAAGTGAAAGTGTTAGTTGCTTAGTCGTGTCTGACTCTTTGTGACCCCATAGACAGTAACCTGCCAGGCTCCTCTGTCATGGGATTCTCCAGGCAAGAATACTGGAGTAGGTTGCCATTCCCTTCTCCAGGGGTCTTCCCGACCCAGGGATCGAACCTGGGTCTCCTGCATTGCAGGCAAATTCTTTACCATCTGAGCCACCAGGAAGTGTTTAATTATGTTATAACTGGAATTTTATACCTTTTGACCTCCTTCATTCATTTCCCCTTTGACTAACCCCCCACCCACTTCATTTTTTTTTCCCATTCTTTTTTTTTTTTAATTTTAATTGGAGGCTAATTACTTTACACTATTGTGGTGGTTTTTGCCATACATTCACATATATCAGCCATGGGTGTACATGTGTTCCCCATCCTGACCCTCCCCATCCCATCCCTCAGGGTCATCCCAGTGCACCAGCCCTGAGCACCCTGTCTCATGCATCAAACCTGGACTGGCGATATATCTATCACATATGATAATATATATGTTCCAGATCTCTCAAATCATCCCACCCTCGCCTTCTCCCACAGAGTCCAAAAGTCTGTTCTTTACATTTGTGTCTCTTTTGCTGTCTCACATATAGGGTCATTGTTACCATCTTTCTAAATTGCATATATGTGCATTAATATAATGTATTGGTGTTTTTCTTTCTGACTTACTTCACTCTGTATAATAGGCTGCAATTTCAACCACCTCATTAGAACTGATTCAAATGCATTCTTTTTAATTGCTGAGTAATATTCCATTGTGTATATGTACCACAGCTTTGTTATCCATTCATCTGCTGATGGACATCTAGGTTGCTTCCATGTCCTGGCTACTGTAAACAGTGCTGCTATGAACATCCCCCCCTACTTGTGGTAGCCACACATCTGACCTCTTTTTCTATGAGTTTGTTTTTGAAGTGTAATAGATATTCATTATGTTAGTTCCTGGTACACAATTTAATTATTTGATGTTTCTATACTTTTCAAAATGATCACCATGATAAGTCTCGTTGTCATCTGTCACCACACAAAGATATTGGATAATTATTCCTATATTCATACACTGTACATTTCATACCTGTGGTTCATTTACTTTATAATAAGTTTGCATCCTGTAATCTCCCTTACCTATTTCTCTTTTCCCCAGCCCCTTCCCCTCTGGCAACCACCCATTCTCTGTGTCTATGACTTTGTTTCTGTTGAGTCGTATTTGTTCATTTGTTTTGTTTTTAGATTCCGTGTATAGGTGAAATCATACAGTGTTTGTTTCTGTTTTTCTGACTGACTTCACTTAGCATTATACCCTTTAGGTCCTTCCATGTTGTTGCAAATAGCATGATTGCATTTCTTTTTATCGCTGAGTAATATTCCATTATGTGTGCACACACACACATATGTATATATATGTAATCACATCTTCTTCATCCAGTCATCTGCAGATGGGCACTTACATTGCTTTCATAACTTGGCTATTGTAACCAATGCTACAGTGAACATAGGTGTGGATATATATTTTTGGAGTAGTGTTTTTATTTTCCTCAGATAAATACCCAGAAGTGGAATTGTATGATAGTTTTAACTAGTGGATTGTATGGTAGTTATACTTTTAATATTTTGAGAAATCTTTTACTGTTTTCCACTGTGATTGCACCAGTTTACATTCCCAGCAACAGTGTGCAAGGGTGCCCTTTTCTCCATGTTCTTGCCATCACTTTTTTATTTGTTGATAATAGCCATTCTGACAGGTGTGAGGTGATAACCCATTGTGCGTTTCATTTGCATTTTCTTAATGATGTTAAGCGTCTTTTCATGTGTCTGTTGGCCAACTGCCTGTCTTCCCTGGGAAAATATCTATCCAGGTCCTCTGCCCATTTTTTGGTTAGGCCATATTTTGATGATTAGTTGTATGAGTTATTGTACATTTTAGATATTAACTCCTTGTTGAGTATATTTTTGCAGATATCTTCTCCCATTCAGTAGGTGACCTTTCTGTTTTATTGAGTTTCTTTTGCTATGCAAAAGGATTTTAGTTTGATGTAGTCCCATTTGTTTATTTTTGCTTTTGCTTCTCTTCCCTGGTGGCTCAGATGGTAAAGCGTCTGCCTGCAATGCAGGAGACCCGGATTCAATCCCTGGGTCAGGAAGATCTCCTGGAGAAGGAAATGGCAACCCATTCCAGTATTCTTACCTGGAAAATCTCATGGACAGAAGAGCCTGGTAGGCTATAGTCCATGGGGTCGCAACTGAGTGACTTCACTTTCTTTCTTTTCTTTTTCTCTTGCCTGAAGTGAAAGTGAAAGAAAGTGAAGTTGCTCAGTCACGTCCGACTCTTTGTGACCCAATGGACTGTAGCCTATGAGACTCCTCCATCCGTGGAATTTTCCAGGCAAGAGAATTGGACCAATGTCAGAGACCATACTGCCTATGTTTTCTTCTGAAAGTTTTATAGTTCATATCTTATGTTTAAGTCTTTAATCCATTTTGAGTTTATTTTTGTATATGGTATGAGAAAATAGTCAATCTGATTCGTTTACTTCCTTAGTTACATGTATTCGCAGGTATTTTTTTATGTGACTGTATATGGGATTATTTTTTTAATTTCTCTTTCTGATAGTTTCTTGTTACTGTATAGAAACAGAACAGATTTCTGTATATTAATTTTGTATCCAGCAAATTTACTGAATTCATTGATGAGTTCTAGCGGTTTTGGGTACAGTTTTAGAATTTCATATTGTAATGTCATCTGCAAACAATGACAGTTTTACTTCTTTCTTTCCAATTTGGATTCCTTTTGCTTATTTTCTTTTCTGATTGCTGCTGCTGCTAAGTTGCGTCAGTCATGTCCGACTCTTTGTGACCCCATAGATGGCAGCCCACCAGGCTCCCCCATCCCTGGGATTCTCCAGGCAAGAACACTGGAGTGGGTTGCCATTTCCTTCTCCAATGCATGAAGGTGAAGAGTGAAAATGAAGTCGCTCAGTCGTGTCCGATTCTTGGCAACCCCACGGACTGCAGCCTACCAAGCTCCTCAGTCATGGGATTTTCTAGGCAAGAGTACTAGAGTGGCTTGCCATTGCCTTCTCCGTGTCTGATTGCTAGGACTTTCAATACTGCGGTGAATAAAAACTTCCACACAATCCTCTGAAGTAACCAACCCTTCTGACACTTTGATTTCAGGCTTTTAGCCTCCAGAACTGTGAGGCAATGCATTCCTGTCATTTAAGTGACTAAATTTATAGTACTTTGTTATGGCAGCCCAAGCAATGGAGACAGTTCCCAAGTTTGGATTTATTCCTATTTTCAATCAGGATTTGGAAAAGCTGGGCTAGTTCTCTTCTGTCTGATTTATCATGCTGGATCTACTTTGTAGGTTTCAAGTTCGAAACTCATATGCGATATTCTTTTTGCATTTCCTACCATGTATTTTGAAACCATTTGAATGTGACTGGTAACGTCTCCTTCCTTGAAATTTCTGATATTCATCTATTAGAGAGGTTTTTGAGAATTCACAATACCTTTGGTTAATACTTAAAATAGGTTTTGACGAATGAAAAAAAAAATGCAGCTCTCGGTCCAGGGAAATCTGACAGGAGCAGCAGAATCACTGTGAGACAGGAAGACCGCTCTTCGACTGTCCACGACCCTGTCTCCTTGGTGGGTAGAGCCTGTCGGCTCAGCCATGCCTCATGGAGCTACTACCTCTTTCAGCATTTGGTTTTTCTGTTTTTATTCCTGGAGCCCAACTGCAGAAATTAATGCCTGTCTGTATGGTTCTGTCAGAAGGTGCTCCTTGTTTTTCAGAACCAAATACTGATATGCCATGAAAAAATGTGTTGATATAATGTCTCTGTTTGAACTTTCAACCCACATTCACGTCGATCCCAGTTTCCTTTGGTCCTGGCATTCTGGAAGGGAGGGGGGCCACTCACCCGTGGCCAGCACACTGACCAAGCCAGTGCTCTCACGTACCTACAAATGTGTATGAACCGGAAAGAATCTCATATTCCGCTTGAGGTGGAGCAGGTTGTCTCCCCCTTAGCAGAATCAGCCTCCAGATCAGGTCAGAGTCAAAGCTCAAAGATTACAGACCTTGAGGTAGTTGAGTTATGTGAGCAGATTCAGAAGGAAGCATCCATGAGTCAGAAAGAAATGCTCGGAAGGACCAGACAGATATTTTAGGCCATCTCTCTGCTTCTCAAGGTTACTCTGACCCCCCAGATTCCAGGAGCAAAATTGAAAGGAAGAGTCCTGCTGCTCAGAGCAAGTGGAGGCAGCATGTGTGGAGAAAGGAACTAGGACTGGGGGCAGGCAGTCCTGGGTTCAAGTCCTGGCTCATCTGCTTATCTGCTTCTGGTTGGGTACCCTTGAGAAGACTGATTCACCAATATGACCTTCACATCCTGCATCACAGCCACCTCATATGGCTTCACCTCATAGCCAGCTTTCAGTTCAGTTCAGTCGCTCAGTGGTGTCCGACTCTTTGCGACCCCATGAATCACAGCACGCCAGGCCTCCCTGTCCATCACCAACTCCCGGAGTTCACTCAAACTCATGTCCATCGAGTCGGTGATGCCATCCAGCCATCTCATTCTCTGTCGTCCCCTTCTCCTCCCGCCCCCAATCCCTCCCAGCATCAGACTCTTTTCCAGTGAGTCAACTCTTTGCATGAGGTGGCCAAAGTATTGCAGTTTCAGCTTTAACATGAGTCCTTCCAATGAATATCCAGGATTGATCTCCTCTAGAATGGACTGGTTGGATCTCCTTGCAGTCCAAGGGACACTCAAGAGTCTTCTCCAGCACCACAGTTCAAAAGCATCAATTCTTCGGCAATCACCTTTAGCTTCTGTTAAATGAGGTCATATTAGTAAATTTGTGCGCCTGACAGTTGACTGGCTTGAATAGTTCAGAGTGAGGTACAGCCATACCCAGTATTTGTTAGGAGACCATAGGATACCTGTGACCTGAGAGGAGCTCAAGGTGAGAATCCAGGAGAGTTTACATGAAAGAAAGCCCTGAATAATGGTTCCATCCAGCATAGCCTTGGGCTGGGATCACAGTTGGTACCAGATTGGGTTCCAGAGGAAATCCCAGATCAGAGAATCTCCTGCTCAGCTCTTCTGTGCCGGAGCCACTTTTCCATCTGTCCTGAGGGCCCTAGAATAGGGATATAGTCAGCGGATCAGCTTCTGGATCCCAGATGCTCTCAACTGTTTGAGGACACAGAACTAGGATGTGTCCTTATCAGCCTCTTAGTTTTCATCCTACGTATCTTCTTTTGCCTAAATGGCCCAAGAGCCAGCGAAGAAGGTGTGTTCATCACCCTGCCATGAGCATCACTCATACCACCTTGAAATCTCCTTGGGTTCAAGGCCTCTCTGTATGAAATTAAATTTGTTCCAGTGTCAAAATAAGAAAGTTCAACAGCTTTAGCGTTTTAAAAGATGAGAATGCTTGGGTAGAATAAGTGCCTTTGAAAAGGCAGCTGTTTTTTTTCATGAATGTTATTTCTGGGACAAAAATTAACATTCTGTCCCTTATGATGATCTGTGTAAATTTCAAATGCTTTTCCCTTACAAAGGCTAGTGAAACTGAAATTCCACACCCTTCGAAACATACCTAAGTTGGCTTCTCTTGGCAGAAATACAAAGTAGGAACAAGAATCCAAATCTATATGGCATATAAACGAAGAGGCAGAAATTCTGGGCACAGTCCTGTGATCACTGGCACAGTTCCATAGTGAGGCCTTAAAATAGGATAAGCTTTTACAACTGCCTCCTCTATGTTGGCATACGTTCCGTTCCTGGGGCCTTCTGCAGGACTCAGGCGTGTCATTCAGTACCCCGTCTTAATATGAGCATCGCTGTCACAGGGAACAGTTTCCCAACGACCTTGACACGTCAAAGCATTGACAATAGGGAGCCAGCGACACCTTGAGAAGGTCACTGGTTGGAAATCCCGTTAGTCAGTTTAGGACCATTGTAATAGACTGGGTGGTTTAGACAATAGGCATTTTCATGGTTCTGGAGACTGGGGAGTCCAAGGTCAAGGAAACAGAATTGATTTTTTGGTGAGGACTCTCTTCCTGGCTTGCAGGTGGTTGCCTTCTTACTATATTCACAGTTTGTAGAGAACAGAATCTCTGGTATCTCTTGCTCTTACTCTGCGGGCACTAATCCCATCATGGAGTTTCTACCCTCATGACCTCATCTAAACTTGATTACCTTCTAAAGGCCCCGCCTCCGCATACTGCCTCCATACACTGGGGTAAGAATTCTGGGGACACTCAGACATGGAGTCTATAACTCCCAGCAGCTCCAAAAAGCCTTGAGTGGCCAAATGATTTCCTTTAGGAATATTTCTTAAGCTTTCCCTTTTTTGTGCTAAGAAATCCTGAATACAATCAGGAGAACAATCACTCGCTGCAAATTACAGTCTCCAAACTCTGAGTTGGTTGATGAATGACAGCTGGGAGGAAGGCCCTTGTCCAGGAACAGGGTGTCTTGTGCAATCTTTTGATTCAAGGTTTAGATGAAGAACCAGAGAACAGGCCTGTTGAAGGTGCCAGTAGCACGAGGCTTACCCAGAGGGAATGGGTGTAAGAATTAGATTTCCAGAAAGCTCCTTGGGCTGAAGCAGTGAGTCAGATCTTACAAGGGGAAATTTAATGGAACTGGCTTCGTGAGACTGTGCACTTGAATTTGAAAAATATCAAAACTATTTAAGTAGAGATTGGGGACAGTGTCTTTAATAGCATTTTGGGTGGAGAGGACACACATTCCAGTCAAAACTGGTTTCATGTGAATGGAAAATGTGGTGTCTCTGCTGGAAAAGGCAGAGACAGTAATAATAGAAGCATGTCACTTGGAGGGAAGGAGATAATAGCCTGCTCACCCCCACCTGTACCGCGTGTCCCTGCCCAGACCTCACTCTCAAAGTTGGAAATGGGCTCACTGGACCATGTGCAGAGGAAGTTTCGTGCAGGATGGTGCAGAGATGCAGAGCTTTGCACTCAGAGAGTTCCACAAACCAGGGAATGGGCACCCTGTAAAAAGGATGACTTGGAGCCCAATTGCTGCTTTCAGGTGTCATGAGGGAAAATAATAAACCTAAATTTATTTGGCATGACATATTAGGGAAAGATTAAGGAAACTAATGAAAGCTACTGGGGCATAGATTTTAATCTAATTGAAAACTTTCCATGGTCGGAAATATGCTTAACACTTCTTGTGCTTCTCACAGCCAGGGCCTGGACATCCTGACAAGGGTTCACTTCAGAAATCTTTAAACTCAGTGTCTCATTGTGTGTTAGGTTTAGGTTCAGCTGGGAAGTTTAAGAAATCCCAAAGTAACAGTGACTTAAAAACACACAGGGCTTTATATCTTCCTCACATGCAAACCAAAATAAGAACAGAAAATTCCAGAGGCAGGAGACAAGGCAGGCTCTTCTGTACCTCTTCACCTGCCTTCTTGAGCTGCCTGAGGGGCCAAGACGGCCTCTCCTGCGGGGAAGGAAGTAAAAGGGGGGAGAGAGAAAGGATTCACTTCATCCCTTTCCAGAAGCTTCCACACCACCCTCACTGGCCTGACTGAGCCCAAGTTGGAGTCTGAGAAATGCAGACTTGATGTGCGTGATGATGCTCCAGTCTAAAAAGGGAATCCTCATGGAGGCAAGAGGGGATGGATGTGCAAGGCGGCGGAATTTCGGCCACACTCTCGCGAAGACTGCAGCCTCCACATTTCTTTCCCTTGTTTCACTGTTCCTTCTGCAGTTCCTCTGCCGCTGTCATGCAGGCTGCTGCTCCTAGATCCTGCCGTCTTCTGCTCACCTCCCGGCCCGTGACCCTGCTGCTTTCCCTCAGCAGCCAGGGCTCTCAGCTGCATCATCTGTCCTGTTTACTTTCCCAGGAGCATCCTCTGCTTCCCTTTCCCCCGACCTGCCTTCAATGCACTCACCGATTCAGTTCTACCCCTGGATCTAGAACCTGCCTTTTACCCTTCTAGATGGGAACAGCCTAGCTTTCCTGGAAGTTATGACAAAACTGTGGATACTGGTGTATTTGTTAAGTGACTGAGAATGAAACTCAGTAGCTGAAGGTAATGATAACCCTGTATCAGTTCAGTTCAGTCGCTCAGTCGTGTCCGACTCTCCGCGACCCCATGAATCACAGCACGCCAGGCCTCCCTGTCCATCACCAACTCCCGGAGTTCACTCAAACTCATGTCCACAGAGTCGGTGATGCCATCCATCCACCTCATTCTCGGTCGTCCCCTTCTCCTCCCGCCCCCAACCTTTCCCAGCATCAGAGTCTTTTCCAGTGAGTCAACTCATCGCATGAGCTGGCCAAAGTATTGCAGTTTCAGCTTTAGCATCAGTCCTTCCAATGAACACCCAGGATTGATCTCCTTTAGAATGGACTGGTTGGATCTCCTTGCAGTACAAGGGACTCTCAAGAGTCTTCTCCAGCACCACAGTTCAAAAGCATCAATTCTTCGGCGATCAGCTTTCTTCACAGTCCAACTCTCACATCCATACATGACCACGGGAAAAACCATAGCCTTGACTAGACGGACCTTGGTTGGCAAAGTAATGTCTCTGCTTTTTAATATACTATCAAGGTTGGTCATAACTTTCCTTCCAAGGAGAAGGCGTCTTTTAATTTCATGGCTGCAATCAGCATCTGCAGTGATTTTGGAGCCCAAAAAAAGTCTGACACTGTTTCCACTGTTTTTCCATCTATTTCCCATGAAGTGATGGGACCAGATGCCATGATCTTTGTTTTCTGAATGTTGAGCTTCAAGCCAACCTTTTCACTCTCCTCTTTCACTTTCATCAAGAGGCTTTTGAGTTCCTCTTCACTTTCTGCGATAAGGGTAGTGTCAATAACCCTGTATACGAGACAGCAAAAGAGACATAGGTGTATAGAACACTCTTTGGGACTCTGTGGGAGAGGGTGAGGGTGGGATGATTTGGGAGAATGGCATTGAAACATGTATTATCATATGTGAAATGAATCGCCAGTCCAGGTTCGACGCATGATACAGGATGCTCGGGGCTGGTGCACAGGAATGACTCAGAGGGAGGATTAGGGGAGGAGGGAGGTGGGAGGGGGGTTCAAGAAGGGGAACACATGTACAGCTGGGGCGGATTCCTGTCAATGTATGGCAAAATCAACCAATATAATATTGTAAAGTAATTAGCCTCCAATTAAAAAAAAAAAACTCAGTACCTGAATCTTCAATTGCTCTGTTTTCTTTTAACAGTATGCTTATTTTTCTGTATGTGTTTTTGGAGTAGAATGAGCACGAAGGACCATGGAAGGTCTTAGACCAGAGGGGTGACATAGAGTCACGTGGGTGAGAGTAAGGATTTGGGAACTGATTGTGGTGTGATGCTGCATTTAATTTCAGAGAATGGAAATCTCTGGTTTATTGAAGGAGTGCTATGTGTGTGCTCAGTAGTGTCCGACTCTGTGACCCCATGGACTATAGCCCGCCAGGCTCCTCTGTCCATGGATTTTCCAGGCAAGGATACCGAAGAGGGTTGCCATTTCCTACTCCAGGGAATCATCCTGACCCAGCATTCGAACCTATGTCTCTTGCATCTCCTGCATTGTCAGGCAGATTCTTTACTACTGAGGTACCTGCGAAAAGAAGATATAACGCAGTGGATTTGGTGCTTATAAAATCTTTGGAAAGGTTGGAGGAATGGGTTCTCAGTGGATCTCTGAAATTACCTTCCAGAAAAACTCCCTCACAAGGGCATGCCGTGGACACTGCTCTTCTGCCAGGGTCAGGATAGTGGGGAGTCAGGGGCTCACTGATGCTGCAGGTGCTCTTCTCTGGAGCACATGGCCAGCACTGGGATCAGGGACCCAGAAGCTGCTGCTTCTGCACCTGCCCATCTCCATCCAGCACACTGGTCCCTCGATACTGAGCTGCCGCTGCAGAAAACACAACAGAAACAAAACACACCCACAACAGTGCTTTCTACCGGCATCAGGGAAGGAGTGGCTGTTATTGATAGCCTCTGTGTCAGATCTGCCTTCATCCTAACCTGCAGAATCTAACATCGTCCAGAACATCACTGCAAGGTAGTTTTAAGGCCTTTGTCCTGAAGAAGTTCAGAGTTAATGTTGAGTGTCAACCCACAATATCAAATGCAGGTGGGAAGATTTCTAAGTGTTTAAGCAGAGAAACAAAGACACGATTTGACTTAACCTTTCCAAAGATCACTGCGGCATCTCTGGGAAAGGACGTCAGGAGAGAGCAAGAGGGGATGAGGTCAGGAAATGAGGGGCAGGTGTCCACTGGAGGATATCATAAATAATAGGTGATTGGTAAGGGTCTGGGCTCGCACCTGGAAGGCAGTGGTGCAGGTGAGAAGAGTGGGAAGATTTGGTGGGGGTGGTTTGAAAGTAAAAAGTCAAACACATCTGGTGGTTTGGATATTGGGGTATAAGGAAAAGAGGAGATAAGAATGAATCCAGAGTTGTTGGCCTGAGCAATTAGAAACCATTCCCTGAGGTGGGGAAGAACTCGAGAGAATCAGATTTAGTCAGGGAAGTAGAAGCTATAAGTAGACATGTCATGTAGTCCATGGAGAGAATCATCACCTAGGTGGCACTTGTAGTCATAAGACCCAATGAACTGAAGTATGTATGTTTATTAGAAAAGAAGCTGGAGGACTGAGCCCCAGGGCATTGAAGTGTTTAGATGGCAAGACAGACGGTAAAGAGGATTCATGCAGCATAGGAGAGTGAGAAGGGCTGGTCAGTAAAGTAGGAGGATTGAGACAGTGAGTTCTAGAGTCCAGAAGAGAGAGCAGGTCGAGGAGGAGGAACTTAGCCCTTGTATCTGACACTGCTGGTGGACTGTGTCCGCAGAGGAGTGGACCTGACAGCGGTGAGGGCGTGGATTTTGGTGGAACAGTGAAAGCAAAATCTGGATCGGAGTAGATTCAGGAGAGAAAGCAAGTTCAGACAGTGTTTTGAAGAAAATTCACTGTGAAGGGGAGCAGAGAAATGATTTAGGAGCTTGATGTGGGTGCTTACAGGATTTGTTTTTTAAGTTGGTCATTTTAATAGAGCAGGTGTTAGGGTTGATGACTTGATGACTAAAGTAACACTTTATTATAGATTTTGGGTTCTGGTTTTTTCTGCTTGACATTATGAGTATTTTCCTGTTTTGATTTTTGTAGATGATTTTTAATAACTGTATTATATTACCTGGTATGAACATAATGCTTATAAAAGCCTTCTCCTTTTGTTGTGTTTGGGCTGTTTGCTCTTTT
Source organism: Moschus berezovskii (assembly GCF_049115385.1). Classification (NCBI taxonomy): domain Eukaryota; kingdom Metazoa; phylum Chordata; class Mammalia; order Artiodactyla; family Moschidae; genus Moschus; species Moschus berezovskii. The sequence continues at coordinate 57,384,519 of NC_142472.1, read as the reverse complement.
TGCTACTATAAGTAACACTAGGGGGAGCATCTCTCTTTGTCTCCTTATCTTTGTCTATTTTTATCATTTCTGGCTGAGGGGTTTAAATATTTTGAAGTCTCATATATTGACATGTTTGCTTTCCAAAAGTCATCTTCCCAGTTTCACTCTGCAATTTAAACACTTTTCTTTCAAAGGTCAGTTTTTATTCCAATCCTAAAGAAAGGCAATGCCAAAGAATGTTCAAACTACCGTACAATTGCACTCATCTCACATGCCCCCAAAGTAATGCTCAAAATTCTCCAAGTAGGCTTCAACAGTACATGAACTGAGACTTCCAGATGTTCAAGCTGGATTTAGAAAAGGCAGAGGAACCAGAGATCAAATTGCCAACATCCATTGGAACAAGGAGAAAGCAAGAGAGTTCCAGAAAAACATCTACTTCTTTTTCATTGACCTACCAAAGTCTTTGACTGGGTGGATCACAACAAACTATGGAAAATTCTTCAAGAGATGGGAATACTATACCACCTGACCTGACTCCTGAGAAATCTGTATGCAGGTCAAGAAACAACAGTTAGAACTGGACATGGAATGACAGACTGGTTCCAAATCGGGAAAGGAGTACGGCAAGGTTGTTATATTGTCACCTTGCTTATTTAACTTATATGCAGAGTACATCATGTGAAATGCTGGGCTAGATAAAGCAGAAGCTGGAATCAAGATTGCCAGGAGAAATATCAATAACCTCAGATACGGAGATGACACCACCCTTATGTCAGAAAGTAAAGAGGAACTAAAGAGCCTCTTGATGAAAGTGAAAGAGGAGAGTGAAAAAGTTGGCTTAAAACTCAACATTCAGAAACTAAGATCATGGCATCTGATCCCATCACTTCATGGCAAATAGATGGGGAAACAATGGAAACAGTGACAGACTTTATTTTGGGGGGCTCCAAAATCACTGCAGATGGTGAATGCAGCCATGAAATTAAAAGATGCTTGTTCCTTGGAAGGAAGGCTATGACCAACCTAGACAGCATATTAAAAAAAAGAGACATTACTTTGCCAACAAAAGTCTGCCTAGTCAAAGCTATGGTTTTTCCAGTAGTCATGTATGGATGTGAGAGTTGGACCATAAAGAAAGCTGAGTGCTGAAGAACTGATGCTTTTGAGCTGTGGTGTTGGAGAAGACTCTTGAGAGTCCCTTGGACTGCAAGGAGATCCAACCAGTCCATCTTAAAGGAAATCAGTCCTGAATATTCATTGGAAGGACTGATGCTGAAGCTGAAACTCCAATACTTTGGCCACCTGCTGTGAAGAACTGACTCATTAGAAAAGACCCTGATCCTGGGAAAGATTGAAGGCAGGAGGAGAAGGGGATGCCAGAGGATGAGATGGTTGGATGATATCACTGACTCAATGGACATGAGTTTGAGTAGGCTCTGGGAGTTGGTGATGGACAGGGAAGCCTGGTGTGCTACAGCCCATGGGGTTGCAAAGAGTCAGTCACGACTGAGCTACTGAAGTGAACTTTCTTTCAAAAAACATAGCAGCTTCTCTAGATCTGACTTCTAGCTCAGTGTCAAGCTGATATATTTGTTAAATATTGGAGGTTCGGAAAAATGCCCCAAATGGCCCCACATCACTTCAACAAAATTGCTTAGAAGCAGTTGATAAAATTTCACTGCCAAGAATTGTTCTTTTTGCTTTATATATATTTTATAAAGTTCCCCAGTGGGAGAGCTGAGTTACAGTGAAAAAAAGAATCATTAAGTGAGGGATTTTATCTAGATCTTTCAGTTGTTACCTGTGAAACTGACTGATATTCTTTAACTGCACACGCAGAACTTTTCTGACAGTCCTTATTGCTTCATAATGGCTTAATGTTTCAAATAAAAGTCTAGATGACTTTTTATAGTTCTCCCCAAATGAGAGGGGATGTGAATAGGTGGTAAGTATAAAATTGTCTTGAGTTGGGGGACAAATGAAAGAGCAAAAGAAATGATAGCTGTTAGCAGTGAGTCACTGGGACGTTTTAATTTTCTGCAACTGAAAAGTTTCTTAATTTGTGCCATAGAATTAAAGAGAAGAAAAGATTTACTTCACAGCTGCCTCATTTGCACACCCCAAAACACAACATGCTGCTGCTGCTAAGTCACTTCAGTCGTGTCCGACTCTGTGTGACCCCATAGACGGAAGCCCACCAGGCTCCCCCATCCCTGGGATTCTCCAGGCAAGAACACTGGAGTGGGTTGCCATTTCCTTCTCCAATGTGTGAAAGTGAAAAGTGAAAGTGAAGTCGCTCAGTCGTGTCCGACCCTTAGCGACCCCACGGACTGCAGCCTACCAGGCTCCTCCATCCATGGGATTTTCTAGGCAAGAGTACTGGAGTGGCTTGCCATTGCCTTCTCCGAAAACACAACATAGTCATAGATAATTTCCTACTTTTCTGCAGTCTGCCTTTGGAACTGTAGATAGTCAAAATCTTAACCTTTTGAATTGATCCTTTTGAACTGTGGTGTTGGAGAAGACTCTTGAAAATCCCTTGGACTGCAAGGAGATCCAACCAGTCCATCCTAAAGGAAATCAGTCATGAATATTCACTGGAAGGACTGATGCTGAAGTTGAAGCTCCAATACTTTGGCCACCTGATGCAAAGAACTGACTCATTAGAAAAGACCCTGATGCTGGGAAAGATTGAAGGCAGGAGGAGAAGGGCACAACAGAGGATGAGATGGTTGGATGGCATCACCGACTCAATGGACATGAGTTTTAGTAATGTCCAGGAGTTGGCAATGGACAGGGAGGCTTGGCATGCTGCAGTCCATGGGGTCGCAAAGGGTTGGACATGACTGAGCGACTGAACTGAACTGATTGAAAATCTTAACACTGATGTTCTTCTGATTTTGATGTGCTGAAAATGTGTATAATTTGTAGTTCTAATTTTCTATATATTATTATTTGTATAGGCTGCTGCTGCTGCTGCTGCTAAGTCACTTCAGTCGTGTCCGACTCTGTGTGACCCCATAGACAGGAGCCCACCAGGCTCCCCCGTCCCTGGGATTCTCCAGGCAAGAACACTGGAGTGGGTTGCCATTTCCTTCTCCATTTGTATAGGCTAGATGGCCTTAAAGAATAAAGGTTTTATTTTTGCTTTTTTTTATTATGGAAATTAATTACAACATTTTACAATCATTTTTGATCCCGTTATAAAAGCCCAAAAGAAAATCACTCAACGACAATGTAGAGCTTTTGAAAAACGAAGTTCTCCTTTTCAGTGTAGGTTCTCAAACTCTTATCTATATTTCCAGGATGCAAAAAATAAAGCTCAAAAACTGAAAATCTTTTTGTAGCTCATTTGGCTGTGAAATTTGACCTTAGCTGACATGAGGCTATATTGGTCTTTATTCATCCCCACTTTGTATAAATATTCATGCATTTTCTATGCAGAGTTATTAATGTATTTGATTACTGATGATGCTTTTGAACACTGATGAAAAATTCTAAATATGAACGCACCTTTGACTCCAAGGGTTTCGGAAGAGGGATGTTGAACCTGAGTTACTTTTCCTTTCCAGTTCTAATATATTGCTCACTAATGTCTCCTCCTTTGAAAATAATTGGTGAGATGTACAGATCTGATTGATAACTGAGTTCTAAAATAGAGACTAACTGTAAACTAGAACTAAGTAGCACCAGCACCATATTCCTACTTTTCTGTTGAAATTCATTATGCCCAGTCAAAATAGTAAAAGGGTTTTGATGATTACAGAATAATTACCAAAGTCTGGTTAAAGTATCATATGTACTTTCATTTTTATTCTGAGGTCCCTCCCAGCACATATGTATATTCTTGATATTTTTGACATATAATTGATACTTTTATCAATTTACTGATTACGTGGGAATTTATTTCTATGGCCAAATTGTTCCTGATTGAGATTGTGGACACAAGTGAACTGATATTGGTAGCAGTAGTATTGGCATTGTATAACAATTTCCTATGACTATGGCAGTAAGGGCACATGACTCAGACTGGCCAATAGAATATTTTATCTCCATGGGCACAGCCATTTCCCCCAGGGTAAGGAGTGAGCATCTCATCCAACAGGGAAGATTCTGGGATTGATTCGGATGCTGAGAATAAGGGACGAGGGAGGGGAGATCTCATTTTCTGAGACCATCACCTTAAAGAACTGCTGAGCAGTCATGAGCATTGTTTTATACGGAGTCTGACCTCCAGTTAGGTGATGACAAGCAGAGTCAAATAGAGCAGAGAAACGGAGAGAGAGGGAGAGGACAAAGAGTGTCAGAGAGGGAGAAATACTTGATGACATCTTTTGAACATCTTCATCAAACTCCCTGAAATTACAAAATGACTTTCCGGTGATGTGAGCAAACAAATGCCATTTTGGTTTTGTCTATTTTGGATTGACCTGTTTCTTTCATTCAATACAGTGTCTCAAGATTCATCCATATTGTAGCCTAATAGTATTTTTTAAGGTAGAATGGCATTCCATCTTAAAAAAATTAAGGTGGAATAATATTCTTTTTTAAGGTAGAATAATACTCCATTGTGTGTGTATATATATATTTCAATTCATTCATACATCAATGGACGTGTAAGTCTATTTAAGTCCTACATCTTGATTAGCATGAATAGTGCTACAGTGTATGAGGAAACACTAATATCTCTTTGAGATTCTGATTTTTGTTCTTTTGGATAAACACCCAGAAGTAAGTTTGCAGGATTATATGGTACTTCTAATTTTAATATTTTTAGGAATATCCGTATTGTTTCCCGTAATAATTGCGCCATTTTGCATTCCCACCAACAGAGTATAGGAGTTACCACATCCTTGCCAACACTTGTTGTCTGTCTGTTTTTTCTTTTTTTTTAATAGTCATCCTAAGATGTGTGAGGTTGTAACTCATTGTGATTTTCACTTGCATTTCCCTGGTTAATGATGTTGAGTGCCTTTTTGTATGCTTTTTGGTATTTGGAGAAATGTCTGTTCTAGTCCTTAGCACATTTTTAAATGGGTTATTTGCTGTTGAATTGTAGGAGTTCATTATATAGTTAGGAAATTAACCCATTATCGGATATAATTAGCACACATTTTATCCCATTTCATAGGTTGCCTTTTCACTTCTATTTCCTTTCATGTAGTTTCATTTTCTTATTTGTTCTTTGTATTCTTGTTATCTGTGCCTTTGGTGTCATATCTATGAAAGCATTGCCAAGACCAAATGCTTTTATCCTATGTTTTCTTCTAGGAGTTTTATAGGTTTAGGTCTTATGTTTCATTGATCTGTCTTATCTTTATGCCAGTACCGTACTGTTTCTAATTACTGTTTAGTTCAGTCGCTCAGTTATGACTGACAATTTATGACCCTGTGGACTGCAGCACACCAGGTTTCCCTGTCCGTCACCAACTCCCAGAGCCTACTCAAACTCATGTCCATTGAGTCGGTGATGCCATCCAACCATCTCATCTTCTGGCATCCCCTTCTCCTCCTGCCTTCAATCTTTCCCAGGATCAGGGTCTTTTCTAATGAGTCAGTTCTTCACAGCAGGTGGCCAAAGTATTGGAGTTTCAGCTTCAGCATCAGTCCTTCCAATGAATATTCAGGACTGATTTCCTTTAAGATGGACTGGTTGGATCTCCTTGCAGTCCAAGGGACTCTCAAGAGTCTTCTCCAACACCACAGCTCAAAAGCATCAGTTCTTCAGCACTCAGCTTTCTTTATGGTCCAACTCTCACATCCATACATGACTACTGGAAAAACCATAGCTTTGACTAGGCAGACTTTTGTTGGCAAAGTAATGTCTCTTTTTTTTAATATGCTGTCTAGGTTGGTCATAGCCTTCCTTCCAAGGAACAAGCATCTTTTAATTTCATGGCTGCATTCACCATCTGCAGTGATTTTGGAGCCCCCCAAAATAAAGTCTGTCACTGTTTCCATTGTTTCCCCATCTATTTGCCATGAAGTGATGGGATCAGATGCCATGATCTTAGTTTCTGAATGTTGAGTTTTAAGCCAACTTTTTCACTCTCCTCTTTCACTCTCATCAAGAGGCTCTTTCATTCTTCTTTGCTTTCTGCCATAAGGGTGGTATCATCTGCATATCTGAGGTAGCTTTTTAATGTATTTTGAAACCAGGCCCTGTGATGCCACTAGCTTTGTTCTTTCTTTTCAACACAGTTCTGGCTATTCAGAATTATTTGTGGTCCCATTTGAAAGCTTTTCCTCTAAGATTAGTAGCAGACAAAGGTGCCGACATTCAGCACCTTTGTTCAATATAGTGTTGGAAGTCCTAGCCAGAGCAGTTAGGTAATAAAAAAGAAATAAAAGGCATCCAAATTGGAAAGGAAGAAGTAAAATTATCCATGTTTGCAGATGAAATGATCTTTTATATATTAATAAATATTTACATATAATATGTATATATTATATATGTAAGGACTCCACAAAAATCTGTTAGAGCTAATAAATGAACTCAGTAAAAAGGATACAAAATCAACATGCAAAACTTTGTTATATTTCTGTACAGTAACAATAAATTATCTGAAAATGAAAGTAGGTAAACAGTCCCACTTAAACAGCATCAAAAAGAATAAAATACTTCAGAATAAGCTTAAGTAAGAAGGAAAAAGACTTTTACATTGAAAACTAAAAAACAGTGATGAAGGAAATTAAAGAAGACAGAAACAAATGGAAAGACATCCTGTGTTTATGGATTGAAAAACTTAATATTGTTAAAATGCCCGCATTGCACAAAACAATTTGCAACTTCATTGCAGTCCCTATCAAAATTCATGTGACACTTTTTATAGAAACAGAAAAAGCAACTCCAAAATTCATATGAATCAGAAAGAACTCCAAATAACTAAATCAGTCTCTAAAGTGTTTGCCGCTGATGTGATAATCACATAATGAAAAATCTCCCTAATGAGAAGACGTAGGATGCACCTTTGATGGAGATGTGCAGTGATACACAGGCACTGGCACACAGACATCTGACTCCATGTTCAGTGATGTCATTTGGTGATTTGAAATCAGATATAACAGGAGTATTTACACCACAGAAACTGGCAAATTCTACAAGTAAGGAATTTTATTTGGAAAGCCAGTCATTAAAGTTTTAAGCACACCACTGCCTACATGTAAATGAACCTGGTAGCTCATTTTTGGTTTTTGTGAATTAGTATATACGTCAGTTCAGTTCAGTTCAGTAGCTCAGTTGTGTCCGACTCTTTACGACCCCATGAATCACAGCACGCCAGGCCTTCCTGTCCATCACCAACTCCCGGAGTTCACTCAAACTCATGTCCATTGAGTCGGTGATGCCATCCAGCCATCTCGTCTCTGTCGTCCCTCTCTCCTTCTGCCTTCAGTCTTTTCCAGCCTCAGGGCCTTTTCTAATGAGTCAACTCTTTGCATCAGGTGGCCAAAGTACTGGAGAAGGGAATGGCAAACCACTTCAAGTATTCTTGCCTTGAGAACCCTATGAACAGTACGAAAAGGCATATTCTATAAGAGATCAGAGAAAAGAGAAATAACTTATGAGTTGTGGTGGAAGAGTACAGGGACCAAGTGGAATAAAATCCAATCCCTAATGTCCTGTTTGGAATGAAAAAAAAAAAAAAACTAAGGGCAAAAAGAGTATTTGTCATTAACTAAATTATAAATACTTTTTAACTGGGAAATAAAACTGGAGATAGGAATGAAACATTGACCCATATTTTTTCTGTGTAAAAATGTGTCTCTGGGAGTGAGCTAGGGAATTAAATCCACCTGGTCCAGGTTCATGTTGCTCCCTGAGCTCCCAGAGTGAGAGCGGAGCTGCTGGGAACAGGAGCTGGAGTCCCAGGCCACATCCTGCCACTGACTTGCTCTGATTCACTGGTTTTTCTGATTTGTAAAACCAGCCAGTTAGAGTATTGAAGCCTAAGGATCCCTTCAGTTTTAAACTCTGTGATAATTCCTGGAACCCCAGGGCCACCTGCATGTCCCTCCCCAAACACACTGGCCAGGTCATCTTTTTGTCCAGCAGGTGCATTGTTCCTGTTGGAACATGTGTTCCCCAGCCAGTTCATGCTGCGGACTATACTACATGTCATGTCATTTTTGCTACTAATTCCAAAAATTGGGGGAAGATGTTATAGTTGTTAAAGTTGATATTCAAGTGGTTCTCAGCCTTGTCTGCTCATTAAAATCTCCAGGAGACCTTTGAAAATGCCGATGTCTCAGTCAGGGATTCCGATTTAACTGGTCTGGGGTGTAGCCTGGCTATGAAAGCCTTTAGAAGCTCCCAGGTGATTCTGTAGCTTGTGCTAAGAATGACTAAATTAAGGGCATTTTCATATCCTTGCAAGCAGCACTAATTTTATAAATCATATAATGCTGTCTGGCAAGACTAAGTTGAGTTTCCTAATTTGCCTGTATGATTCTGAAGGAAGTTAGGTCAGTTGTGAGTGGCTGCTGAGAGGGGTCTCTGTTGAGCCTGTTCTCGCTCTCAACCCTTCTCTCCCCAAACCAGAACTCTTATATCAAACCCCAAGTTGAAATATAGGGGTGGCAATGAATGGTCCAAGCTTGTCCTGGACCACCTACAGCTCAAATACAAACAAGACTTATAGTAAAAGCTGATTCTTCAGTATCTATTGGAGAAGCTTTGGAATCCACTCATAAATGCATACTTTAATGCTTTAAATAATAGATGAAACCTATGAATGTAATGACACAATTCCAAAGGAAAAGCCACTGCACATAACTTGATCATAGTAAGTTAAAGGTTTTAATAAATACCAGGAAGTCAGTATTTTAAATGAGCAACCATTAATGCTAAATAAGCCAAAGCTGAACGGTTCTATGAAGACCTACAAGACCTTTTAGAACTAACACCCAAAAAAGATGTTCCTTTCATTATAGGGGACTGGAATGCAGAAGTAGGAAGTCAAGAAACACTTGGAGTAACAGGCAAATTTGGCCTTGGAGTACGGAATGAAGCAGGGCAAAGGTTAACAGAGTTTTGTCAAGAAAACGCACTGGTCATAGCAAACACCCTCTTCCAACAACACAAGAGAAGACTCTACACATGGACATCACCAGATGGTCAACACTGAAATCAGATTGATTATATATTCTTTGCAGCCAAAAATGGAGAAGCTCTATACAGTTAGCAAAAACAAGACCAGGAGCTGACTGCGGCTCTGATCATGAACTCCTTATTTCCAAATTCAGACTTAAAATGAAGAAAGTAGGGAAAACCACTAGACCATTCAGATATGACCTAAATCAAATCCCTTATGATTATACAGTGGAAGTGAGAAATAGATTTAAGGGACTAGATCTGGTACATAGAATGTCTGATGAAATATGGACGGAGGTTTGTGACATTGTACAGGAGACAGGGATCAAGATCATCCCCATGGAAAAGAAATGCAAAAAAGCAAAATGGCTGTCTGAGGAGGCCTTACAAATAGCTGTGAAAAGAAGAGAAGTGAAAAGCAAAGGAGAAAAGGAAAGATATAAGCATCTGAATACAGAGTTCCAAAGAATAGCAAGGAGAGACAAGAAAGCCTTCCTCAGCGATCAATGCAAAGAAATAGAGGAAAACAACAGAATGGGAAAGACTAGAGATCTCTTCAGGAAAATTAGAGGTACAAAGGGAATATTTCATGCAAAGATGGGCTCGATAAAGGACAGAAATGGTATGGACCTAACAGAAGCAGAAGATACTAAGACGAGATGGCAAGAATGCACAGAAGAACTGTACAAAAAAGATCTTCATGACCAAGATAATCACAATGGTGTGATCACTCACTTAGAGCCAGACATCTTGGAATGTGAAGTCAAGTGGGCCTTAGAAAGCATCACTTCCAACAAAGCTAGTGGAGGTGATGGAATTCCAGTTGAACTATTTCAAATCCTGAAAGAGGATGCTGTGAAAGTGCTGCACTCAATATGCCAGCAAATTTGGAAAACTCACCAATGGCCACAGGACTTGGAAAGGTCAGTTTTCATTCCAATCCCAAAGAAAGGCAATGCCAAAGAATGCTCAAACTACTGCACAATTGCACTCATCTCACATGCTAGTAAAGTAGTGCTTAAAATTCTCCAAGCCAGGCTTCAGCAATACATGAACCATGCACTTCCAGGTGTTCAAGCTGGTTTTAGAAAAGGCAGAGGAACCAGAGATCAAATTGCCAACATCTACTGGATCATCAAAAAAGCAAGAGAGTTCCTGAAAAAATCTATTTCTGCTTTATTGACTATGCCAGAGCCTTTGACTGTGTGGAATATAAACAATAAACTGTGGAAAATAAACTGGAAAATTCTGAAAGAGATGGGAATACCAGACCACCTGACCTGCCTCTTGAGAAACCCATATGCAGGTCAGGAAGCAACCGTTAGAACTGGACATGGAGCAACGGACTGTTTCCAAATAGGAAAAGGAGTACGTCAAGGCTGTATATTGTCACCCTGCTTATATAACTTATATGCATAGTACATCATGAGGAACGCTGGGCTGGAAGAAGCACAAGCTAGAATCAAGATTGCTGGGAGAAATATCAATAACCTCAGATACGCAGATGACACCACCCTCATGGCAGAACGTGAAGAGGAACTCAAAAGCCTCTTGATGAAAGTGAAAGAGGAGAGTGAAAAGGTTGGCTTAAAGCTCAACATTCAGAAAACAAAGATCATGGCATCTGGTCCCATCACTTCATGGGAAATAGATGGGGAAACAGTGGAAACAGTGTCAGACTTTATTTTTCTGGGCTCCAAAATCAATACAGATGGTGATTGCAGCCATGAAATTAAAAGATGCTTACTCCCTGGAATGGGTGAATTTAACTCAGATGACCATTACATCTACTACTGTGGGCAGGAATCCCTTAGAAGAAATGGAATAGCCATCATGGTCAACAAAAGAGTCCGAAATGCAGTACTTGGATGCAATCTTAAAAACGACAGAATGATTTCTGTTCGTTTCCAAGGCAAACCATTCAATATTACAGTAATCTAGGCCTATGCCCCAACCAGTAACACTGAAGAAGCCGAAGTTGAACAGTTCTATGAAGACCTACAAGACCTTTTAGAACTAACACCCAAAACAGATGTCCTTTTCATTCTAGGGGACTGGAATACAAAAGTAGGAAGTCAAGAAACACCTGGAGTAACAGGCAAATTTGTCCTTGGAGCACGGAATGAAGCAGGGCAAAGACTATTAGAGTTTTGCCAAGAGAACGCACTGGTCATAGCAAACACCCTCTTCCAACAACACAAGAGAAGACTCTACACATGGACATCACCAGATGGTCAACACCGAAATCAGATTGATTATATTCTTTGCAGCCAAAGATGGAGAAGCTGTATACAGTTAGCAAAAACAAGACCAGGAGCTGACTGTGGCTCAGATCATGAACTCCTTATTGCCAAATGCAGACTTAAAATGAAGAAAGTAGGGAAAACCACTAGACCATTCAGATATGACCTAAATCAAATCCCTTATGATTATACAGTGGAAGTGAGGAATAGATTTAAGGGTCTAGATCTGATAGATAGAGTGCCTGATGAACTCTAGACGGAGGTTTGTGACATTGTACAGGAGACAGGGACCAAGACCATCCCCATGGAAAAGAAATGCAAACAAGCAAAATGGCTGTCTGAGGAGGCCTTACAAATAGCTGTGAAAAGAAGAGAAGCGAAAAGCAAAGGAGAAAAGGAAAGATATAAGCAGCTGAATGCAGAGTTCCAAAGAATAGCAAGGAGAGATAAGAAAGCCTTCCTCAGTGATCAATGCAAAGAAATAGAGGAAAACAACAGAATAGGAAAAACAAGAGATCTCTTCAAGAAAATTAGAGATTCCAAGGGAACATTTCATGCAAAGATGGGCTCGATAAACGACAGAAATGGTATGGACCTAACAGAAGCAGAAGATATTAAGAGGAGGTGGCAAGAATACACAAAAGAACTGTACAAAAAAGATCTTCACGACCAAGATAGTCACGATAACGTGATCACTGACCTAGAACCAGACATCTTGGAATGTGAAGTCAAGTGGGCCTTAGAGAGCATCACTATGAACAAAGCTAGTGGAGGTGATGGAATTCCAGTTGAGCTATTTCAAGTCTTGAAAGATGATGCTGTGAAAGTGCTGCACTCAATATGCCAACAAATTTGGAAAACTCAGCAGTGGCCACAGGACTGGAAAAGGTCAGTCTTCATTCCAATCCCAAAGAAAGTGAATGCCAAAGAATGCTCAAACTACCGCACAATTGCACTCATCTCACACGCTAGTAAAGTCATGCTCAAAATTCTCCAAGCCAGGCTTCAGCAATATGTGAACCGTGAACTCCCAGATGTTCAAGCAGGTTTTAGAAAAGGCAGAGGCACCAGAGATCAAATTGCCAACATCCGCTGGATCATGGAGAAAGCAAGAGAGTTCCAGAAAAACATCTATTTCTGCTTCATTGACTATGCCAAAGCCTTTGACTGTGTGGATCACAGTAAACTGTGGAAAATTCTGAAAGAGATGGGAATCCCAGACCACCTGACCTGCCTCTTGAGAAACCCATATGCAGGTCAGGAAGCAACAGTCAGAACTGTACATGGAACAACCGACTGGTTCCAAATAGGAAAAGGAGTGTGTCAAGGCTGTATATTGTCACCTTGCTTATTTAACTTATATGCAGAGTACATCATGAGGAACGCTGGGCTGGAAGAAGCACAGGCTGGAATCAAGATTGCTGGGAGAAATATCAATAACCTCAGATATGCAGATGACACTACCCTTATGGCAGAAAGTGAAGAGGAACTCAAAAGCCTCTTGATGAAAGTAAAAGAGGAGAGTGAAAAGATTGGCTTGAAGCTCAACATTCAGAAAACAAAGATCATGGCATCTGGTTCCATCACTTCATGGGAAATAGATGGAAAAACAGTGGAAACAGTGTCAGACTTTGTTTTTTTGGGCTCCAAAATCACTGCAGATGCTGATTGCAGCCATGAAATTAAAAGACGCTTACTCCTTGGAAGGAAAGTTATGACCAACCTTGATAATTTATTAAAAAGCAGAGACATTACTTTGCCAACAAAGGTCCCTCCAGTCAAGGCTATGGTTTTTCCAGTGGTCATGTATGGATGTGAGAGTTGGACTGTGAAGAAAGCTGATCGCCGAAGAATTGATGCTTTTGAACTGTGGTGTTGGAGAAGACTCTTGAGAGTCCCTTGTACCACAAGGAGATCCAACCAGTCCATTCTAAGGGAGATCGATCCTGGGTGTTCATTGGAAGGACTGATGCTAAAGCTGAAACTGCAATACTTTGGCCAGCTCATGCGACGAGTTGACTCACTGGAAAATACTCTGATGCTGGGAAGGGTTGGGGGCGGGAGGAGAAGGGGACGACCGAGAATGAGATGGCTGGATGGCATCACCGACTCTGTGGACATGAGTTTGAGTGAACTCCGGGAGTTGGTGATGGACAGGGAGGCCTGCCGTGCTGTGATTCATGGGTTTGCAGAGAGTCGGACACGACTGAGCGACTGAACTGAACTGAACTACTCCTTGGAAGGAAAGTTATGACCAAGCTAGATACCATATTAAAAAGCAAAGACTATACTTGCCAACCAAGGTCCATCTAGTGAAGGCTATGGTTTTTCCAGTGGTCATGTATGGATGTGAGAGTTGGACTGTGAAGAAAGCCGATCGCCAAAGAATTGATCCTTTTGAGCTGTGGTGTTGGAGAAGACTCTTGAGAGTCCCTTGGACTGCAAGGAGATCCAACCAGTCCCTTCTCAAGGAGATCAATCTTGGGTGTTCGTTGGAAGGACTGATGCTGAAGCTGAAACTCCAATACTTTTACCACCTCGTGAGAAGAGTTGACTCACTGGAAAAGATTCTGATGCCAGGAGGGATTGGGGGCAGGAGGAGAAGGGGACGACCGAGAATGAGATGGCTGGATGGCATCACCGACTCGATGGACGTGAGTTTGAGTGAACTCTGAGAGTTGGTGATGGACAGGGAGGCCTGGCGTGCTGTGATTCATGGGGTTGCAAAGAGTCGGACACGACTGAGCGTCTGAACTGAAGAGGAATATAGGCAATATCTTGTAATAACTATAATTGGAGTATAACCTTTAAACATCGTGACTCACTGTAGTGTGCACCTGTAATTTACCTAATCCTGTACATCACCTATGCTTCAGTTTTAAAGAATGAGTTCAACACTTCATAAGCTAGTAATTCAGGAAAAACTACCTAGGAAAACTGGAAAAATCTCAGACTAGATTATTGCAGAATGAAAGGCATATGGTATACAACTGCACAAATTTGGCACAGTTGTTTGAATTAAATGCTTTTAAAATATAATCATTCCATGTCACACCAAGCCGCAATGAGTCCACAGGAAAAAAATGCCTTTGACCACAGGCCCCACTTAAAAGAGCACTCTTTATTTACAGTGTACATTCTTGTCTTTTAAATGAAAAGTGCTCTTTACCATAATGTGCCTTCAGCCAAGCAGCCAAGTGACATTCTTTAGCCTTTGGGATAAAACTAATATGGCCAGGATTACAGAAGTTGGGAGACAATACTGAATTCCAGGGACCCACCCAGGATCTTCCCAATTGCTGTTGGAGTGTGTGCAATAAAACAGGTTACTGTCGAAGGTACTAAATCATTCTCTGAGGAGAAATTTAAGAAGTCCAGAGCATGCAAAATTTCTACCCCTGGGAGTGCCATAAAGTGGAAGTTAGCCAAAAGTAGAACAAAGGCAAATCATTTCTTTGGGGACATCCACTGTTGCAACAAAAACTATTCTCAAACCTGTGACTTAAAACACAACCATTCTCTGTCTCCTGATTTGATGGGTCTTTGGGGGTAGAGCTGAACTGGGAGATTTTTCTGCCCCAGATGATGTCAGCAGGGACCACTTGATGGTATTCAGCTAGCGTCTGGTCTGGTCTGAAGGATCCAAAGGACCTCCTAACTTGCCAGGTGCTTTAGTGGTGACCTGAGGTCTGAACTCGGCTGGGTTCTTGCCTTTTTCCTCAGGGTCTCTCCTTTTCACCCTGGTGATTGTGCTTATTAGAGGGCAGGGCTCCCACATACCAAGCAGGAGCTGCTGGTCCTCTTCAAAGCTAGAGCCAGAGTGGTTGTGACTTCTGCCATCCTCCACTAGTCACCATAGTCACACGCGAACCGCAGTTCACAGGGTAGGGAGATGCATCCCACTTTTCTCCGGGGAGTATCAAGAATTGGCAGCATGTCTTAATATGCTGCAGCCACCCCTGGCCGTAGATACTTAAGATTCCTCCCGTGAGACCCTCAAAAGTCTGAAGAAATTCTCATATGCATCAAATATTATCCTATCCTATCATCTTTGGAAACTCCCGAGTGGGAACTATTTCTGCCCCTCTTCTAGTTCTTTGCCAGAGGGGAATATTGGAGAGAGAGGTCCACCACAAGGTTTAGATTTGGAGTCTGTTCTTTTAAGTACTATCTCTTAGGTCTAATCTATATATTCCCAAGGACTACCTGTCTTGATGATTCTGTCTGCATTGCCGGAGGGGTCCAGAGTCTCAGATGGTGCTTTGGTCTGTCTGCCAACCGTGTATCTGGGACCCAAGTCTTCTGCGGTCATAGGAAAGAGAGTGTTCCTACGGTAAACATACTTGAGACTCTGAGATTTGAGTTCAGGGGTTGATCATGCAGCATTCTCAGGAATAATACTGGTGAGAGAACACAGAAAGGAGGACTGAAGAGCAGAATTTGAACTGTGGTTTCATCGCAATAGCAGCCCCAGCCAGTCCAATCAAGGAAAGGGAGTCTGGCCAGTTTGCAGTCATGAGATGGCACCGACAGCTAGGAACAGAGAGTGATCCTGCTGAGGCAGCCACATTCAGCCAAGGGAGATTCCCAGAGAGTCACACGCCCAGGTCTGGGTGACGTCTTAGAGTAGCAACCATATCCCCCTTCTCCCTACTTGCATCCACTTTGTTTTTTCTTCCTTCTTTTTGTTATTTATTTATTTATATTTGATTTACAATATTTTTTTTTCCAATTTTATTTATTTATTTTTTTCAAGTTGAACAGACTAAATTTCTTTAAACAAACTTACTTACACTCCAGAGTCCTTTAAAAACTTAATAGCATTTATACATTGAAGGTATTTGATTTTCTTGTAACTAGCACTTCAAATGCAACAAGCATTTGAAGCAACAAGCATTTGACCCAACAAGTAAAACTTTCTACAGTTCATAACTTTTATAAATAAAATAAATTAAATGTACAGTGAATAAGTTCTCTGAAATATTTCAATATTTCTGCAGGTTTAGTAACATCGTAAAATACATTTCAACTAAAATTCACAAATCTAAAAACCTGTTAGGCATTTTTAGGCGTTTTAAGATGGAAATGAAGACCAATGTTACATCGTAATATGCCAATTACAAATAGTACTTCAAATAGCAAATACTACAGTTTGTCCCAAACTTTAAAAACTATTCATGAACTCAACACTGAACTATTGATGGCTATGAGAATTGTTTCCTAGCCTTTTTGAAAATTTCAACCCATTTACGTTTAAGGTAATTATTGATAAGTACGATCCCGTAGCCATTTTCTTTATTGCTTTGGGTTCAAGTTTATACACTCTTTCTGTGTATCCTGTCTATAGAAGATCCTTTAGCATTTGTTGGAGAGCTGGTTTGGTGATGCTGAATTCCCTCAGCTTTTGCTTGTCTGTAAAGCTTTTGATTTCTCCTTCATATTTGAATGAGATCCTTGCTGGGTATAGTAATCTGGGCTGTAGGGTATTTTCTTTCATCACTTTAAGTATGTCTTGCCACTCCCTTCTGGCCTGAAGAGTTTCTGTTGAAAGATCAGCTGTTATCCTTATGGGAATCCCCTTATGTGTTATTTGCTGCTTTTCCCTTGCTGCTTTTAATATTTGTTCTTTGTGTTTGATCTTTGTTAATTTGATTAATATGTGTCTTGGAGTATTTCGCCTTGGGTTTATCCTGTTGGGGACTCTCTGGGTTTCTTGGACTTGGGTGATTATTTCTTTCCCCATTTTAGGGAAGTTTTCAACTATTATCTCCTCAAGTATTCTCTCATGGTCTTTCTTTTTGTCTTCTTCTTCTGGGATTCCTATGATTCGAATGTTGGAGCGTTTAACATTGTCCCAGAGGTCTCTAATATTGTCCTCATTTCTTTTAATTCGTTTTTCTTTTTTCCTCTCTGTTTCATTTATTTCTACAATTCTATCTTCTAGTTCGCTTATCCTGTCTTCTGCCTCTGTTATTCTACTGTTTGTTCCCTCCAGAGTGTTTCTGATCTCATCTATTGCATTATTCATTGTATATTGACTCTTTTTTATTTCTTCTAAGTCCTTATTAAATCTTTCTTCCATCTTCTCAATCCTTTTCTCCAGGTTATTTATCTGTAACTCCATTTTGCTTTCAAGATTTTGAATCATTTTCACCATCAAAATTTGAAATTCTTTATCAGGTAAATTCCCTATATCTTCTTCTTTTGTTTGTGTTGGTGGGCAATTATCTTGTTCCATTACTTGCTGGGTATTTCTCTGCCTCTTCATCTTGCTTATATTGCTTTGCTTGGGGTGTCCTTTCCCTCTTCTTGCAGTTTGTGGAGTTCTCTTTATTACGTAGTTTCTTTGCTGTGTGTGGGGTTGGACGGGTGACTTGTCCGGGTTCCCTGGTTAGGGAAGCATGTGTCGGTGTTCTGGTGGGTGGAGCTGGATTTCTTCTCTCTCCTTTAGAAGACAATGGGCTGCTTTTCTGGGAGCCTGATGTCTTCTGCCAGTATTCAGAAGTTGTTTTGTGGACTTTACTCCACGTTCAAATGTTCTTTTGATGAATTTGTGGGGGAGAAAGTGGTCTTGCCATCTTATCCCTCTGCCATCTTGTTCCTTCCTCCCCAGAACACTGGATTCTTATATTCCACTTGGTCGTGGAGTATCTCTTCCCAGCTGCTCCAGCAAGGCGCAGCCACTGTACCTTACCTTGGACGAGGGGTATCTCCTCAAGGCCGTGCCTCCTGCTTTGAATGTAGATCAGCTCCTCTCGGCCCTCCGATGCCCAAGCAGCCACCGCCTCCTGAACGTGGTACAGCTCCTCTCAGCCACCGCCCTAACCCTGGGCGGGGTAGCTCATCTCAGCCACGATTCTGCACGTGGTAGGTTGCGCCGGAGCCGGGCGTCTCCCGCGTCTGCGCCGCCGGAGCCAGGCGTCTCCCGCGTCTGCGCCTGCGCCGCCGGAGTGATTTACAATATTATATTAGTTTCAGGTATATAGCATAGTGACGCAGAATATTTATAGATTATACTCTGTGGTACTGCAGAAGACTCTTGAGAGTCCCTTGGACTGCAAGGAGATCCAACCAGTCCATTCTAAAGGAGATCAATCCTGGGTATTCATTGGAAGGACTGATGCTAAAGCTGAAACTCCAATACTTTGGCCACCTCATGCAGCAAGTTGACTCACTGGAAAAGACTCTGATGCTGGGAAGGATTGGGGGTGGGAGGAGAAGGGTCGACAGAGAATGAGATGGCTGGATGGCATCACCGACTCGATGGAGATGAGTTTGAGTGAACTCCGGGAGTTAGTGATGGACAGGGAGGCCTGGCATGCTGTGATTCATGGGGTCACAAACAGTCGGACACGACTGAGCGACTGAACTGAACTGACTGACTCTGTTAAAAGTTATTTTAAGATAATAGCTATAATTCTTTGTGCTATACAATACTGGATCACTTTCTTCAGATGCCAAGTTTAATGCATTTAGGAATAGCTCCCCCAGGATTCTGGTAGTCTCTTTTCCTGGAAATTTTCAAAAGGAAGTTTATTGGGACGAACTCTAACCGCCACCCCCCGCCCCACTCCATTACTGCAGCCAGTCTCAGAGCCACAGTTAGTGTTCAGTATCACCCTCTATTACTCATTCCAGATCTCTCTTTCTCTTGGCTGGTACCTCTGCTGGTATCAGTAACTTCCCTGGTAGGATGGCCCGGAGCCCCATTCCTAGTATCTAAGCTCCTGGTCACTAAGTCCTTCCAAAGTCATAGTTACTGTCTTTGTTCATTTGCCATAAAAACTGGGCAGAGCAATACACAGTTATTCCAGTGCATTCCTAAATGCCGAAGATGTTTCCTCTGTAACCACTGTGTAAGGAAACCTTTCTCTCCTAATAATCAGATTCATTACTCCTGCCCAGATAGTGGCTTCTCCTTCTTTGTTTGCTGGTCCTTTGGCAACAGAAGCCTACGTGACTAAGCAGCAGCCATACTTAAATCTAAATGGGACTTCATGTCCTCTAGTGGGGGAGTTCTTTTACAAACTGGAACCTTTAGATCTGTAGGTATTAAACCATTTCTACTGAATCAGAACCTGCATTTTAACAATATCCTCAAGCACTAGAAGTTTTGAGAAGCTGCTTTGCCTCAAATCTCCCAGTTTTCAACCCTTATAAACCAAAACATTTTTCTTCAGCTTTAATGCTGTGGTTTTGGACCTAATCTTGTTCCTAACACTGATGATCTCAGCCATTATATATAGTTCAGTAGTCTGGGCCCAAGCTTTCCCCCTGATGTTATCATTAACAGAACTGGAGAAATCATTAAGCTAAATTAGCAATTGTGTTTATCCAACTAATCATATGACTTTATGTAAAATCCCTTGCCTTGATTATCGTCATTAGTGAATGGAAGCATTTTTATATTTCCACAAGTACGCTTCATCTTTAAACATCTTGCATTTTATGCCAAAGAGAAAGCCACTAGTTTCACTGATGAGATCAAGAATGTAAACAAAATGTCATTTAACATTTTTTCTTTAACAGACTCTGCTGTGACCATCAGTTGCCTCATGTTGTAACTTTAGCAACACCAGCATGAGGTTTGCTGAACCAACAGCCCCATAGGACATTGGTGTCAGGGAAGAATGCAAAACCTAGTAATATCCGGGTGTGGCTCAGCTGCAAAAACTGGCCTTTGCGAGGTGGGTCCAGAAGTCCTGTATTGAATACCAGGGAGCGTAGCAACACTTTGGAGGACATTTTGGGCATCCTATAAAAACTTTTAAAAGCATGTACCATTTGACCCAGAATTTCTTTTTGTTACAGTCAGGATTGCATTTGGCTGCATGCAACTGAAATCTGATTAGAGACTTAACTAAATAGAACTTTATTTTTGTCCTAAGGAGGGAATCTGGAATAAAGCATTCATCTGTTCTTAGCATGTGACTTTTATCTTCATGATTGCAAGATACAAATCTCTCTACCAGACAGATTCCAGAGTAAAGTGTTAAAAGGACAAACGGCAGAAGGAACATGTCCGGGGGAGCCTATACAACAAGCTTTCCTAGAAGGGAGAACTTGTCCCATGCAGTTACACGTGCTTGGCTTTGTCACCTTAGTCACTTTGCCATCTGCCACCCAAACTACAGAGGAATCCAAGAAACTGAGCACTGAAAGCAGGCCACTTTGTCACCCTGCTGAAGACTGGGGTTTGATTAGCAAGGGAGAAAGAGTAGGCGCTGGGCAACTGTGGCTGCCACATCACTGCTGGGAACTTAACCTTCACATTTACTCTCCACATTCAGATTGACTCTCAGCAGTACACTGTGTATGTGCAGAGGAGCTCACAACCACAGAAATCTACAATGGCAGTAATCTTAATGGCCATCAATTGAGGACGGACTAAACACATTATTAATTTATAATTTGAAAAATTACATAGCAGTTAAAATAAACCAAAGTGTGTTTTTGTTCAAAGGTGTTCAAAATGCTGTTAAAGCTGAATTATACAGAAATACACATTATATAGTTATAGATACACATTCCATTTGAGGAAAAAAAGAAGTTAGAGAATGAATTAGATACAGGTTAATATAGGTAGCTGATTAAAATAATATACAATAGACTGTAAACAGGATTTACCTCTGGGAAGTGAAAAGGGAGTGGGAACAACAGACTTTTGCATCCTTTGTTACTGACTGAACTTTTTTTATGAATAAATCAATAAAGCATTAGTTTCTGGATACAAGAATAAAAAGGATACAAAAACAATTAAAACTGGATTTTTTTTTTAAACTGGATATTTTGAGTTATAAAATAATGACAGTTTGGGAAATCAGAGTCCCTTCCTCCTAAGGTTTGTTGTCGTTGCCACCATTTGTTTGTTCAGTGACTTTCCTGGACCAGTTCTTCCGTCTTTGTTCTGTCCTTTGACGTCTCTTCTTGGGTAGCCTGGTGATCTGGTAATAACTGGACAGACACCACCATAACTATTTTGATCTGGTACCTCTATCAGCCTTTGCAGTGGGGCTTTTATTTGTGTTTGGGCAGGTCTACAACTCTCCAGCAGTCTGCAGCTCTGCTTTAGCCTTCACTTTTAGGCTCACACAAAGGCTCAAAGTCAGCTGGAGGTGACAGATCAGGGCCTTCTCACAAACTTCCTGGGGTTTGCACAGACCAGTACTTGCACATGGTTTTCTAGATCCCTGGTAATGTGCCAGAGTTTTCAAAGCTCCATCTGGACACATCACTCCCCAATTTTTCCTTTTAAGTATTTTAGTCAACATCTTGTTAGCCTCAAGTGGCATTTCTCCCCAAGGCAGCTGTGATGTTAAACAACTACCACTGATTGTTTTCAAAAAATGCCTAGGGATAAGGCTGTTTGCACAGAGGCAGCTTTGAGTCTTGACTTCCTATTTTTGCATTCCAGTCCCCTATAATGAAAAGGACATCCTTTTTGGGTGTTAGTTCTTGTAGGTCTTCATAGGACTGATCAACTTCAGCTTCTTCAGCTTTACTGGTTGGGGCATAGACATGGATTACTGTGATTTTGAATGGTTTGCCTTGGAAACGAACAGAGATCATTCTGTCGTTTTTGAGTTTGCATCCAAGTACTGCATTTTGGACTCTTTTGTTGACCATGATGGCTACTCTATTTCTTCTAAGGGATTCCTGCCACAGTAGTGGGTATAATAGTCATCTGAGTTAAATTCATCCATTCCAGTCCATCTTAGTTCACTGATTCCTAGAATGTCGATGTGTACTCTTGTCATCTCCTGTTTGACCACTTCCAGTTTGCCTTGATTCATGGACCTAACAGTCCAGGTTCCTATGCAGTATTGCTGTTTACAGCATCGAACCTTGCTTCTATCACCAGTCCCATCCACAAAGGGTGTTGTTTTTGCTTTGGCTCCATCCCTTCATTCTTTCTAGAGTTATTTCTCCACTGAGCTCCAGGAGCATATCGGGCATCTACCAACCTGGGGAGCTCATCATTCAGTGTCCTATCTTTTTGCCTTTTCATACTGTTCATGGGGTTCTCAAGGCAAGAATACTGAAGTGGTTTGCATTCACTTCTCCAGTGGACCACATTCTGTCAGACCTCTCCACCATGACCCGTCTGTCCTGGGTGACCCCACATGGCATGGCTTAGTTTCGTTGAGTTAGACAAGGCTGTGGTCCGTGTGATCAGATTGGCTAGTTGTCTGTGATTGTGGCAAATTTGGCCTTGGAGTAGAGAATGAAGCAGGGCAAAGGCTAATAGAGTTCTGCCAAGAGAATGCACTGGTCATAGCAAACACCCTCTTCCAACAATACAAGAGAAGACTCTACACATGGACATCACCAGATGGTTGACACCAAAATCAGATTGATTATATTCTTTGCAGCCAAAGATGGAGAAGCTCTATACAGTCAGCAAAAATGAGACTGGGAGCTGACTGTGGCACAGATCATGAAATCCTTATTGCCAAATTCAGACTGAAATTGAAGAAAGTGGAGAAAACCACTAGACCATTCAGGTATGACCTAAACCAAATCCCTTATGACTATACAGTGGATGTGAGAAATAGATTTAAGGGACTAGATCTGATAGACAGAGTGCCTGATGAACTATGGATGGAGGTTCGTGACATTGTACAGGAGACAGGAATCAAGACCATCCCCAAGAGAAAGAAATGCAAAAAAGCAAAATGGCTGCCTGAGGAGGCCTTACAAATAGCTGTGAAAAGAAGAGAAGCATAAAGCAAAGGAGAAAAGGAAAGATATACCCATTTGAATGCAGAGTTCCAAAGAATAGCAAGAAGAGATAAGAAAGCCTTCCTCAGCGATCAATGCAAAGAAATAGAGGAAAACAATAGAATGGGAAAAACTAGAGATCTCCTCAGGAAAATTAGAGATACCAAGGGAATATTTCATGCCAAGATGGGCTCAATAAAGGACAGAAATGGTAGGGACCTAACAGAAGCTGAAGATATTAAAAAGAGGTGGCAAGAATACACAGAAGAACTGTACAAAAAAATCTTCACGGCCCAGATAATCACTATGGTGTGATCACTTGTAGGGTCCTCTTGTTTCTCCCCCAGTGGCGCCGCGGGGGGAGAGCAAGACGTCGGCAAGTCCTCGGCCTCGGATGTGGAGCCCGTTTTGCCTCCCCACGCCAGAGAGGTGGGAGGAAGCCCTAGGGGGAGGGTGAGCTGGCTGCCCGCCCCGCAGCCCTCCTCGCCCGGAGAAGGACACTCAGACGCAGCTGGGGTTCTTTCAAGGCAGTTCTGCTTTATTGTTACGAGCTCTCCGTATGTAAAGGCAAGAGTGGGGGTTTTGCAAGGGACTTTCTGCGGTCGGCTCCAATCATATTAAAGGTCAGGTCATCACGTGCTGGCATCACAACAGAGGTCTAGGGTGATCACGCACTGTTCATGCAAGGGGAAGTGTTCAGGGACCAATCACAATTTTTTGTGATTATCTGGGCCGTGCCCTCCTGACATCCGTCAGGCGCCATCTTTATGGGTGCGCCTCTGCCATGTGTCCTTTTTCAGCTATGCGCCCTATATATCCCCCTTTTTAATTTATTTGTGGGGTCTCTCTTGGGAGCCATCAGGGGCCACCCGCATGGCCTCGCCGGAGACTCAATGACTGTGCCTGTCTTAGGTTGTCCCCCTCTGGGGACCTTACCCGTCATTGGCTATCCAGTCAAGCATAGGCCCCAGTGACTTAAGACCTGGCTGGAGGTCTTTTGGAGGGCTGGCCGGACTTAGGCTTTGTGGCGAGGGGTTTGGCCTGTAACTGATCTTCGGGATGGCATTGGATGGAGGTATATTGTATTGGATAGGGGTAGGACTATTAAAGGGCCTTGTGCAAGTGCCATTGGACCCTAGACCCATTGTGTGTTGAGGATCTTTGGCCCTTTACGTCCCGGGCAAGTAGATTGGCTCGTTGGGGCAGCTTGAGTGCCCCCCATCTTAGGCTTGTAACCTATTGGTAGACGATCGTCAGGGGTCTTTTGGGATTTTGGGTCTTTCCCCCATATTTGAGCGAGGAGGATGGTCTTCACTTGTTCCCGGGAAATGGTCTGAATCCGCTCCTGCAGGAACTTCTGGAAAAGGTTGACAAGACAGGGTCCAACTAAAAGTATAACAATGATCATTATTGGTCCCAGGAAGGGGAGCAGCCAGGGGAGGAATTGATGCCATAGGCCTTGGGGGTTGTAAAAGCTTTGCAATTCTTTTTTCTGGAGTTCAATTCTATCTCTTAACTCTTACTTTTCCTTGGACTATGCCCGTTTCATTAACAAAGTAGCAACAGTCTTCCCCCAAGAAGAGACAGGTTCCCCCCTTTCCCGCAGTGATGAGGTCAAGGGCCTGTCTATTTTGTAGGGCTACTGCGGCCAGTGAATTAATCTGTCTCTGGACGGACACAAGGGACTCTACCACTTGTTCCTTGTCTTCATTAAGTTCCTGAGACAATTTGTAATAAAAATGAGCAGAAGTTGAAATGCCCCCGATCCCAGCACCTAGGGCCGTCGCTATGCCAGTCCCAATTAGGATAGGAGCAATGATAGCCCGCCATCCTCTGTGAGGAGGCTTTGTTGGTAACCCCTCATGATGGTCAACGATCTGATCCATATCCCCTTCATTGATGAAGATTAGTCCTGGGGCTAAGAAAACCAAGATGCACCCTGTAGGGTCCAGAGGGAGGCAGGAATAGGCATAGGTCCCACAGAGGAGAAAGATCCCAGGGCTGGTGCAGTTGCTTGTACTGTTCCATGGGACCCATGAGGTGCAAGAGTGGGTGTCGTTATAATAGGAAGCATTAGAGGATGAGGTATTAAGAAGGCAAGTTAGATTTGAAGAGGCAGCAAGTAAGACATCGTCAGCGATTGGCCCAATAAGCTGTGTGACACTTTCAGTGGTATTGTTGGTTTTGAGAGTGTAATTGCCTGCTGATACCCAGGTGTCGGGCAAAGGGACTGCGATATGCGGTGAGGGGGTTAGTGACATGCATATCCAGCATGCCTCAGAGGGCTGAGGGCTTTTTTTGTGAACTCTGAAAAAATTGGAAGGAGGAGTTGAGGAGGCGGGTGACATGTAGATCGTCGGAGCGGGGCGGTGCAGGAGAGGCCTCAGCTGAGTGAGTAGGTCTATGCGTTTGTAAGGTTCGGGAGTCGCCTTTAGTTGGGTATATTATTTATGTATTGCTGTTGTGCCTTATGTCTGTTAGTATCTTGTATCCCACCTCCATCTGAGTATCCAATGTAAGTGCGGGGGTAAAAACATATGTTTTTCCCATTTGGCTTATAGCAGTTGCTCGTTTGGCTCCCTGTTTTTTGCACCTTAACAGTAGTAAGGACTTGGTCTGTTTGTTGTTGATGCACATGGTGCATGGTGTAGGGGTCGTGCGGTAGCACGAGGAATGGACATAGCTATAAATTTCTGAGCAGGGACAGGAAGCAGTGTCTAAAAGCCTGGGGAGTGCCATCAGGGTGAGGCACAAGAAGATCATGGCTAAACCGTTATGCCATTGGGCGGGTCAGAAAGCGAGAGTGATAGGTCGTTACAAAGGAATAAGCTATCGATAGTAAGCCGCAACAGGCAAGATATCCCAGCGCCAGAGAGAAGCGGAGTGCAGGAGGCCACTCCTCTGGGGCAACAGATGCAAGGCCTATAGCAAAGAGCACACTTAATAGTGCACCTAATACAAACACAATGGTCATTTGGTTGTCCGCACGAAATCAGCTATGGGGTCCGAGGGCAGGTCGCAGTTAGGCCGATGATCCTGGGATTTGCAGGTGGCAAGGGGAGAGTTCATCTAAGCCTTTGACAAGGCCTCTTAGTTGCCAATCTGTAAGAGATCAAAAGTAGAAGGCGGCCTCATGAACTTTCATGGTTCTTGGGCTGATTGGTGGTTATCATGTAGATATTTAAGATTCCTTGCTGGTATCCAGATGGGTCTTGTTTCCCCTGTGGGAAACACGCATCCAAACCCTCTTCCTGATGTTAAGAGTGGGTCTGGCCCTCTCCATAACCCTGTAAGGGGATCTTTCCATCTAACTGTTATCTCTGGTCTTGGCTCTTGGTTGGACCAGTGTCTCTGGAATGGGGTGGTTCATTCTTTGAAAAATTTAAAATATTTAGAGTAAAGAGAGCTATTCCTAATTGCTGATGAGGGTTTATTCCCCCTTTTGGTTTTTGTAGTTGCAGCTTTAAACTTTTGTTTTGGCGTTCTATTATAGCCTGTCCTTGAGGATTATGGGGTATGCCTGTAGTGTGTTGGATGTTCCATTGTTTAAAAAAATCTTGCAAATAGTTGCTTACGAAGCAAGGGCCATTATCTGTTTTTACCTGGGCTGGGAGGCCCAGAGTAGCAAAACATTGGAGAAAGTGACTCTTGGCATGTTGTGCCTTTTCTTCTGTATGGGCGGTGGCCCAGCAGGCATGGGAATATGTATCTACAGATACAAAGATATATTTTAGTTTACCAAAGGGGGCGTAATGAGTGACATCTGTTTGCCATATTATGTTAGGTTTTAGTCCTCGAGGGTTAACCCCTGGTGATTGTAATGGAGGAACCTGCAAGAATGGGATACAGGACTGGCAGGTATGTATGATCCTCTTTAGATCCTTGATAGGTATTTGTGGGAACCTTTGGTGTAGGCCTCTCCAATTGATATGGGTTAGGTTGTGGAGATCCTGTGCCTGTTGGAGTGTGTATACATGGGTAGATGCCAGCTGATCTGCCATGGAATTTCCTAATGATAGCATCCCAGGCAGGTTTTGGTGGCCTCTGAGGTGGTGTAAATAGATAGGTTGATCCCTTGCCTAAAGGAGCATACGTGCCTGTATCATAAGAGGGGTAATAGGATTATCATCTAACCGAATATGAGATTGGGGAAGCCCAGGGAGCAGATTTTTCACTTAGAGACTGTCAGTAAAAAGATTCACGGGACCTGGGACCTTAGAGAGTGCCAGAATGATGGCGAAGAGTTCTTTGTATTGCGCTGAGCCCTGGCATGGGCAATGGTGTCGGTGGGGGGTGCAGGTAGGGGCTGAGGAGGGTTCAAAGATGACAATGGCTGCGCTGCGCTTTTGTCTGTGAAGACGTTGGAGGCATCTATTATGGGCTTGGAAGGGAATAATTGAGGTGCCCTCCAAGGTAACCGGCAAAAGGCGGCAACCCATTTGTGAGGCCCATAGTGACAGTCAGTCTTTCCCAAGAACTCTTCGAAAGCTAAGGCCATTCGGTTGTTGTTCCTCTGGATCCATTGGAAGTCAGCTAATCTGTAGGGGACAACAATCTTATCGGGTTCACGGGCAAAGCACCTGATTGAAGTGTCCCTTCCCTTTTGTATCAGATCAGCCATCTGGTCTAGGCAGGTGTAGACTCGGGGTCCTCCCCCCAGAGAGACATGGATCCGTTGTAAGGGTTTGTCTGTTTGTATTAGCATGGACAGGAGTGTTTCTGGGGAGGCTAAGATCCATAATTGAAGCTCTTGAGTGGGGTCGTAGCGAGAGAGTTGAGCAGTATCGAGAGCCTGTTGAATCCTTTTAATAACCTGTTTATGGGGCGGGGACAGGGTGATTTTTTCGTGGGGGAGTTTGTCCTTTAGCAAATTAAAGAGGGGTATTAGGTCCCCTGTGGATATGGGGATCCAGGGCCGCAGCCAGTTGATTTCCCCCAGAAAGCTTTGGAGCTCAACCAAGGAATAAGTTTCTTTGATAGTTATCTGTGGCTTAAGCGGGGAGACCACCTCAAGGGTAAGTTGGATCTCCAGGACTTTGAAAGGCGGGACATGCTGGATTTTGTCAGGAGAGATTATGAGTTGCCCCCGGGCGAGACAATCAAATAGTAGTTTGGAGGCCCATGTGAGCTTGGTGGTATTAGGCGCCCCAAGAATGATATCATCCATATACAAGTATAATAAGATGTTAGATAGCAGTCAGACGGGCTGAGTAAGATTAGCCACATATTGTTGACAGAAGGATGGACTGTTAGCCATCCCTTGAGGTAGGACAACCCATTCATATCGTTTGTCCGGACCTTCATAATTAATAGAAGGTACCAAAAAGGCAAATTTCTCATAATCTTGTGGGTCCAGAGGTATCGAAAAGAAACAGTCTTTAATATCTATTATCAGGAGGTGCAGGGCGACGGGAATGGTGGGGACCCAGGGCATCCCTCTTAGGGGTGTCCCTTGAA
Source organism: Moschus berezovskii (assembly GCF_049115385.1). NCBI lineage: Eukaryota > Metazoa > Chordata > Mammalia > Artiodactyla > Moschidae > Moschus > Moschus berezovskii. The sequence goes on along the minus strand of NC_142472.1, from coordinate 57,356,022 downwards.
TTTTCATTCTTTCATTAACCTTTCTGAGGTCTTGCAAGAGGCGCCATTTTCCAGAGGCCTTTTTGATAACAAAGACGGGGGTATTCTAAGGGCTGTTAGATGGCCGGATATGTCCCAATTTGAGTTGTTTCTCTATTAAAGATTGTAATGCCTGGAGTTTGGGAAGGGGAAGTGGCCACTGCTCCACCCATATAGGGGGTCCCGGCGTCCAAACGATAGGAGGAGCCGAGGGAGCAGTGGCCTTTAGGATTGGGGGTGAGGCTTCCATCAAGTCAGTGGTTCTCTCTTCCTTATCTTTTCAAATTCTGGATCCTCCCGGTAGTTGGGGATTCCGGGAGGCTGGAATTGCTGTTGATATTCTTCTTCATCTAATAAATCTTGGTAAAAACCCCGATAGTCAGTGGTTATATAGGTGTCAGCTTGCCCTAGAATGTCTTGCCCTAATAGGTTGGCATTGAGTCCTGTGGTGATGAGGGGCTTGACTAGGCCCTCGGAGCCATCAGGATCTTCCCACTTGAGCCAATTGGAGGATTCTTTGGAGGATGTAACGCCCCCGACGCCCGCTAGTTGAGGTCCCTCGGCCATGGGCCACGTGGGAACCTCAACTTGCCTCAGTATAGTTCTGTCTGCCCCGGTGTCTACTAGACATCTAAATCTTTTACCTCCTATTGTTATATCCATCTTTGGTCTCAACCCTGGTACTATAGGGACAGTCCATTTGATCTCTTGCCTGGTAGGTTGGGGCTTATTAATGCCCATTAAGTTGGTAAGGGGGCCTTCTGGTAGAATTGCACCCGGGGAAGGGCTTTTCTAATCTATCAGACATCTCTTGGGAGAGTTCAGTAACCTCAGGATGGCACACCCTGGGAGGAGGGCCTGGGGCTTCCTCTTGGGATGACGGGGCTGGGGAGTGCCCCTCATTTAGTTTAAAGGTTTCCCGTCTTTATCAAATTTGGACCTACAATCTATTTTCCAGTGGTATCCCTTTTTACAGTGTGGACAGGGGGTTGTAGGTGGCCCTCTATTTCCAATTCTCCCCGGCCTTAGAGAGCAGTCCTTTTTAAAGTGCCCTTCCTTCTCACATTGAAAACAATTGCCTGTTTTTTGATTTTTGAGGGTCCCTTGAGGGGAGGCATCCTGGGCCATGGGCACCTTGCTGAAGGCAGAGGCGAGGGCATCAGCTATCGCGCTGGTTTGAGCCTCCATCGCAGCCACCATTGCTTGAGTTTGGTGGTGCTGTGTCCCAGTATCTTTGGTGGCTACTACCCATCGTTCCATGGATTGATCTTTCTGCCCTGTGCAGGCCACCTTATGGTCAGAATTCATTCCCTCCCATACCAGCATTTTGACAAATTGATCTCTTAAGGGACCTGGGGGGAATTTTCTTTGCATGCTTTTTTCTACTGTATCTATGAAGGTGGAGAGGTCCTCGTTATTTTTTTGGGTAATGCCGGATATGGGGGGTTCGCTGGGACCTTCAGCTAATTTTCTCCAGGTGGCTAGGCATATGGCTCGCACCTGGTCTGTATAAGGAGCAGGGATAGTGGCCTGTTGGGGTCCCGTGCTCCATTGATCTGCCATCCTGGATAACATCCCGAAAGTAACAGGGATGATGGGGTTAGCAGCTTGGTTTCTTTCCGCTTGGGCATGACATTCCTCCTTGAAAAAGGCACACCACTTAATGTAGGTGTTACTGGGGAGTACCGCCTTACATAGCATTTTCCAATCTTGGGTCGTGCAAGGCTGATGAGCTAGACCCTGGAGAATAGTCTCTGCCCATGGAGAATTGGGGCCATCTTCTGCTACCGCCTTCTTGAACTTTTTTAGGTCTTGAGCTTCCCAAGGGTACCAGGCCGCCGGCCGGTTCCCCCTGGGGTTTACATTTACGGGGAAGGCCTGTATTGAGTCTGCATTAAATGGCGATGGTGTCCCCCAAGGGTCTTCAGGGTAGATCCTCCCTCTCCATGGGGATTCCTCCAGTCTCCAGGGGGAGGCGTTATTGAGTCCCCCCTTGAAAGGGGGGGCCAGAGAAGGATACAGGTTAGACTTATAAGTTGGAGCCTCTGGGGCGCTGGGAGTGTTAAGGAAGTCTTCAGCCTGGTTGGACCTTTTTTCTTCCCCCGAGGGAGGCCATAAGTTATTGGCTATAGTGGTTTTTCCTTCTTATTTATGGTGGCTCGTTCATTGTCAAATTGTTCCCATTGCCTCTCAGTATTGTGGGTGGTGGTTTCTCCCTCGTTTACCTGTCCCTTTTCAGGGGCGAAACAGGTCTTAAGGGCAGAGATTGTGGGGTAGAACCCCAAGGGTGGCTCCTCTCTGTCTTGGATCTCCCTTTTTCTAGCTAGGGTTTGGACCCTATCCCAGGTATCCCATGAGAATAGGTTGGCCGAATCTATCCATGGGGTCAATCTGGTAATAGCCCCCCAGACTTTGATGGCCTGGGTGTCAGAGATTTCGAGTCCTCTACTTTTAAGCATGTACTTCAGGGCCTTCAGAGCGGGCTCATCGGTTT